>NC_069664.1:12325391-12628421 GCF_027244095.1 Hemicordylus capensis | reverse complement strand
CTAGCCTCGAAATTATCTGAGTATGACCACAGAATGCAGCAGTTAATAAAGGCCTAAATGTTTAATGACATCAGACTTGCTAATTTGTGAGTCCCTCCGGGATGGGAATATTTACTCGGTGCTGACTGTTTATCATTAATTTTGCTGTCATGATTTGAAAGCCGCATGATTTAGTGGGCAAAGCACCGAAAATATTATTCTTCCCAAATAAATGAGAGGGCTGGGAGCCGGAGGTGTCGCCGAGTGAGGAACAGTGGCAGGTTTCCATGCCGCTACGGAGAGAATGATGTCGGCCCTTTTGCTGAGGCCCACGCCAGCAAGAAGTGATAAAGAATGGGCCGCTGCTGTAGAAATGCAGGCCTAATCAGGAGGATGGATTGTCAGAATGGATGAGGATCCTGTGTCTCCCTTGCAAACATGTTGCCACCTGTGGCATGTATCCATTATTTGACACATCACTAATTGCTTCTCTTCCAATCAGTACACAAATGGTGACACAAAGTCATTTTTTCCTACTATGAATATACTGTTCTGTGGCCAATTCCAGCAGCTCAGCTAGGCAGAATCTTTGCCGTCTGCATGTCTGAAAGCAGGAGAAGCTTTGATTGCCAGATGGGTCTGGCAAGAACACAAAGGCCGTGCCATTACTGTAGCTCTTATCACAGGACCCATCTTTGTTAGAGAGCTTGTGTGTGTGGGGGGGGGGGGTTTCTTTATCTGCTCCAGCTACAGCAGAAGTGCACAGGTAGGGGAGCACTGCTAATTAATATTGTCTGGAGGCATGGAGTTAAAGTTTGAGAAAAAGAAAAAAAAATCAGCTTGGAAACAAGTATAATACTTCAATTTTTATTACTTCAATTAATCCATTTAGGATCTTCATAAATATGAATATTAAATTTTTAAAAATCATTTCCAGACTTTCAGGCCCTCTATATTCAGGGTATTTTTTGGCATCAAGAACACTTAAAAAGGGTAGCCAGTGTTCCAATATAGCCAGTCAGTCAGTCATGTTTATTTACGGTCATAGACCAAAGTGTTCCAATATACATATGTGCATTGATAACACACAGAAATCAAACCATGTAATTGATTGTATGTTTGCTTGCATTAGGGTTCCTTTGCACAATGTTTTTAGATGCACAGGACACATGTATGTGTGTGTCTGTAGAATCCAAGGGAAACAGTTGTGGTATGCCACCTAATGGCACAACAGGGAAGTAACTTGCCTAGGGAGCAAGAGGTTGCTGGTTCAAATTTCCGCTGGTATGCTATGCAGACTATGGGAAACACCTATATCAGGCAGAAGCGATATCGGAAGATGCTGAAAGGCATCATCTCATACTGTGTGAGAGATGGCAATGGTAAACCCCTCCTCTACTCTACCAAAGACAGCCACATAGCCCTCTGGTTGCCAGGAGCCAACACCAACTCAACTGTACAACTTTACTTTACATGCACGGATAAGGCAGTGGAGTGGAATCAGGAATATTAATACTTTAATGAAATAGATATTATGTCCAGGGAGGCAAGTGCAGACTGATTTTCCGTGCTCTTGCTGCTGGCTGTTTGTTAGCCCCACCTCTACTCCAGGACTGGAATACAAGTAACTAAAGCCCCATTCAAAAGCTGGCCTGGATCAAGGAATAGCTTAATCAAAAACACCACAATGTCCATTGATCACTGCACACAGAGGTCTTGATGCAAGTATACAATACACATAATCACATCAAGATTGTGTTTTTGCAGTGTTTGGACCAACAACCCATGTACACATCAGTAATACAGAGTTGGGGAAAAGACACAAAGGAAGTGAAGGCTGCAGAAAACTGTTGATGCCTCAAATCTGGAGATTTTAGCATCCTCCTAATTAAACTGGAATTCAAGAGGAGTGCAGTCAATGCAGGGCAGAGCAAACCTATGAAGGAATGGAGCAGGGGACAGTTACTTATCCCTATTTAGTCATTCTGCTGATTTCTAAATCCTAGTGAATTCAACAAAACTTACTCCCTAGTAATATGGCAGCCTTAACTTGGTTTATTTCAAGCTGTCTTCACACTGTTCATTTCAATAAGATCTGCAAAAGGAGAGCAGTGGGGATTTCTGCAGAGAAGTTTGGTGGAGCTGGGATTTAGAATAATCAGGGAAAGCGCAATACAGTGAATGTAACAACAGCTCTTTCTTCCAGTGCTGTTTCATGGAGATGTTTGTGTGTTGTGAGAAGGATGCCCAAGAAAGGAGAGGTGGGGGCTGGTGCAGTTTTGATTAAACCTCTGTCAACATACTATTAACAAGCCTATTTTCAGGAGCAAAAACATCTTGTGAAATGTTAGGAGTGAGATAGAACCTGATGAGCAGTGCATTGATGTCAACAATCTGCTTTGGTGTGTGTGTGTGATTTTTAATGGGAGCTGCTTTGTGAATTCTTCTATGCTGCCATTCATCAGCCTGCAAAGCAGGAAACAGAAGTGGCTGCTTTGCATACTTTAAGAAGGGCAAGCGGATGGAATAACGTTGTGAGGATTGTATGTAGAGGTTTTCCTTGATGTCCTGGAGAAGTAGGAAATCATAGCTTTGCTTTAGTGGGATGTTTGGGGACAAACTTGTAAAAACTCATGCCAGGGAGAGTCCCAGAATGCTGGGGACCCTGCAGCAAAACCCTGCAGGAGACTCTGGAGGGAAGAGCTGGTCTTGCAGTAGCAAGCATGGATTGTCCCCTTTGCTAAGCAGCATTTGCCCTATTTTGCATTTGGATGAGTGCCCCTTAGGTTGTAGCCTAAACTCAGTGGTAGAGCATCTGCTTGCATGCACAAGGTCCCAGGTCCAATCCCTGGCAGAATAGCCAAGTAAGGCAGAGAGAGACTCCTGCCTGAAACATTGGAGAGCCGCTGGCCATCAGAGTATACAATACTAAGCTAGATGGACCAACAATCTGACTAGGTATAAGGCAGCTTCCTATGTATCTCTTCCCCACAGCACTTCACGCCCCCACTTACCTGAATGGGGAGGAAGGGAAAGATGAAGTGGCAGAAGTAGATGGTGCTAACAGGTGGGTTGAGGGGCCAACAGTGCTTTATCTTGTGAGCATCCGCAATATCCAAATTGAATCCAAGTCAAATTGAATCTGATCAGATTCGAGTTTGCAGATTTGAGTTTGAATCGAATCTGGCTGATTCGATTCGACTCGACCTCGAATCAAAGCGCAAAAATCGATTCATGCACATCCCTAGTCCCTGGGGCCCTGAAGGTGAGCTGTGGGTTTTTGAGCAGGACCTGACCTCCATGATCCCTGTTGCTGGTCCTGATACTGAACTGTTTGGGGTTTACAGAAGCAGCATTTCAGTATTTTACTATAGGATCCCAGTTGTATCCCAAGTTATAGGGACACAAGTTGTATCCTCCTTGTGGATACAACTTACAATTATATAAACTGTAGATTTCTGCATCATCCAATATGAGTCATAACCACATTCTAACTTGATATACATAAATTTTAAAAAGGCATTTGATCAATTGGGATTTGACCTTGCAGGAAAGTCACGGGTGATGATTATGGCAACTGCAGAGATTTGAGTGGCAAGTGGGGAGGAAGGTTATTACTCTTATTTAGTGATCTGAAATTCAAGGCCTTTGCTGCCTATATGACTCAGAGCCAGTTGCAGACATCTAATTTCAGTGAACAGACATAAACCAGGAGCAAACTCACCAGATGTATCCCTGGGTGGCAACTCTGCAGACCTGACATCCCTGTATGGTCCCCTCTATGAAGATGTAATAGAAGCATGGGAATGGTTTTTGCTGGATGGCTGGCAAAGATGGCTTTCCTCACAATTCATAGAATTTTATAGCTATGAGCATCTTGGTCAACCACCTGCTCAGTGCAGAGATCTGCTAGAACATTCTCTCCATACATAGGAAAGCAGGGCTTGTGTACATTTACAGTGGCACTCTTTGACTGAACTTCTGGGACGAAGTCCGGTCCTCAGCCGGAGGGGCTCCAAATGTCCTGAAGGGCTTTCCTGCACCCCCTGCCATGCCTGTCTGCCATGCCACGTCACATCACATCAATCTCTGTTTTCGTGCCATCGTGTGCACAGTGTTGCCAGAGGTGGGGGCTGAGTGCCTCAGGTGAGCGGGCCTCCATGGTGGCAGCAGCTAAGCCACTGTTCCTGGCCTGGGCAAACCACCTCTGCCTGTCTGCACAACTCGAGTCATGAGTGTCACAAGCCCAGGCTTGTGACGCTCACAGCTCACACTTTGCAGGCCATATGGTTGCCCCCTTCTAGACCTTTCCCAGTCCTACGATATCCTTTTTGAGATATGGTGACGAGAATTGTACACTGTTCCAAATGGGGTCACACCATAGTTTTGTATAATCTATGTCTGTGTGAGGAAATCCCAAGAGTCGGGACAAAAGAGGGGGGAAACCAACTTGCCGCTTGGGTTAGGGAGCATCCCATGATGCCTCTTACCTCTGAGTGTGGTGGTGTTGCTGCTCTAACCACCCATGGCGGTGAGTACTGGCCCCTGTAGGGAGACAACAGGCAAATGGCCCATGCACACTTGCAACGTACTCCAAAATGGCAGCAACAAGCTTGGAGAGGGCCGAAAAGGCCCCAAATGGGCCAGAATGGCTCATGGGAAGGCCGGTGGGAGGAGAGGGAACCTCTGGAGACACCCACCCCCCCTGCAGCCACAGCAGCACCCCCCTGAGGCATCGGAGGTGGTAAGTCAGCCATTAAACATAATCCCTGGCACCCCAAAACAAGGCCTGAACCAGCTTGAATTCAAGTTGAGCTGGGTCCCTTGTTCAGGGTGCCCAAACCCAACATGCCTGTAATTTGAGTCCAGTTCGGACTCAAACCAAACCTGGCAAACTGGTTTTGTGCACATCCTTACCACTAAAACCGAGCAGACAAGGATCCCAACAGGTTTCTCCTCTCATTGTGGTTGTTCATCTCTGCCTGGTGAGAACAGACTCGGCATCACTGCTGCTACCACCCAGGTGAACCTTCCCCATGAACCTTGGGTGCTGGGAGCGGAGAGCACCTGTGCAGGAGATGTCTCCTTCATGGAATCTGGAGCCAGCTCTATGTCACACCTTGCTCTCTGCATGCAGGATTGCGGGCAAAATGCCCATAAAGTTTCAAGTTGTGTATCTTATTCTCAGTCTATAATTTGAGTATTCTTAGCCAAGAATTTAAATAGAGGGTGGGGTGTTTTTGAGGGGTGGTGGTGAGCACAGCACACGAACAAGCCTGTTCATAGTTAATAAACAACACTTGCTATATTGCAGGCATAAGAGCAGGTTAAAAAAAATCTTCAAAATGCAGTGAGCAGAAGTGACAGGTTTCAGCTCAGCTGAATCTCATATTTTATTTATTCTTGAATAGGGGTGAATTTGTGCACTGAACTGTAAACGATCAAATTAGGTGATTTCAAATACACCTCTGAACTCCAATCACATAGGGTAGTTTCTCTTTTCTAAGAAGCAACGGAAGATATTTTTACCTACAGATATTCCTTGCTTTCTGCTCTTTGTGTACTGTATGAAACTCTGAAGCTTTTGGGCGTATGATAAAAGATCATATTCAGCCTTCCCTAAAGTGACTAATGGATTCACCCCTTTTTAGCACAGATAGAAATGAAAATAAAGTGGATCAATGAAGTAGGAAAAAATGCAGTTTTACAATCAGATTATTTGAACCCAGACACATAAGACAGAACTCCTTCTCTTCATCCTTCCTGTGCCCCGCCCTTGAAAACCAAGAGAAAATCAGATGAAATTTTTTTTGAGATCTTGTCTTCAAATATTGTGAGACTAAAATCTGTTATATTCCATCATAGGTCTCCAGCATACACAAGTACACACAAATACATACAGACCTTCTCACTATGGTTGTGCACATGCTACATGAGATCTGGACATACTGTGGACATACTTCGATTCCTACAGAACGGATTGGGATCTTACTCCAGAGCATAACTCAGAGGTTCCCAATCTGTGGCACTCCAGATGTTACTGAACCACAGCTCCCATCATCACCAGATACAATTTATTGTGGCTGGGTTGATGGAATGTGTAATTTAGCAACATCTGGAGTGCCACAGGTTGAGAAGCCCTGGCATAACTGAACAGGCACTTAGCACATGCTCAGAATGCATGTGCTGCATGGACTCCAAACAGTTTACAGAAACATAAATTCAGTAACAGGCAGCACTGAAGGAAGGAAGGCTCACAGGAGGTGCAAGGGGGTACTGAATAACTGTAAATGACCTCTTTTATTGTGCAAAACCAGTGTTTCAGGTGCTTGGAACAACTTTTTAGAATTGCAAATTAAATTTTGCTTTGGAGCTTTATGACTCTAGACAATGGGCCTTTGAAGCCTTTTGCAGCCAAGCGGGGAAAGGGGCGGCAGGGAGGTATCCTGCTGCCCTGATTACTAATGAGAATACACGCGCTGGGGGGGGGAGCGGCGAGAGGGGTAAGTAAACCCTACTCCACCCTTAAAGGAACCCCCCACCCCAGTGCCGGACCACAGCTCCGCGGTTCCACGCACACCCCTAGAAGCTGGGCCTCATTCTCCTGGCCTCCAAAGATCTATTTGAAGTCCCACATATGGATTCTGCTTGTCTTGGGGGAAGGCAAGCTGGATCTTGCCTTCCCCCCATGCCCTCCCTGCTCGCCGACAATGCTCGTGTGCATGGCCTTATGGTGGTCAGTCACACAACTGAAAACTTCTTTTTTGTACTGTTGCGGGGATGGTTTGGGAGGGTCTTATGAATACAACGGATCACTTCCAGATCAAGAGTTACAGGTGAGCAAACTGTTTATCTGGATCGTGATCCATTGCATTAATAATGAAATGGGCAGTTAGCCAGCTTTTATCTATGGTGGTGGGTACAGTAGACCCTTAGCTTATGGCAACACCCTTTTGAAAACGCTTCTCCCAAATTCAGCCTGTCTTGCCATCTGCAAGTCAATGGCATAATGCCTGATGAATGGTTGTTGAGATGACCATGTTGCTGCTGGACAGATATCAGCCACCTGGATTCCTGACAAATGCGCAGCCGAGGCAGCATATGCTCTTGTTGAGTGCGCTCGTATAGTGCGTGGAGGATCAACCCTCTGCTGTTTGTAGGCATGGACAATCAGCTCCACTAACCAATGAGCTATCCTCTGCCTGGATATTGCCAGGCTCTTGCTCTTTCCCTTGTATGCCACAAATAGTCTTTTCTCGTGTGCCAACATGGTGCGCAGCGACACACAAATCGACCCCTGACTGGGAGGCTCACTCCGTTAACCTCATTTAAGGGGAGGGGGGATTAGGCGGGCTAGCCACCTTGGAACCACTGGGCTTGACCGCAAGCCCGGTGGCACTGACGATCAGTAGAAAGTGGGCTAGGCTTTCTTCGCCCGCTTTCTACTGGTCGTGAAAATAGCTTCAGTATGTTGCTCTGGGTTTGATTTTATGTAAAGATGTTTATTTGTGCGTATATGCAAACTTATACATTCTAGCATTGACGTGGAGCAATGCCACATATTGAATGTAATTGTGGCCTCGGTGATGCTCAACTGTTATTATTGCAGCAAGTTGGCCAATGCCAGCAAGACAAACAGATGCCTTATGTTTCTGGTATTGGACACCATCCTGCAATCGCTATCATTATTAAAAGTGATGAACTCATATATTGCTTTTGATTCAAAGAACATATGGTGCTTAGGAGTTGCGTCTGCAAATGTTTATACACGTGAGCTGATTCAAACAACTGTAATTGGCCTAGCTTAGTGAAGGAGAAATGCATTGCAAAACCAACGCTCCTTTTGATGGCAAGGGTTCTTCAGAAAGGATGGTTTCTTTTCTGAGTTCATACGCGCCAACAACTGTCAGTGGGAATAAGTTGTTTGTTTGTTTTAACATGAGATGATCATGTGCAAGGTCATGTGTAGGCTAATTCCCCCAAATCTAAATTCTGCTCATAGAAAAGCCACCTTGAATTAGGGATGTGCTTGAAATGTGATTCAGCATCCGAATCGCAGGCACATCCCTTTAAAAATGAGGGCTTACACAGCCCCTTTAAAGAGGAGGAGAACAGGTCCATACCTTCTCCTCCTCTGATGACTGTAATCCTGCTGTAATCCTGGTGCTCCCCCCAGCTATGCCCATATGCCAGTGGGGTGTCTTCCAGATGCCCCTGCACTATGCCGACATGTATATGGCCTCCATGCATGACCTGTGAATAAGGGGGAAGGGAAAGCAAAGCTTCTCCCACCTTTGGACTTCCATTAAGTGAAGGTCTTTATTCCCTGGATCTCTCCCCTAAATAGCCCACATTAATGACAATGAGAAGAGTGATGAGGGTGGGGGTGGGGGTCGAAGGCAGGGATGAACCTTTGCCCCTGACAGTTGATGATCTCTTCTTTGTGTGCCCACAAGGTCTGCACTGCTCCAAGAAGCACAAATCACTGGAGGCCGAGAAAATGAATCCCAGCCTCCAGGTATCCCAAAATGCATTGCACAAGCAGTGCCCAGCTCTGCACGCAGCCCGAGCACTCTCATTACCCTGGATCCTCGCCACAAAATGACTCCTTTCAGCAAAATGGTGGCCAGAAATGAACTTGGAGGTCATTTCCGGCCACATAGGAACCACAGATATGCAGATTCTAACCCTTTTAAAAACTGCATATACTGAAGTTGGATCTCCATTACCTGACTGCAGATATACAAAACTACGGTTGTCAGGATTGCATGTGATGAGGTCCACCTATATTGCCTTTATTATCTTTTTGTTGCTGTTGCTCAAGTCCTTGTGAAGTGATACCGTTTCAAGGAATAGGACTGATTCCTCCTTAATGGGACCACATTTGGGGAGGAGAGCATTATCCCTTTGCCCTTGCTGTGGTCCCAATCCAGATTCCTCCCCATGCCTGACCACAGAGAAAAGCTTCCATAGATGCCAACATGAGATTTTCTCCCTATTCAATTAATAACTGCAGGGAAGAGGTTGATTGGGACTGTAGCAAAGGTACATAGGAACATAGGAAGCTGCCTTATACCAAGTCAGACCATTTATCCATCTAGTTCACTATTGTCTGCACTGACTGGCAGCAGCTTCTCCAAGGTTAGCAGGAGTCCCTCTCAGTCCTACATTGGAGATGTCAAGGAGGAACTTAGAACCTCCTGCATGCAAACAGGCAGGTGCTCTTCCCAGAGTGGCCCCATCCCCTAAGGGGCATATCTTACAGTGCTCCTACACTGTAGTCTCCCATTCAAATGCAAACCAGGGTGGATCCTACTTAGCAAATTAACAGTTCATGCTTGCTACCACAAGACCATCTCTCCTCCCATAAATGGAAATGATTAAAGCAGTGCTCCCAATTCAGATGGCCTCCACAAATGCTAGCTAGAAAAATCTAAAAATTAAAAACAGGTTAAAACCTAAACATTTGAAAAGCTGGAAAAGCTTGGCTGAAGAGGTGGGTTTTCGAGTGCTTTATTAAAATTGTCAGTGATGGGGAGGATCGTATTTCAGTAGGGAGCGCATTCCACAGTCTCAGGGCAACAACCGAGAAGGCCTGTCCCTGTGTGGCCACCAGCCGAGCTGGCGGCAACTGGAAACAAACCTCTCCAGACAACCTCAATGGCTGGTGGGGGGCATAATGAAGAAGAGGTTATCTTAAATAGCCAGGGTCTCTAGCAAAGACAGTTAAGCATACAGCAGCATAGCATGTGCTGAAAGTCAGTTCTCCGTTGACCTCGAATGCCCAAGGTGCAGGACAGTAGCATTTTTATTTTTTATTTTGATTGCTCCTTTTTGTTTCGTGCCAGTATTGCTATGATTAAAGTGGACAGGAAGGTTAGAATAGAGGGCCTCAGGAATCTCAGTTTGTTATCTCAAGATGGTTATTTTGAGATAACTGCAAGACCAACAAATTGCACAATTTTTCAACATTGTCCCCTTGCTAACTGTCTTGGCAGATTCACAAGTCTCTGCCTTTTGGGGTGAACTTTATCCACCAAAGATAGCAAACTTGCTGCTGTTTATACACTCATCTTCAGCTGTGGAATGAGGTGCAGTGAGTCAAGAGCCGAAGATTCTTTCTGAATTGGCTCTCCATTCCCTATAACCTCATTCATGAGGCTGAATTACATTTAGAAGCATTTATCTCAAGATTCCGGTTCATATCAGCCAATATATTTGGGGCAATCAGTGCACGGAAAGGGTCTGGAAGCCATTCTGACTGAACACATACATTCTGCTCACTGAGTACCGAAGCGCCATCCAGATCTCACAGACCATTTCTGCAATTGTGTTGCCTGTCAGACAGTGCGAAGTTATTTCATTTTATCTTAATCTCACATACACGATAACAGAAAAAAATAAAATTAATGGCTCTCATGCCCTGCGGCATAATGTGGGTGGTTCTCAACTGTCTGTGCCATGTCGGGGCTTGTCTGTGCCATGCTGGGGCTCATACCCACACCCAACCTACACCCACAGGGCTGCACACAAGAGCTTCTCCAGGCTAGACACACCCAACTACTTTAACCATCCCCCATAGGACTTGGCTTCCATCTTGTTTGCTCTCATAGGAACATAGGAAGCTGGTCTATCTAGATCAGTATTGGTCTATCTAGATCAGTATTGTCTTCACAGACTGGCAGTGGCTTCTCCAAGGTGGCAGGCAGGAATCTCTCTCAGCCCTAGCTTGGAGATGCTGCCGGGGAGGGAACATGAAACAGAGTGGCTCCATCCCCTGAGGGGAATATCTTACAGTGTTCACACTTCTAGTCTCCCATTCATATGCAACTAGGGCAGACCCTGCTTAGCTAAGGGGACAAGTCATGCTTGCTACCACAGGGCCAGCTCTCCTCTCCTTTGAAGTTGTTTCAGTTCATCAACACACTTCTTAAAATGTGGGACACAGTATTCCATGTGAACATGCAGTGGGCCCCCCGACAACTGTCTCCCCTTGCCCTGTTATAGTTACACCCCTGAGCAGCTGCATGACACTGCTGGCTCATGTTCAAGTTGTTGTCCATGGGGAAGTCTAAGTCCCTTTCACATGTACTGCTGCCAACCCAGATTCGCCCCATTCTGTACTTGGGCATTTGATTTTTCATGCCCAAATTCAGGATTCTGTACTCTCTGAATTTCAGCTTGTTGGCTTTGGCGCAAGATTCAAGTCTGGCCAGATCAGACTGAATCTTGAATTGTGATTCTGTCATCTGTGTGTTGGCTATTGCCCTTCACCCCACCACAATTCTATGGTTTTTATATTTAGCAAGGCAACAGCAACTATTCCTACCCTACCCCAGAACAGAATCTCTTCAGTGGCTGTAGATGCTTTGTGTTTCTTTTTAGCTTGTGAGTCTTTTTGGAGCAGGGAACTTTTTCTGTGTATATCTTTGATAACGTTTTGTCAAAAACTGGGATATAAATATTAATAAAATTGTTTGCAGCTGTAGACCACTTCCATAAGTGCAGAAATATGGGAACCAGCCTAATCTATGTTTCAAGGGACCCCTTTGCTATAAATCTGTGAGATTTCACCTCTGGCCTGTGGGCTCCCCAGAGATATCTACTAGGCTACTTTATGAAATGGGATGTTGGACTAGATAGGCCTTGAGCCTGATCCAGCAGGGCTGTTCTTATCTTCTTATGAGAATATGCTGTTGGGCTGAGAAAAAGGGGTATGTCACAAATGAATGCAAAAGCAGAGGCTTTAAGTCTGAGCTACTGTCTTCTGGAAAGCAAACTGCCATCAAGGTTTTCTTTAATGAGGTGGATGGCTTCCTGGCTTTGCCATCACACAGAGCAAGAAAGAAGAGCTTTAATGGGCTATGAACTGCCAAAACTCCACTTGAGTCCCTGGAACTAAATGAATGTGGCATGTACCAAGTGCTAGCACTGTAGTCAAGGTCCTTTAATTACTGAAAGCAGTGTAGGGCAGGGGAATGCTTTGTGCTCCTTAATTATATTGTTATTATTTCTTGTTTACACAGTCAGACAGGTGTTATTGACTGGTTTGTCAATCCAGACATCGAGTCCTTCCCAAGGACCTGGGATGGCTGAATTTTATCATCAATATTGTTGGTTATTATAGATACCGTTGCAAAATATAGGCTGTTCCCAGTACAGCTGCTTTTTGTAATTGGCTGATGGTGATTTCTGTGGCCCCTATGGTGTTGAGGTGCTCTTCAAGTTGTTTTGGAATTGCACCTAGGGTGCCAATTACCACTGGGATTATTTTGGTCTTTTTCTGCCACAGCCTTTCAATTTCAATTTGTAGATCTTTGTATTTTGTGATGTTGTCTTCTTCTTCTTCTTCTTCTTCTTCTTCTTCTTCTTCTTCTTCTTCTTCTTCTTCTTCTTCTTCTTCTTCTGTAGTATTTAAGACCTATCTGTTCGGCCTGGCCTTCCAGGGCTTTTAAACTGTTTTTAAACTGTAAAGGTTTGGCCTGGTTTTTCAGGGTTTTAAAAACTGTTTTCATTGTTTTAATAATGGTTTTTATATTTTTACAGTTTTAGATTAATTTATTTTAGCTTTGTTTTAATGTAAACCGCCCTGAGCCATTTTGGAAGGGCGGTATAGAATTCAAACAAACAAACAAACAAACAAATAAATAAATTTAGTCACTTGCTATTCTATCCCCAGGAATTCAAAGATGTGGAGACCAGAGTGGAGGGAAAATAAAATTGAGGATTATGACTTGGCAGAGCTGGGTGATGGTGATTTTCGTTAAAATAACAACAAATAATTCTTTTTCAATCAATCAGTTCTCCACCGAATCGCCTTAATAAGTACTTTAAAAACATAAAAATAAAAAGATGTCTACATTTTGCATCATCCTGAGAAATATATACATATGCAGGAGGTGGTGGTTGATATTTGTAACTCAAATGGTGATAATTATTACTGAAGATGAGAAACTTGAGTTCCTGACTGTCATCAGCTGATCAGACACTAATTAAATCTCATGCTTCTTTAGTATGAAAGAATCTTAGAATCAGGGTAGTAAATAAACAACTTGCTTTTCTTCTCACAGTGTTCTGGTTAGAGGGAAACTTACACTGAATGTAACATTACTTAAAGCTGAGTAACACTGTCAGGAGGCTAATCTTGTAGGAGCTAGTCTTGTGACAGCAGACATGAATTGTCCCCTTTGCTAAGCAGGGTCTGCCCTGATTTGCATTTGAATGGGAGACTACATGTATGAACACTGTAAGATATTTCTCTTGGGGGATGGGGCTGCTCTGGGAAGAGCACCTGCATGCTTGCAGGCAGAAGTTCCCAAGTTCCCTCTATGCATCTCCAAGATAGGGCTGAGAGAGACTCCTGGCTGAATCCTTGGAGAGCTGCAGCCAGTCAGTGTAGACAATACTGAGCTAGATGAACCAATGATCTGACTTCCTGTAAAGTTGCTTCCTGTGTTCCTATGACTATACTACTTTGCAATTCTGCCACAATGCACATGTGCACATGTGCATGTTCACACAAGCACATGCACGCATGCACACACACTCACGCACACACTTTTACTGGTCTTATTGAAGCTCCTGACTTCTCTTGAAATGAATATGTTCTTTTTGAGGAGGATTCTAAAATTACCTTTGAATTTCACATTAGGTGAAGTCTGACCATGAACTAAGTAGGGATGTGTGTTTCGTTTTGGATACAAAACGTTTGGTGCCAAAACAAAACACCCAATGCTCAAAACAGAAAATTTTGTAGCCAAAACAAAATGTCCCTGTTTCGGATACAAAATGTTGTTTGGGCTGTTTTGGAATTCCATTTTGTAATCGCAAAAAGTCTTTCTCCTTCAGTCTCCATCTTGAGTTTTGACATCTGTTTGAATTTCCAGCCCTTCCAGCCCGCAGATTGGCCAGCGAAAGCATGGGCTGATCTGCTGGCAATTGCTTCCTTATTCCTTTTAAGCAAATTTAAGAGTAAATTTTACCCTCATTGGCTAGTGGAGCAGTATGCATTTCATTGCTGTTGTTTCACACTGTTGTGTGTAGATCAGTTGCATTTCGCGGGGGGTGGGGTGTGGATGTGCATGACCTTTGGAAATCTGCCTGATTTTTTCCAGAGCTCTGCTGTTGTTGATGTATGATGTTGATGTTATTTGGGGTGGATTGGGGGCAGAAAGGGGGCTTTATGGGCAGAAGAGTGGTTCAGGTGGTAGTGCCCCAATGGGTGCCTGCTGCCACCCAGATTCCAAAGGAATTGGGAAAAGGGCTGATTTTTAAAGAATTTCTGAAGTTGACATGTCTTTGGGGCAGATTCAGGGCAGAAAGTTTTGCCCTGAGGGGCAAAACAGTGGGTTGGGTGGCAGTGCCCCAAGGGGTGCCTGCCACAACCCAGATTCCAAAGGAATAGGGCAAAGGACTGATTTCTTAGGAATTGTTGAAGTTTACACTTCTTTAAGGTTCCCCCCGCGCCCCAGGGAATAATGGAGGTTTCAGCAGACTCCACCTTGGGGGCTCTGGGGTGGCCGGGAGCAAGTGGTGTAGTGCATATAGGATGCCAACCACCCCCATGGGTTCCTAACCTGGGTTCTGTTGTTTCTGAGGTGTTCTGAGTGTAGATTCTCTGGTAGCATATGAGATTTTCAACAACAAACCATGAATATACTCTCATATGCTACCAGAAAATCTGAATCTACACTCAAAACATCTCAAACAACAGAACCCAGTACCCCATGGGTTAGCAACCCATGGGGGTGGTTGGCACCCTATGTGCTCTACACCACCACTCGCTCTGGGCCACCCTGGTGCCCCCCAAGTGCAGTTATGGGGCAGGAATTATGGAGGTCCATCATTGTCATGCCCTCGATCTCAGACAGCGAGGAGGAAGGGGAAGCTGTCAACTTTTCAGCCGATGCAGGGGTGTCTGAGGGGCAGAGGCCGGTTGTCAGTTTCCAAGAAATGGCTGAGGCAGATCCGGCTGATGATTCAGAGCAGGCACAACAACCTGACATAGCAGAAACCATGACAGACCAATGAGAAGAGGAGCTATGCAAGCAGCCTCCACTGACTCCACAACAGAGGCGTATTACAAGACGAAGAACTCAGCTAGAAACTATCAGGAGTAAATGCCTCTTGCAGAGGGCTGATAAGCCTTGAATTCCTGCTGCCAGTATCTTGTGTCTGCAGCTCCGTTTGGTACTGTGAACTTCCCTGCCAGGTGGCCAGATACTGACAATCATTCCCTATGGGGAAGAACTTTACAGATGCGCAAACTCCATTAAATCTTTAAAAATCAGCCCTCTGCCCAATTCCTTTGAAATAATTCTGGCAGCTTCCTTGCCTCCACTGGGCACTACCACCTACCCTACTCTCCTCTGAGCCACCCCTTTCCCCCCAAAAAAATGAAGCTATACTTTTGCTGAAACGAGAGAAATTTAAACCTGCTTGTGATTCAGCAGTCCAGTCATTGCTTCTGCATTTAGGATTACACAACTCCCTCCATAGCAAGATAGGAAACTGCCGTATATTGAGTCAGACCACACTGGCCATCTAGCAGTATTGTCTTCACAGACTGGCAGCAGCTTCTCCAAGGTTGCAGGCAGGAGTCTCTCTCAGCTCTGTCTTGGAAAGGCCAGGGTGGGAACCTGGAATCTTCTGCCTGCAAGCATGCAGGCCCTCTTCCCAGAGTGGGCCCATCCCATAAGGGGACTATCTTAGTTATCACATGTAGTCTCCCATTCAAATGCAAACCAGGGTGGACTCTGCTTAACAAATGGGACAATTCATGCTTGCTACCACAAGACCTCAACAACGATAAATCTGTTTCCCCTGTGAGAACCTAAATGTGCTTCTTCATGATGGAGCACAGGTGCAACTGGCAGAAATGCCTCTGAGCATATTCCTCTGGCAAGTTCTCCTGCGGCAGCTCCATAACTAACCACGAGGAGAGGATGCAGAGCACTTCAAAAGAAGAGTAAAAGAAAAGTATGGATGAAATGATTTCCATAGTTCTTTCACTGCTCCTGAATACCACCAGTGGGTATTCCCAGTGGGGAAATGATTTGACTAGCAAGCCAGAGGTTGCCAGTTTGAATCCCCACTGGTATGCTTCCCAGACTGTGGGAAACACCTATATCAAGCAGTAGTGATGAAAGGCATAATCTCATACTGTGTGGGAGATGGCAATGGTAAGCCTCCTCCTGTATTTCTACCAAAGACAACCCCAGGGCTCTGTGGTAGCCAGGAGTCGACACCGACTCGACGGCACACTTTACTTTTACTTTTCACTATTCCTGTGGTTTACGTCTGCAGTGCACTCTACACATGAATTGTGATGTGATTAGAGAAATTTTGAATGCTGATTAGAGCATCTGCATTATGTAAATATGCAATGAAACTGATAAAATACCATAAAAAGAGGTGTTAATGTTTATGACTATTATTTTTGTGTAGTGTTCTACTGAGGATGCTGGTGCCAGGGCATCAGTTCCTCAGACCATGGTGGCAACTACTTTGGAGGTAGGCAAGCTACAGACTTATCAGTCTGGGTGATGGAACAGAGAAAGGACAAGGGAGCCTTTCGAAGCACCAGCAACACCCAGTTGAGCCTTCAACATCTGCTGTGCTGACTTCCCAGGTTAGGAGGATAATGGCTTGCTGTGGAAATCATCTGGCTAGAATGGCTTGCAGTTCCTCTTCCCAGTGGCCTCAGTGATGCTGGGAACTGGTGTTTAGTCCTAGTTCAGGGGTTCCCCCCTGGTGGTCCCCATAATGTTGTTGAACTACAACCACAATGTTGCTGGGGATGATCAGAGTTGTAGTTCAGTGACATCTGGAAGATGACAGCTGGGAATCCCTGTTCTAGTTAAAATCTTCTAGTACCTGATATTGGCAGCCTCTGGATCAGGTTCTTCCTCCTCTTCCCAGCCCATTAGAGTTACTCCTTTCATGGAACTCTGCTGCCCTGAAAATACAGGGTAATCCTCTCCCTTACATGGAGGTCATCTCCCATATCCACATCAGCTGTACACAGTGGAAGTTGTTCTGAAGAGATTAATTCAAAATAAAAGGTCTGGCCCTCCATGTGTCCTTAGATGCATCTGAACTTCTGGGTCAGATGGTAATGGAATGTCTGTTACTTAATAGAGCACTGGATGTGGCCCATTAATACTCTGACATAAATGTATTCTCAAAAAAATATTGTTTGTGACAAATGAAGGGGGGACACCCTTGTAACACTAAATACATTAAATCAGAAATATCAAAAAATATTCAGCACCAATCTGTTGGTTCACCCCCAAAGCCAGTTATATAAAATCACCAAAACAACGAAGCAGTGTAAGTGGCTTGCTTAAATTTAGCCCCATTAGTCATCCTTACCACACCTCCAAATTTTCCTTTTGTATTCCTTTAATCTCTTCTGCATAGTTTTATTTTTAGAGGCGCTTGCTGCCTTCAAGATCCAATCCAGGCACAGCAATGCAACCTAAAATACTGACTCTTTGAATTAATTCATGGTTCCATCTTTTCCTCTCTACATCAATACAGCTTCCAAATAAAAATTAATAACATATACTGTGCAACATCTTCTTAATACTCCTCTCCCCCCCCCCACTTTATTTTCTTTTAAAAACTTTTTTTTTGGTATAAGTAATATAAAACAGCTAATGGGCCAGTTCAGATGTCACACAGAACCTTGGTTAAATATTGGTTCTGCATGATATTCTGCACAATATCTCTAAATTCTGCATGATATCCCTCATGAATGCATGTCCCCCCTCCCTCCCTCCTCTTGTAAGCCTCCAAAGAACTGTATTTTCAAGGTAGCTTAGAAATACGCCATCATGATTTATTCTAATGAACATCCCTTGGTGGGGGGGGGGGCAAGATATGAATCCAAGATTTGAAGTTGTTTTCATATCTTGTTTTATTTTAGGGAAATCGGTTAGAAGAAACACAGATTACTGGATTCGATATCATGGCCATGAGCAGAAAGAACAAAGAAGGCACATTTCAGGACTCCTGTGTGTCAAAAAGCAAGCAGGTGCATTGAGACAGGGGTTTGGACTAGATGACCTACAAGGGAGAGGAGAGCTGGTCTTGTGGTAGCAAGCATGACTTGTCCCAGTAGCTAAGCAGGGTCTGCCCTGTTTGCATTTGAATGGGAGACCACATGTGAGCACTGTAAGATATTCCCCTTAGAGGATGGAGCCGCCGCTCTGGGAAGAACATCTAGGTTCCAAGTTCCCTCCCAGGCTTCTCTAAGATAGGGCTGAGAGAAATTCCTGCCTGCAACCTTGGAGAAGCCGCTGCCAGTCTATGAAGACCATACTGAGCTAGATGGACCAATGGTCTGACTCAGTATATAGCAGCTTCCTATGTTCCTAAGGTCCCTCTACCTCTGTGATTCTATGAAAGCTGTAGTTCCTGATGTGATTGAACCCTATCCACTCTCCCAGCTTCTGACACTATAAGACAGGGCTGCTCAACTTTGGCCCTCCTGCAGATGTTGGCCTACAACTCTCACAATCCCTGGCTATTGGCCACTGTGGTTGGGGATTATGGGAGTTGTAGTACCAAAACAGCTGAGGGACCTAAGTTGAGCAGGCCTGCTATAGGACAAACCAGTTGCCAGTGAGGCCAAGTAGAGTCTCCCCCCCCCCATGCACACCATTTCGAAATTGACCCCAGGAGTGAATAAGGAAGTGAAGGAGTTTTCTTTTTCATTTATTCTGCACTGTCTCACAGTTCAGCAAATAAGTTTACTCCGTTTCCAGTCTTTTACCATATAGATAGGCTCCATATAGGTTACAAGAAGACATGATCCAAACATTCTCTTTGAAGCAGTTTCAGTGATATCTGAAGGTGTTGAAGGATTTTGGAATGCAGTGGGGCAATTTTGTGCTGGGCAGAAGGCATCTGTCCAATGTCCCTTGTAAAGTTTCAAAGGGATGGCTTGCAGGAGTGTCAAATATGAATACGGCAAGTATTTATTTACTGCTTTTCAACAAAAGTTTCCCAAAGCGGTTTAGATAGAAATAAATAGGTACACATATTAAATGGGTAAAATGGCTCCCAGTCCCCAAAGGGCTTACAATCTAAAAAAGAAACATAAGACAGACACCAGCAACAGCCACTGAAGGGATGCTGTGTCGGGGTTGGAAAGGACCAGTTGCTCTCTCCCTGCTAAATAAAGAGAATCACCACTAAAAAGGAGCCTCTTTGCTCAGTTAAGAGGTGTCATTTCCCTTTTGGGTCTGTTTTTACACAGCAGCTCAACAGAGTCATCATGTGTTGTCATTTTGAGGGGATTATGGGTGGTGGTGGATGGCAGCTGAGAGTAGGCTGAACATTTTTTTTAGCGCTTTTCAGGACCATTTGTGGAACCTGAGAATATGACTGGAGAAAATGGGAGGTTCATTTCAGGTTAGGCATTGGAGTTGTCCAGATTGTTGGTGGTTGGGGACTTCAGTGTTCACTATGGTTGTCAGGAATGGCTCAGGAGTTCATAGCAACCATGACAACTATGGGCCTATCCCAGATTGTCTCTGTACTGATACATGCTGCTGGTCACACGCTCGATTTAGTCTTTTATTCTGATCAGGGTAGTGTTCTGTTGGTGGGGACTCCTGTGATTTCTTGGTTAAGACAGGACTTGCAACCACAACCCACCTCTTTAGGGATGAAGGACTCATTAGGTTGGTCAGTCTGAGAAGATTATTGGGTCCAATAGGATTCCAAGAAGCCTTGAATGGGTTTTGAGTAGGCTCTGCTGATGATTCTGATGATGCTCTGGTGTAGGGGTGTATACGAAACTGCTCTGTTCAGATCGAGTTTGAACGCCAGGTCTGCATACCAGTTCTAATGAATGAGCTGTTGGTTCAGCTAATTCCTAGAACCAGGGTCAAACTGGACTGAACCAGTTTGACCCTGGTTTTAGTGCTTGCTGATTAGGGTCTTTACTAGATTCCTCTTTGCTTAGATCCCACCCCCTGGTAGGGGGCCATCAGTGGGTCCCCTAGGCCCTCCCCAACTTCCCTCCCATCAGCTCGAACTGTGCTTCTATTGATGCTTATAAGAACACTAGTAAATCAGAAATTGCAGTTTTCAAACATAATAATGTCTTATTGTGCTTATTGTGCTCTATCTTTATGAGATATCATTCCCTATGCTTTCCAAAGGGAGAGTTTCCCTGAAATTTCTGGGACATTAATGGCTTTTTCTGGGGTTTGGGATTTTTGTGGTAGTCTGGGCAAGGTCGGGAACCTGCAAAGATGGCATGTTTCTATATTCCATGGTTTGGTCTGGGAATTTCATGTCAGTGAGTGAATGAGGCCAACGGATCTTCATAAATGCTAGTACTCTAGTGATGCACAGGTAGAGACTCTGCTCATTTTCAGAAATGGCTGAATGCACTGAAAGCTTGGCTCAGGAAAAGCCAAAGACCTTACTAAGAAGCAGAGTGTTAATTTTTTTATTTCCATTATAGATAGTGCAGGTACCAATTTTCACCTGGAATTTCCTCTGAATGGGCACTTAGCTAATAGTGTAAGGTATTCTGCCTCACAGCAAAAGGAGCTCTGACTAGATGGAATGAACAAGATGGAGAGAACAGGACCTACTGTTTATTATAAGAATCAGATTTCCCAAAGTGCAGTAGTGGTTTGGATAAGATAATAATTTCAGGTCCTTCAGCATGGGAAAAAAGGTACCCTTGAATTGCATTAAGTGAATGAATGAATGGTGCATATCTTGATGGTATCAGAAAAAAAGGCTGTGTGTGTGTGTGTGTGTGTGAGAGAGAGAGAGAGAGAGAGAGAGAGAGAGAGAGAGAGAGAGAGAGAGAGAGAATATGCATAATCAGATTGCTAACAGTGTTACAAACGTTCCAAAATCTGTGTTGAGGTTTCTGCTTAACCTTTTGCCTTCTGGGTTCAGAGCTGAGTTAAGCAGGAAATCTTTAGACAGATTCTCATTTCTTTAAGAGGGCTTTAAATGAAATCTTATGGAGAACTGATCCAAAAGCCTGAAGGGAAGTACAGAGTTGGGTGCTAGAGGAGAAACTGGGGGGAGTTGTAGGGCTGCCTTGCAGCCCCCACAATAAAATAGCAGCACAGACACTGAAGCCTATCATCCATGGTTTGCAGTGTCTATACGGCAATGCACAGAGTATAGGAAATAAACAAGATGAGCATGAATTTCAAGTACAGGAAGGTAAATGTGACTTGATAGTAGGGGTGTGCAGAACGCAGTTCGATTCAAACTGACCCGGTTCGACCGGTTCAAGCTCAAACCAGACCTGCCCCCACCCCTAGTAGAGGTGATGGCTCAAGAGTGGTGGTGGTTCAGGCTGGTTTGACCAGTTTGGGATACTTGTAAAGGGGAATCTAAACTGGGTGCCTGCCAGCATGGGCTGATGGGGGGAGCACTGGTGAGGCCTAGGGGAGCCGCCACCGGTCCACCTCGCCACATGTAAGGTGAACTCCCACCTGTCCACACACACCGTTTTCAACCCAATTTTAATTGTTAGGGATCCTCAGTGCTTGTACCTACCAGATTTCCCTTTACAAGCATCTCAAACTGAGATAAACCTGGCTTGAGTGTACAAACCGAACTGCGGGCTGGTTCTGATGAACTGATTCACAGACCAGCAGTTCAGTTTGAATTCAGTTCTAATTCAAACCAAACTGCCCAGAGTGGTTCCATGCATACCCCTACTTGATAGGTATAAACATGATAGTTATACACTTGGTAGGATGACTCTCAGGATTGGAATGTAGCAGTCAAAGGATATAACGTTTTCAAAAATAACACACTCAATCTGGTTTGACCTGGCTCGGGTGTACGAACCACCAGCCAGTTCTAACAAAGCGGTTCGCAGACCAGCAGTTTAGTTCTAATTCAGTTCTAATTCAGACCGAACCACCTGAAGTGGTTCCATGCACACGCCTACTTGATAGGTATAAACTTTGGTATGATGACTCTCAGGATTGGAACATAGCAGTCAAAGGTTATAACTTGTTCAAAAATAACACTTGCAACAGAAAGGGAGAGAGAGTTGCATGATATGTCAAATGTATACACCTATATAGAAATTCAAGAGGGTGCCCAGTGGAGGGCAGGTGGACAAAAATAAATGAAGGAGGACATGTTTTTAACACTATAGTTGAACTCTTTCACAGATAACCATGCAAAAGAGAGGATGTGGAGTCTGCTTTCCTGAAACAAATTAGATGTTTAAGAAAACAAGAATTGGTAGTAAGGAAGAATTTCAAATACTCTTATCTGTTGGGAGATAAACTCTACTAAATGTAATTTTTCAAAGATAATAAAATCAAGAGAGTAAATGTGGGGGGAAATGACAGTGGAGAATTTGCTATTACACAATTCCAAATAAAACAATAAAGGGGGAAACAATGAAAGTTTTAATTTCCTTTCATGTCTTCAAAATTTCCAGAAATGCACCTCCAGAAGAATAATGAATTCTGATATTTTGAGTTCCTCTTCAGTAATCACGTTTGGTAAAGCAGAATTTCTAAATCTAACTGAGGTGGATTCTGTAAGCATCTCTAAACAAAACAACCTAAAAAGCAGATTTAATAATAACAACAAAAAAGTCAACAATGTACAATAACAAAGTCAGCTCTTCCAGAAAGAAACAGACCTAGAAGTTGCACTGAAAACAATGAGGTTCTTATGATCAGCCAAAACCAGGCCAAGGAAGCCAAGTGATGGTGCTTTAGCAGCCAACCCGTCTGTGCAGCCACCCACTTAAGTAAGGATAAGGAAGCTTTTGCTCCTTTAACCCCATTTCCCTGTTCATGTGCAGCACCAGCTGCTTTAACCTGATGCTGCAGCAGCAACAGGCACCCATAATGCACTTGCACTGTGCATTATGGGAATTCTGAGGGCCGGGAGGATGCATCCTGTCCTCAGACCGTCTGCACTGCCGGGGGCTGCTGGTGATCATCTGGGCAGGTGATCTGTCACCCAGGGAGAAACAAGGGATTGTCTGTGGGGAGGCAAGCATTAGCAGCCTTCCTCCCCATGCTCCCTCAAGCCCTTTCTCACTAATCATGAGAAAGGGCTCAATTTACAGCCCAATACACTTCAAGATGTGTTACTCTTCCAGAAGCCAAATTGAGATAACTGGTTTAATCCATTCAAAAGATAACTAAAATGGTTTAAAATACACATTGTAAATACAGTTTAAAAGATGAAAGCATTTTCCCCAGCCTTCCTTAAAATATTTGGGAAGGCTGCAGGGGTGGAGCTATAATTGGGGGGACTGGTTCAAAGTACCAGAGCCATACAACTCTTGGGAGCCACATGCCTCGCCCCTTGCCCCAAGTTCCAGCAGCCTCCTTTCCCAGCTGAATTCATTGTCAGCTGGGTTCTCGAGAGGAGAGCTGGTCTTGTGGTAGCAAGCATGAGTTGTCCCCTTAGCTAAGCAGGGTCCAGGGAGACTAGAAGCATGAGTACTGTGAGATATTCCCCTCAGGGGATGGAGCCACTCTGGGAAGAGCATCAAGGTTCCAAGTTCCTTCCCTGGCAGCATCTCCAAGATAGGGCTGAGAGAGATTCCTGCCTGCCACCTTGGAGAAGCTGCTGCCAGTCTATGAAGACAATACTGAACTAGACGGACCTATGGTCTGACAGTATATGACAGCTTCCTATGTTCTCACTCCGAGCAAGGGAGAGAACCAAGAAAAGACCCAGCTGACAAAGAAGCCATTTGGGAAATCAACTCTGGGGGGCTGTGTTGGACCTTCTGAGTGCTAGGCACATCCCCTGCATGTGATGTCAGCAGCATAGCATGTGTGAGGAGCCCCTGGGGAGATGGGCAAACATGAGCCCACTCTCCCCTAGCTAACTTGGAAGGCTCAAGCCCTCCTTGACTTTAAGCCCTGCATGCAGTTGTTAGTGGCTTCCCCTGATTTACATTTAGGGCAGAGCCCTACTGATGAAGGAGGGTGGGGTGGGGTCCACAGTGGCTCCATGTGAGTCCAAGCATCATCACTGGTACTAGCAAATGCAGCATGGCTCTGAAGGAGATTGCGTCAGAGCTACAGCAACACTGGTCCCATCATTCCCAATGCCATTTCTATCAGTAGGGTGCTGCGGTGTATGTAAGGCAGGGACTTTAAGCTCTGCGCACAAAGAGCTTGCCTTGTAGGAGCAAGCATAAATTGTCCTCTTTGCTAAGCACATATCACCTTGGTTTGTATTTGCATGGGTGACTACATGTGAGCCCTGTCAGATATTCCTCTTAGGGGATGGGGCTGTAGCTTAGTGGAAGAGCATCTGCTTTGCATGTAGACTCATGTAGAAGGTCCCAGGTTCAATCCCTGGAAGGATCTTCAGGTAGGTCTAAGAGAGACTCTTGCTTGAACCCTTGAAGAGTCTCTGCCAGTCAGGGTAGACAATATTGAGCTAGTTGGAGAAATGGTCTGACTCAGTATCAGGCAGCTCCCTATTTTCCTATGTTTACCGATGTTCCCAAAATGGCTAACAGCCTTTTGTAACACGGCAGAGTACGGAAACCCATTCAGTTATCCTCCGAATGGATCACACCAATTTTTCCTGAACAGGAGTTGCAAGACTTGAAATGATAAAGGTGTCCCCTACAGCAGAGAAACCATTGGGCAGAATGGTTCCACTAGGTTCCTCCTTGCTGCTCACTCTCAGCATCAGCATTTGTTGGTTCTCCCCAATTGGGAAAAGCATCCAGCTTGTATGGAAGCTAGAAAACCCAAATTGCAGCAGTGTAGGGGCAGAAAGAACAGAGAAGCCACGTTTCAGGACTCCTGTGTGTCAAAAAGCAAGCAGGTGCAGGAGGACAATTAACAGCAGGCGCTATGGATTAGAAAATCTGGGCACTCTTGGGGAAAGAAAGGAAAAGAGAAATGTGCTGTGCAGGAGCGGGGGAAAGGAGCATGCATTTAAACGGATAGTGCTAGATGCCTCCATTTAAGCACAGCGTGTGCTGCAAGATCCTGTTTAGAATCCAAATACATAGTTTATGTCAGCATATGTGCCTGTCTGTGTGTTCCCCCCCTCCTTTCCTTTTTTCTCCCAAAGCCCCGCTGCTTGGAAACTGCAGTATTTTGGGGACAGATTCTTGTGTTAATTGCTATCCAGAAATAGAGCTGAAGTTGTTTGGCAGGGCTTTGGGGAGAAGAACGAAGGATTTGGATGGAGACCTAGATTTTTGTTTGTTTAAAAGAGCATCATATATAATATAGAAATGAAATGCCAGCTTTTTTCTTTTTCTTTCATGGAAAACCCATTATCAAGGCATTTGCTGGAATACAGGAACGCAGCAAGTTGCCTTATACCAAGTCAGTCTCTTAGTCCATTTAGATCATTGTGGCCTACATTGACTGGCAGCAACTGTCCAGGTTTACAAGCAGGAGTGTCTCCCAGCACAACCTGGAGATGCTAGAGAGTGAACCTGGGACCTTCTGAATGCAAGGCAGATGCTCTACCAAACACTGTTCCTCACATGAGAAGCTGCCTTATATTGACCAGTGGTCCACCTGGCATAGTTTTATCCACACCGACTGGCAGTGGCTCTCCAACATTTTAGGCAGAGGTCTTTCCAGTCGGGGTGTGCACACAGACCTGGACTGGTCCACAGTGTGGTGGACCAGTTCAGCCCAATTTGGCTGAACCTTGAACCGGTCCAGCAGTTTGAGGCAGCACCAGCAGAGGCAGCAACACCTTTATTAGTAAAGACAAAGTGCATGGAGGCCAGGCGAGTGATGGAGTCATGACAGTGCCGCACGTGGGCTGTCATGGGAAGTGCCATAGCAGGAGGAAGCTGCTTGGAGCAGCAGTCCAGTTGGTAAGGGCAATCAGTCAATCATCCATCTTTACTATGGTCCCAGACCAGCATAAAATAGAGCAGTAGAGCATGATTAAACCAAACTATGAAACCATAAAACATTATTTCAAATTTCTACTCTAATACTATAAAACTATAACTGGTAAGGTCTTTACTGTTAAAGGAGCTACTTTCCACCCCCACCCCCAGCACAGCCTCAAAAAACTGGACCAGTTCGAGGTTTGGCCTAACCAGGCCAAACCGGTCCACTGGAACCTGGACCGGTCCAAATTTGGACCAGTACACAAACTGTGATCCATCTGTTTCCCAGCCCTGCCTGGAGATGCAAGGACATGGACCTGGGACTTTCTGCATGTGTTCCACTGAGCGACGACCCTATTGCCTAAGGGGGATTTTTTACAGTGCTCACATGTAGTCACTGATCCAAATGGTGGACCCTGCTTAGCAAATAGGACAGTTGATGCTCACTACCACAAGACAAGCTCTCCTCCCCAAACTGGTATAGTTAGCTTGGAATAAAGGTCTAAAATAGCACCATTTTCTTATATTTTTTTAAACCCATAATTTGCCCATGGTTTACACACAGTGGTTGAAATCCTGATGAAGTGTGCATACTTTAAGCCCCTGCTGGTATGCAGCGGGGGCCCACATGCAACTCCCCCAGTCCTCCAGAAGGCAAACAGAGATATGTTTCTGATATTATTGTTATTGTTGTTGTTGTTGTTGTTATTATTATTATTAATTTATTACAGTTTACATTTATAAACTGCCCCATCCAGAGGCTCTGGGTGCATATTGCAGAGAGCTTCTGGAATGTGGGCAGTGCTTGGAAGTATTAGGGCTTTAGAGCAACATCCAGTACCTAGGGGACTGGGGCAATAGTCCATGGGCTCCTCCTGTATGCCTGTAGGGATGTGAAACATAGTGAGCCCATTCTCATGACCCTGTGGGGGAGGCATGCTCCTGCCTCATGCCTCCCAGATGACCCAAACCTCTGGTTGTGTTAAATTACAAAAAAACCCCAGACCAGGGATTCTTAATGTTGGGTCCCCAGATGTTATTGGACTTCTACTCTCATAATCCCCAGCCAAAGGCCACTGGGCCTGGGGATTATGTTCAATAACATCTGGGGACTCAACATTGAGAATCCCTGCCCCAGACAATCAGGCTGCTATGTGCTCCGAGGAGAAGAAAATCCAAACTGGGTCTTCCAGTATCCCAGAATGCATCTCATGAGCAGCAGAGAGTCAGCCCTCAATACTGCAGCAGCTCAGCTCTGCTTAGCCCTGCAAGTCCAAAACTCTATGATAAGCATGGCTGCTGGCAGCTAGAGCTGCATTTATTGCAGATCGCATGTGCAGATGACCACAGAAGAAAGTGGGATGGGCTTGGTAGTCCTCCTACCTCACTTTTAACCTGGATAGCAAATCTGAGCTACCCAGGTTCAGTACAGCTGGGTTGGCAAGGCTCCCAGTTTCCAAGGTGACCTGGTTTAATCCTCTCCTACCCAGGGATCTCTGATCATGTGAACAGCCTCAGTGGTTTGTCAGGATTCCAGCCAGTGTTTTGTCTAGACAGAGCCACTGCCAATCAATGTAGACAATACCCAGCTAGGTGGAACAATAGTCTGTCTTGGTGTAAGGCAGTTTCCTTTCTAAGAATGGGAATGGCCAAGAAATAATGCCACCAAAGTGTTGTGGCAGTGACTAGCTTTGCTAGCGAGCAAGGATACTCAGGCACAGGGACTGGTGGAGGAGGACAAAAGGACAGAGATGCCTCTTTTAGATGGGATATGGACAGGGGTGTCACCAGGAATGGAGAGAGGCCAGTGGCAGTCTGGGTTCTGCTATGGCCACAGACCCCCTAGCCCTGCCCCCTATGTCTGGCATCTGATTACAATGTTGTGGCAGGGCTATCACTGACAAGTACAGCTTTTTTAAATTTAAACGGAAGGACATAGCATTTGTAACCAATTTTAATCCAGCAATCAAGAAATACGCCACAGACTATCACTTGGTAGGGTTGCAATGAAGGCCTTGGAAAGTAGATTTAGATGCCATGACATGTCTACACCTACAAAGATTAGAATCATTTGGACAATGTCACAAGAATCCCGTGACACTCTATGGATGCAAAAGCTGGACTTTGAAGAAGCAAGATAGAAAAAGCATTGATGCTTTCGAACTTTGGTGCTGGAGAAGACTTTTGAGGATACCATGGACAGCCAGGAAAACAAACAAATGGATCATAGAACAAATCAATCCAGAATTTTCACTCGAGCCACAAATGACCAGGCTCAAACTATCATACTTTGGGCACGTTATGCAAAGATCCAGCTCCCCTGAGAAGTCCATAATGCTGGGGAAAGTGGAAGGAAAGAGAAGAAGAGGACAATCAGCAGCAAGGTGGATGGACTCAATTACGACAGCAATGAATGCATCATTGAGAGACCTCAAAGGCCAAGTTGAAGACAGATCATCCTGGAGAGAATCTATGTGGTTGCTAAGAGTCGACACCAACTTGGCGGCACTTAATCAACCAATCAATCAATCACTGAGAAGTACAGCTTTTAAAAATTTAAATGGAAGGACCATAGCATTTGTAAGCATTGTTTATTTTGTCTGAATCACAGCTGTTTTTTTAAGAAGGTAACACA
Organism: Hemicordylus capensis; assembly: GCF_027244095.1. Taxonomy (NCBI): domain Eukaryota; kingdom Metazoa; phylum Chordata; class Lepidosauria; order Squamata; family Cordylidae; genus Hemicordylus; species Hemicordylus capensis. Next base: position 12,599,946 of record NC_069664.1, on the reverse strand, counting down.
AATAACAAGCAGATAACGCTGATTAAAGCAATCAAAAAAATATACAGAGACAAAACAAAAGAGTTTGCCTACACTGAGAACATTAGATTCTGCAGTGCAGCAGAACTAAATGTCTGGACAGCTTACATTTTAGTACAGGATCATTGGGTCAGTTCAACAAGAAAAATTAAACTGCTCTTTGTTAGCTGGAAAGTGAAGATTGCACAAAAAATTGCTTCTTTTGCTAATGTGTCTATTGAAGCATATTAGAAAATTGTAGCCAAACTTGTCCTCTTTTTTTAGAATGTATGATATCGATTAAATAGGATCATGGGTAGCTACCTAACACTGAGTCAGACTGTTAATCCATCTAGCGCAATATTGTCTACACTGACTGGCAGCAGCTTCTCCAGGATTTCAAACAGGAATTTTCCCCATTGGAGATGCGAGGGAGTGAGCCTAGGGCCTTCTGCATGTGAAGCAGACACTCTACTGCTGAACTATGGCACCATTTCCTAGTGATCTTCCAGTGATCTTCACTATTTTTTCAAGTAGGGGCCACTTCATCAAAAAAAGCAAACCCACAACCCTTCAATGTTAGAGCCTTTTCCCACTGTGTTGGCCTCTGCACAGTATAGCACTTTTGTCCATGCTGGGAGGGCCCTTTAAGAGCAATTGAGTCCTCTCGTGAGATAACTTGGAGGAAAGCCCAGGGAAGGACTACACTTCCCAGCACTCTGTGCATGCATGCCTTCCAAGATGGTTTAGGGGCTCAAGAGGGCTCAGTTTCTCTTAAAGGAGCCAACTGGCATTGCATGGTGGAAATGATCACCTCTTCAGGGTGTCAGAGGTGTTAACAGAACTGTTCTGGAGCACTGGTGGAACACCCCAAGACTACTTGGGGCTTGTGTGGGGAATTAGTGAGACTAGAGCAAACAGTCTCTTACAGTATCAATTTGTGCAAAGTTTTGGTCTGGAAAATGAAGAGGAGACAGAAATGTGGTACAATGTGATTGATCTAGTAGTTTAGGGTGTACAGGAAGAGAAACACTGATTAAGCAGAGAAGGAGGCAAAAAAATATTAACTAAAGATGCTAATTTGGAATCTCACGAAGAGGTGTTTTACCTTAAGGCTTGAATTGTTACAGAATCAGCTCAGGTGTGGCTAGAGAAAGGGCCTGAAGAGTAGCTTTAGGCATAAAGAGAAAAGAGAAGGGGGCGAAGAGAGTTTGAAAGATAGGCCATCAGTAATACCTAATCCAAAATCCGGTGGTGTGTCGGACATACTCGCAGGGTAATGTGTGTTGGGGAATCTCCTTGAAGGGACAAGGCAGGAAGGCAGGGGAAAGGAGAAGCAAGCATGCCACTCGCAAGCCAGGAAACCAGAATAGTGTCTGGTTCCAAGAAAAGTCCAGAGGTGGTCGGGTCTCTAGAGACCAGTTCTCTAGGGCAGCCAAGCGGGGTGCATGGGTTGGGTCTGGAGACATGTCCAAACCGGACGCTGGGATCCGAGCTGGAATCAAGACTGGAGTAAAAGCTGTAGCTGATGTTATGGCTATTGCTAAGCACACACACACACACACACACACACACACACACACACACAATTCCTTGGCGTTTGGGCTAGAAATAGGCAAAATCATGCCTTCAGGCTATACACGGGTCACATCTCCTTGCTGATAGGGACGACATCGGTGATTGACAAACTAATTCATATTGCTTGATTCTATCACCAGTAGGTGTGATCTCAATGAACAATAAAGAGAAATGGTTTGTACAACCTATATAGGCTGGAGTGAATGGGTAAGCTCAGGCTTATCTGGCACACCAGGAAGACCTTCCAGATGGACAAAAAATGATTCTTTTGAAACAAATGACTGTTCCCTCTGGTCTGTGCCTGATCAGCGATAGTGGGGTGGGAGTTCCTTGTCTCAGCCTTATCTGGATTCCTTTGAAGACGATTAGTGAAACTAATCCTTTATGCCCAGAAAAGGGACTTTAATTGTTCTCTTGAGAAATACTTTCCCCCCTTAACTGGGGTCTGCTCAGGCATCTTCCTTTTCTGAACAGAGAGGGGCCATAGGCTTTTGCCTTGCAGTCACTTGTTATACTTCTTGGGTAACAGTTACTCCATGTTTGCTCATGCTAAGTGACCGACTCAACAGCTTTTGCCAAATATGGGAATGTGCAGAGTTCACAGTCATGTGAACTCATAGCCAAGATGGAGACTGCAAGCCTGCAGTTCCAAATAACGTAGTAGGGCACTGTTTGTAGCCCCCAAACAGGCTGTTCTAGCAACAGGGGATGCTGCAGAGTATTCAGCTCTGGCCAAAACCTCTCACAGGCCCAATAAACAATCTTTATATATAATTCTCTTAAATGTAACCATTGCTAATCCCATGTGTGGCAGCTCTCACAAGAGTTCACGAACAGCTGCCGGATAGGATAGCGACGGGAACAGAGAGAAAATAGCTATGCTGGCCAGAGGAGGAGACGGGCTGGCCTGGCCACCTGGAGGAGGTCGGGCAGGGGGAGAAAAAGGCAGTGGCAGTGGGTGGGCTGGCTGGAGGCACAGATGTTCTGCACCCAGCCCAGCTAGTTACTGATTATTACACTGATAAACAGCAATTGCCCTCTTTAGCAGGTGCGGTTCCTATTTTTTGATACCCAGCTCTGATAAATCTCTGCCCCTGTCTCCCTTTTTGGGATGCTTTCTTTCAAATTGTTAATGTGATTTGGCAACTTCATATGTTAGCTTGCAGGGTTGTAGCTCAGTGGGAGAGTGCATGCAAAAGGTCCCAGATTCACTTCCTAGCATCTCCAAATAGAACTGGGAAGGATCCGCCGCCCCCCCCCCGCCATCTGAAGAGCTAGTGCCAGCTAGTGTAGCCAGCTACTGAGCTAGATAGACCACTGGTGTGACTTAGTATAAGGCAGCTCCATATGCTCATATGAAATGATGAAAAGGATGCTTGCCAGATAATCTGCTGTATTTCTGGCCAAAATACTTCCATGGACAAAAGCTTGGAATAATACTGCTGTACTTCAGTACGAGAAGGGGAAAAAGAAGAAGTTGGACACCATTGATCTCAATCCACATGCCTCTTTTAGAGCCTTTAATTTAATTTGAGGAGGAAGGTTCCATAGTGTGTTTAGTTAACATTCTAGACCATTCTGTCCTAATGCCTTGTTGAGTAGCAGGGGGTAAATTCTTCTATGGCATGCTCAATTGCTGCTGAGGACACTGAAGAAGGAATGCAATTGTGTATGGTAAATTTGCCCTCTTAAATGAGGACATGCTGTTAATGAGACACTGTTTTGGAGGAGAACTTCATCTGTCATTTGCTATTCTTGTTGCCACTCAGAGTTTATCTGGAACTGCTGGACTTATATGAGGCATCCTGTTATGCCTTGCTGTTAGCATCGTGTTCAGACATGCGGCAAAAAGAGCACAGTGATTAACTGCACATTTTGTGGGGTGTGGTGTGCATATGATGTTCTTCATCTATTGGAAACCTCTCTGGATGTTCCACGTGGTCCTGTCAATGTGTATCAGGAAGGTTCTGGACATGGTGAGAGATGGGATAAAAGCACATGGGAACCCCAGCAACCTTCAGTGTGAGAGCCATTTCCCACTGTGTTGCTATCCACTACGGATGTGCATGAATCAATTTTTTCATTTTGATTTTTACCTAAATCTAATCACACACACACCGATTGGTTTTGGGTCTGAATCTGCCCCACCCCCACCCGCCAATCACCCCAGATTCGATTTGTACACAAAATTTCTGAATCTAAATCCAAATTGATTTGGGACAAAAAAGGGGCCCCAGGGGGAAATGAGTGGGATGGTTGGTAGAGCCCAGTGGGTGGAAGCTACCACCCAAATTTTAAATAAATTGGGCAAGGGGATGGTATTTAAAGAATATTTGAAGTTGATGCATCTTTAAGGTTTTCCCCATAGGGAATAATAGGGATTTCAGCAGATATATAGCTCCACGTGGAGGGCACCAGGGTGGCCCAGGGCAGGTTGTGGTGGGTGGTAGTGCCCAATGGGTGCAAGGAAGCTACCACCCAGATTTCAAAGGAATTGGGCAAAGGGATGATTTTTAAATGGTTTTTGAAGTTTACGCATCTTTAAGCTTTTCCCCAAAGGGAATAATGGGGATTTCTGCAGCCTTCATTATAAGTCCCAGGGGGAGGGGCATAATGTCCCAAGTGGGTTGTGGTGGGTGGTAGTGCCCAATGGGTGTAAGGAAGCTATCACCCAGATTTCAAAGGAATTAGGCAAAGGAATGATTTTAAAAAGATATTGAAATTGGCATGTCTTTGTGGCAGATTCCTTGTTGAGCAAATGGACTGAGAGCCAAGATCTTGCATAAGACTGAGCATCTGTCCCATGATGTGGCCTTCTTGCATATGCACAACTTTGTTGCACTAATGCAGTGTTATTCTGGTTAGCTGCTATGAGATTTCACTCGGAGACAGTGGCCCATTTGGGCACGGACCACGGGGTGGGTGTCCATGGCCTCTTGCCTCCTGGGGGCCCCCCAAATGCTCTGGGGAGCCTCCCCAAGAGCCCCAATGCCCCACCGCTATTGCCTGGCCCCCACAACATGTGCTGCTACTATTTCCCCCTCTCCGGGTGCATGCAGGGGGCTTGGCAGCAGCAGCAGCAGCAGCAGCAGCAGCAGCAGCAGGACAGCCAAGAAGTATTTCTTTAAAAAATTAATGGGGGGGCTCACAGCAGGGGGGGGCAGCAGGCAGGGGGCCTCTGAAGCCTTTCAGCTTCAGGTCTGGGCATCAAATATACCTTGGTGTGCCCCTGCTCAGAGGAATGTGCTCTGAGATTCCCATGAAAGTCTCTTGAGAAAGAAGCTGAACCCTGAGGAATGTCATCTCTATTATCTTAACATGGCATGTTTAAAGGGATTTTAAAAGGCTAAACTAGTTTTACTGGTGCAAAATCCCTGCATTTACAGGACTTGGAAGGTTGAAAATGATCCAATATATAAAATATACAAATATTCTAAATGAATTAAGTGAAGTAATGATCCTAAGGTGTTATATGTGTTTATTCCAGAGCGGAATTTTATCTGTTGTTTGTAAAAAAAAAAATTAAAAAATACAAGTGGGGGTGAGGAGACTATGAAAATGGAGAATGTTCTTTCTGTGGAGGAGTACCAGAAAATAGAGAGGTTTTTTTCAGGTAAATAAATACAATTGCAACATATGTAGCTCCGTTGATTAATGAAGAAGACTTTTTTTGAGAACTTTAGATCACAGAGAATTGCATGGATTTGCAGTGCACACTGTAAGAGAATGATCAACTTTTGCATAACATGAAAGGTAAAGAGAAAATATGATTTGGGAAAATAATTAAAAATCTGTAACTTAATGTTGTGAGACCAGGTTATTGGTTGTTGAGGATGGCTTTTTGAGTTCTTTGACATCAACCTTAAGAATGTCAATCCCATTCATTACTGAAAGATTTTAAAGGGACAAGAGATTATCTGTTATATAACTTTAGTTTGGTTCAGGTAACAAACTATAACCATTTGGAGTAACATCACCTTTTGAATGGTAGGAAATAAGAAATAGTTCCAAAAATAAGCCAAAACCCTAAAGAAGAGAGCTTTCAGAAGGGGTCTGCCTCTGCTGGCCTGCTTAATACTTTGCTAACATGCTCCTTATTATGCATATTCTTATCCCCTTGTTAATTGCTCCATTTCAAATACAGATGTTAGTTTAGAAACTGTTTAAAACAAAGTTACATAATCAGAAATTGAGGTGGGAGGGGACTTCCCCTTTTAAAATAATGGCTGTGCTATTATAGTAAGTTTCTTTTGGTCGAGATTCTATTCTGGGTTACCTCTTGCATATGTATTTATGCTTTTATGTTGAGATAAGAATATGAACTTTCTCTCTAGGTATGTAGCCATCCTCACCGGCTTCAAAAGGCAGTTGCTGTAGATTAGCAATTCAAAGTGTCCACGCTAGATCTCACTGGATCTCCTGGAACAAACCTAACACTCTAGTTGCAGTACACACAGCTCAAAATACTGGGCCCATAACCTGTTGGAAATTCTCTGTGGTGAGAGAATCCCTTTCTCATTATAGCAGAGTGCACAGAGACACAACACAGTGGAAATTTAGTTAGGCATGCGTGTATACTGAGAGTAAAGTAACTTGGAGCCAATTCATAGTTTCAAATCAATATAAAAGGCATTTATTAAGGAACTGCATTCTAGATAGGAAAGTGAGGAGTTAGGATCTCTAATCTATCTATCTAGCTGGATGCAGATGGATTCTGCATCCTCTCTGCACATATGGTGCAGGGAGAGAGGCTTGCCATGTTGCAAGGTAGACGGGCAGGTAGGAAGAGAGAGAGGAAGTAGGAAGTTGAATCCCTAAGAGTAGCAATCTACATTTCAAAGGGATAGCATCAGAGCAGTGGAGAAGGGTGACCAATGTCTTGACTCTCTAGCCCTCTGACTTACTAGTCTGTCCTCCACTGTCTGAGGCAAAGAGACAGCGCAAAGTCCTTTAACTTCCAACATTAATAATGCCTAATCAACTGTAAATTAATCCAGCAAAGTTTTCACAGTCTTGGGAGGCTTGCTGGCTGCAATAGGCACTCATGGATTGACCTTCACACCTTCCTTCATGCTATTCTGTCAATCTGAATTGCTGCTTAATATGTGTTCCCCAATTCCCTATGGATAAAAACATTCCAGCGGAAGTCACTACAGGGTCTCTTTCCTTGTGAGGAGAGAGCACTGGAAGCTTATGGCATTTCTGTGATATCTGTTTTTCTACAAATAAATGGACTGGTGCTCTTCATTGCAAGGATTGTAAGCCAGCAGCAACATTTAATTATTTAAATGGGAGCATTTCATTCTTTAGATTATGAGGGCTTTGGGGACAGGGAACCATCTTATTTAGTGTTTGATTATTTTTCTATGTAACCCACCCACTTTGAGAACTTTTGTTCTCAAGCGATGCATTATGGGATCTCCAGAGGCTGGGCCAGCCTCCATAATGCCGCATGGCACACTGCAGCAACCATTCTGAGGGCATTCTCATCATGTGGTTCAGTACTGTGGCGGATCATCTGTGGGGAAGGTAGGTTATGCCTTGCCTCCCCCCCTGCCTACTCTCCCTAGCACAAAAACGGTTGTGTGGATGACCTTAATGTTGTTTGTTTATTCACATATTCACAACCAGGAAGGCCATAGACATTTCCCACGGCCTCCCAGGCAAGGGAGCAAACAGAGGTAATAGAAGCCTTGCTCTTTTATCTCTGTAGAAACCACAAAGTAATAATATGTGATATACAGCTTATCTCACTTCCACAAGGGCCCAAGTAGTTTGATAGGGATTTTCCCCTCCAAAATAGCGGAACAGAGGACATTAAAATCAAGTCTCTTAAAAAGAACTTTTCTTAAAGAAAAGTTATATTTTATTTATAAAAATAACATAAAATACCGGGAATATTCCCCTGTATTTGAGAATAAGCAGCCTTAAGTTATTAATACTATTAATAAATTAAACCCCTTGTGGCTTTAAGCCCCAAATGTGTTGTAGAAGCAATAATTAAGCAATGGTCTGCTTAATTATTAAGCAATAATTGTGCTAAAACATTTGTATAAACAAGCAGAATCCATTGAACATTTATTCTGACAACCAGTAGGCTTGTTCTCATGATCAAAATCTGAGCACGAGGAGCACCCAGCCAGGGTGGGAGAGCCATGCATCCAATTGGCTCCTTGGTGGTTGTGTGTTTGCAGAGATTTGTGGGAGCCTGGAGCTGGGTAGGTCAGCCACAGCCAACCCACATTTTCTCCAGCATTTTGTCGAGGGTGGATGAAAAGCCACTCTCCCCAGCTCCTCTTTCCCCAACAATCTCTCTTCCACCTACATTGATATTTGCAAACCCATGACCACCAGGTAGGCTCTCCTACACTGGCTGGGAGTTCCTCTTGCCAAGATTTTGATCATGAGAATGGGATTAGTGTGTAGCAAGGTACAACCTGGAGATATTTGAGGGCATGGATTTCTACAGGCTTCTGCTTTGGGGAAAGCAGACTCACATTGCATATTACCTGGGAGGTAGGGCAATGTGGCCATTGGAATGAATTCCAGCTACGGTCCTTCTGTGTGAAGGTCCATGCTTTTATGTATCATTTATTTTTCGATGTAAACCGCTTTGAGAACTTTGGTTGAAGAGCAGGATATAAACCACCTTCTTCTTCTTCTTCTTCTTCTTCTTCTTCTTCTTCTTCTTCTTCTTCTTCTTCTTCTTCTTCTTCTTCTTCTTCTTCTTCTTCTTCTCCTTCTCCTCCTCCTCCTCCTCCTCCTCCTCCTCCTTCTCCCCCCTAGAATGGCATGTCAAGAAGCCTCACAGCAGCAACTTATACAGTATACAGCTGAACTACACAAAAAATGGGTCCCATGGTTTCAAGAGATATGTTCATGGATCCACAAAACGTAGACTTAGTTCACTAGCCAGACATTATTTGTGGTTGCCACCAAAAATCCCCACTTTTTCCTCAGTTCCTTTTCTAGCACACAGGCCACATTGGCAGACAAGACCTCTGGTGAGGAGATCTGCGTGTCCTGCTCACCAGAGGACTTGATTTTTTAGATGCCTCATTATGCTGCTGTATAACATGCACACGGGGCTCCAGGATGAAAGAGCTTTAGCTAAGCTGATGTGTCAAGATTGTGTCTTGGTGTCTGGCCGTGACCCTGCCAGACCCCAAGTGAAGTGAAGATGTACCTATGCACAGCATTACACTGAGACATGGATAGGAGTTGGCTCCACCAAGTTAGCCAAAAAAGCTAGGCAGGAAACTTCTTACCAAAGCTTCTTACCAGATATGTGCCGAAGGTCAAGAAATATTGGAGAAGGCTGAGACAGAAAATAGTGGCTGGGGGTGGGGGGAAGAGGCTGTAAGAGCTGTTGTAAACCATAAAGTCAATGCTCTCAAAGTGAGGTAGGATTCCATGTTTTCTAAAGCCTCATAGACCACTCCTAGTTATATTTTGTGACCTTTCTACTGATCTTGTGGTAGCAAGAGCTGGTCTTGTGGTCTTGAGCTGGTCTTGTGGTAGCAAGCATGACTTGTCCCCTTAAGCTAAGCAGGTCCTGCCCTGGTTGCATACAAAAGGGAGACTAGAAATGTGAGCACTGTAAGATATTCCCCTTGGGATGGGAGGGAAGAGCATCTAGGCTCCAAGTTCCTTCCCTGGCATCTCCAAGGTAGGGCTGAGAGAGATTCCTGCCTGCAACCTTGGAGAAGCCACTGCCAGTCTGGGTAGACAATACTGAGCGAGATGGACCTATGGTCTGACTCAGTATACGGCAGCTTCCTATGTTCCTATGGAACTCCCTCCTCCTGGGATGCAGAGTTGCTCAAGGGGTAGAGTGCTGGTCTTGGGGTAGCAAGCATGAATTGTCCTCTTTGGTAAGCAGGGTTTGCCTTGGTTTGCATTTGGATGGGTGACTTTGTGTCATCACTATGTAGTCAATATGAAGATACTAGCTGACTGGGTGCATAGCATCTGCACCCCTAGTTTGACTCTTCTCCCCCCCCCCACTTCAGGCCCTTCTCCCTGTCTTCCAGCAGGCGTCTCTGACACCCGCCTGGCCCACTTTTCTCTCTCTCCCCTGCTCATGGTTCCTTCTGCCTCCTGCTGCCACCGCCTCCTCTTCCTGGCAGCACAGCTGCCTCCTGACCCTGGTGGGCATGCAGGCTACCACCGCCACTGCCTCACTGTGCCTGGGGCCGCTGCCATTTCCCCTTCAGCAGCTCAACAGCCTCCTGCCGTGCGTGAGCTCCCGCTGCCTCAACCTATCAGGCACCTCTGCCACCCAGCCAATCAGCTGGGTGCCGGGACACACATTCTAAAGGCACACCCAGGATAATTATATATAGAGATTCCTCATAGGGTGTGAGGCCATAGCTCAGCATGAAAGCATCTGCATGCTTGTATGCAGAAGGGCCTAGATTCAATTCCTGGCAGCATCTCCAGGTAGGGCTGGAGAAAACTGTTCTCTGAACAGTTGGAGAGTCACTGCCAGTCAGTTTAGACAGCATTGAGCTTGTGGTGTGCATGGAACCATCTGGCCCGGTTTGGTTGGAGGCCGGACCGGCCTCAAACAGAACTGGGCCAGTTTGGACCAGCCCCCGTCAAACACCTCCCCCACTCGGGCTGGGCCTTGCAGAGTGCATTAGGGCATGCACATGCCTCGCTTTACGGAGGCCTGAAAGGGCAAAAAAACCCCTACCTTTACCAGGCCACAGTGGTGATGAGGGAGGCTGGCAGAGGGAGAGGGAACCCTCGCGGACCTGCGGCTACAGCAATCCCCCCGAAGGGGCTACAGGTAGTTACTTTTAATTTCTAATTTTTTAAAAAAAAGTTCGCGGACTTGTGCCAGACTGGACTGGCGGTTCCGTTCCAGTCCGGACGGAACCGGGGGTGGGGGTGGGTGGGGCTTTGGTTCGATCACGAACCCACAAACCCCCAGACCGAACCATCAGACCGCGGACCGCCGGACCGGATGGAGCCATGGTCTGACTCAGGATAAGGCAGCTTCCCATGTTCTTCTTGTTGGACATTTGTGCCTTTTAATAGCATAATGGAAAATATTGATGGGAGATGTGTCAGTTGGTCAGGTTCTCCTCTTGTGCAGCTGCTGAGGGCATGAGGGCATAATGGCAGTGGCAAATTTGACAGAACCATCTCTCAATCCATATGGGCCACATGAGTCAAGCTGGGAGGTGTACGATATATACAGTTTGGTTTCATTTATTAAAAAAACAAACAAACTGGTATATGTTTGCCTTCTCTGTCATGATTAGACATCTAACAAATATCCAAACTGACTTTAGATGGGGATACTGGTCCAAAGCAGACATACGGAAATGTCAACATCACCCGTTAAAAGTTGGGAATGCCATTCAAGCTGCTGTGTTACATTGCCTGGAGGTCACTAAAATGCAGCCAGAGTAGTGCTGACACGGCAGCCTAAAACTAAAGTAGATGGAAGTATTCCCAGGAATGCATCTTCCTAATAAATGAATGGCTTTTAAATGTTTAATTAAAAGGTTATATGTTGTTTTTATTGCTTTGGGATGTTTTATTGTCATTGGGTCAGTTGTATAGCACAAAGTACATTCTGAGGGCTGGAAATAGAGTGCTGGCATGAAGCTCAGAAGGCATTAAATAACAAAAGCTCATTAAGTGAAAAGGGGGGAAATAGTTAAGGTTTTCATGTTGGTCATTCTCAAAGGGCCCATCACGGGGCCATGACTGTTCTGGCTGGCACAGAAGGGTTGTGCAGTCTAGGACCTGGCAGCATCCTGGCACAGAGAGACGGCAACATTGCAGCTAACCAGACACTGGCATCAAGAGAGTTCAGTTCTAAAATGCGTGTGAGCATCATTTATTAAGTTAAAGGAAATATAAATGAGTAGTAACCTGCCTTTATTTTTTATTTTTTTGCAAGTATGCCCCACTCAAGTTCAAAATATGAGAGTGTGATGTTTTTGTGCACAGTGCAGTACATTATCTATCTATCTATCTATCTATCTATCTATCTATCTATCTATCTATCTATTTACTTATTTATTTAGCATATTTTATATCGCCCAAAATGCAAGTTCTCTGGGTGGTTTTCAAGACAATAAAAACAATCAATAAAAAGATTAACATATTTCAACAATTAAAATTTAAAAAGGTAAAACTATTAAAACACAATTAAAACAATATCTAATTAAAAGCCTGGGTGAACAAATGTATCTTGACTGCCTTATTATTATTATTTCTTGTTTACACAATCAGACAGGTGTTATTGACTGGTTTGTTTTATCCAGACATCAAGTCCTTCCCAAGGACCTGGGATGGCTGAATTTTATCATCAATACTGTTGGTTATTATAGATATTGTCGCAAAATATAGGCTGTTCCCAGTAAAGCTGCTTTTTGTAATTGGCTGGTGGTGATTTCTGTGGCCCCTATGGTGTTGAGGTGCTCTTCAATGTCTTTTGGAACTGCACCCAGGGCGCCAATTACCACTGGGATTACTTTGGTCTTTTTCTGCCACAGCCTTTCCATTTCCATTTGTAGATCTTTGTATTTGGTGATTTTTTCTATTTCTTTTTCTTCTTTTCTGCTATCCCCTGGTATTGCTATGTCGATTATTTTCACTTGTTTTTCTTTCTTCTCGACTACAGTTATATCTGGTGTATTGTGTGGCAGATGTTTGTCTGTTTGTAGTCGGAAGTCCCATAATATTTTTACATCTTCATTTTCTACCACTTTTTCAATTTTATGGTCCCACCAATTTTTCGCAACAGGTAGCTTGTATTTTTTGCAGATGTCCCAGTGTATCATCCCTGCTACCTTGTCATGCCTTTGTTTGTAGTCAGTCTGTGCAATCTTTTGACAACAGCTGATTAGGTGGTCCGCGGTTTCATCTGCTTCTTTACAAAGGCGGCACTTGCTGTTTGTTGTGGATTTTTCGACTTTTGCTCTTATTGCATTTGTTCTTAGTGCCTGTTCTTGTGCAGCCAGTATTAAACCCTCTGTTTCTTTCTTCAAGTTGCCATTCTTAAGCTATTGCCAGGTCTTGGTGATGTCTGATTTTCCACTTATGGTGTGCAAATATTGACCATGCAGGGGCTTATTCTTCCATTTTTCTGCTCGGTTCTTGGCTTGTTCTTTCTTGTAGGCCTGCTTTATTTTATTGGTGTTGAATAGTTTCTCGTTATTGACCATTTGAAGTGCATCTTCTTCACTGTCCTTGATATATTCTTCAAGGCCTCTTTTCTCCTCCTCGACTGTTTGATGGATTTGCAGCATTCCTCTTCCACCTGAACTGCAAGGGAGGTATAGCCTATCGACATAACTGCGGGGGTGCAGAGCATGATTGATGGTCATGATTTTCCTGGTCTTATGATCTAGCGTCTCTAGCTCTGCCTGGGTCCAGTCTATTATTCCTGCACTGTATCTGATAATAGGTATAGCCCAGGTGTTTATGGCTTGTATGGTGTTCCTGCCATTGAGTTTGGACTTGAGGATTTTTCTAACTCTCCTGATGTATTCACTTCCAATTTTTCTTTTAACTTCAGTGTGTGCGATGTTATCAGCCTGGAGAATGCCCAAGTATTTGTAATGTTCTTTCTCTTCCAGGTTCTTGATCTTGCTTCTATTGGGCAGTTCTATTCGTTCTGTTTTTCTTATTTTCCCTCTGTTCATTATTAATGCAGCACACTTGTCTAGTCCAAACTCCATTGCTATATCGCTACTGAATATACGGACAGTGTTTAGCAGAGATTCGATTTCTGACTGGGACTTTCCATACAACTTCAGATCGTCCATGTACAGCAGATGGTTGATTTGACTTGATGTTTTAGATGTTTGTTATCCCAGGCCTGTTTTGTTTAGTATTTGTGAAAGTGGGGTCCTGGCGATTACAAACAACAGAGGGGATAGTGAGTCCCCTTGGAAAATGCCTCTTCTAATGCTAACCTGTCCAAGTGTCTTGCCACTGATTGTTAACTGTGTACTCCACATGTTCATTGTTTTTTTAAATAAATATCTGAATGTTTTTGCTGACACCAGTTGTTTCTAAACATTTTAGTATCCATGTGTGAAGCAATGAATCGAAGGCTTTCTTGTAGTCAATCCATGCAACACTTAGATTGGTTTTTCTTCTCTTGCAGTTTTCTAAAATCATTTTGTCAATCAGCAGCTGGTCTTTTGTGCCTCTGGTGTTCGGGTAATTTCCTTTCTGTTCAACTGGAAGCTGTTTGTTAGTTAATAAGTGTTGCATCACTTCATCTGCTATTATTCCAGTTAATAATTTGAACATGGTTGGCAGGCAGGTGATCGGTCTATAATTACTTGGAACTGCACCTTTTGCTGGGTCTTTCATGATGAGATGAGTTTTCCCAGTTGTTAGCCATTGTTCAACATCACCGCCTTGCAAAATGTGATTGAACTGTTTTGATAGTTGTTTATGAAGGCTTGTTAGGTGTTTAAGCCAAAAGCCATGCAGTTCATCATCACCTGGCGCAGTCCAATTTTTAATTTTCTTTGCTCTTTCACTTATTAATTCTGGTGTTATTATTAGATCTTGCATTTGTTGGTTACATTTTTTGACCTCTTTCATCCAGCCTGCTTTTTTATTATAATCTATTGGATTGTCCCATAATTTCCCCCAGAATTGCACTGTTTCTTCTTTATTTGGTGTTTCTACGTTTCTTGCAGTTTCTCCTTCTATACTTTGGTAGAAACGTCTCTGATTCGACTGGAATTGGAGATTCTGCTTGTGTTGTGTAATTCTGGCTTCATATCTGCTAATCTTCTTTGACACTGCTGTTATTTGCTGCTTTATTATTTCCAGGACTTCTCTAATTTTCCTTGAATCTAGGTGGTATTTTTTGGATCAGATACTGTTTGGTGTTTTCATTCTTCAGCTTCTTGTCTTTCATATCTTTCAATTTACTAGCATCTGATCTAAGCCTGGAGATTTTATTTAAATTGGAGTGGATTCATGGTGTCTCATAGAAAATCTCATTTGCTATCATAGAATCCACACTCAGAATACCTCAGAAACAACAGAACCCTGTACCGCATGGGTTAGAAACCCATGGGGGTGGTTGGCACCCTATGTGAACTACACCACCACTCGCTCTGGGCCACCCCAGCACCCCCCAAATGCACTTATGGGGCTGCTGAAAGCTCCATTATACCACCTTATGAGAAAAAAACCTTAAAGATGCATAAACTTCAACAATTCACCAAAAATCAGCCCTCTGCCCAAATCCTTTGAAAAAATTCAGGTAGCTTCCTTGCCCCTACCCGGCACTACCACCAACCCCACACCACTCTAGGCCACCCCTTTCCCCCCGACATGAAGCAATACACCCTTCATTATACCTAATGGGGGAAACCCTTAAAAATACGTAAACTTCAGAAATTCACCAAAAATCAGCCCTCTGCCCAATCACTCTGCAATTGGGGTGGTACTACCACCCCACCCCACTCTTTTGGCCCAGATCCTACGTTATGCCCCCAATCTTCCCCAAAGACACTAAAACTTAAAAAATTCACCAAATATCAGCCCTTTGCCCAATCCCTCTGCAATTTGGGTTGTAGCCTCCACCCATTAGGCACTACCACCCCACCCCACTCTTTTGCCCCTGGGACCCAAAATTGGAGCAGAGTCACATCAGACCTTTTTGCATTGAAGTCAATGGGATGCAAAAAGGCGGGAAATTCAAATAGACGTCATTGCTCAAAATGTAGGGGCGGGGGGAAGAAGGCCACAAAATGGAGCTCCAAATATTTCGGATCTGAAACAGGGGTGCTTCGTTTCGGATCCGAAATTATTCAGATTTCTTTGAGGGTGATTCGGTTCGGCTCCAAATCACCCGAAATTCGCTGTTTCGGGTACAGATCGTTCTGTACCCGAAACGTTTCGCACATCCCTACATGGAAGCTATTCTCATGAGCAGAAAAACTGGGCTAGGGAAGCCCAGTGTGGTTTTCACTGCGCATGAGAACTGCCAGGACCCGCACAGCTCCCAGTAGTGGTACAGCAGTGATCCCTCATAATTAGCCCACCGTTTAACCTGGGTTTGGGGTGCAAGCGTGCCCCCAAATTGGGCTAAGTGATCATGTGTCTGCCACGTGGTGGGCACACTCAGGGGAGGGCTCCCAGTAATGTATGTTCACTTGCGTTCTGCATTATTTGGACTCCGGTGTGGGGCGCCACATGGCAGTGCTTCCCTGTGCCTTACCCCTGAAGTGCCTGAGTGAGGCACGGAGGCACCACAGGGAAGTGGCCTTTCATCTGGGAGGGCAATCTATCCACCCAGAGACCAATGGAGGATTGTCTGCAGGGAAGGTAAGGTTAACCCTCCTTCCCTGCAACTGGCCCCAGTGTTCTTCTCACTTATCATGAGAAGAGCTTCGTGCTATCTTTGCAGGACAATGTCATCACTGATTTTCTTATGAGTTTTCTACACCAGTGCTTCTTCTAATACACAGAACAGGTCTTCTCTTCTTCCTCAGCTTCCTTTTCAAGTGATGGCTTGCATCTGCATGCTTCATGTCCTCATCTTGCAGCCCATTTGTGACAGGCAGTGCACACCTCCTCCTCCTCCTTATAGGCTCCTGTTGTCTGTGAGCTGTAGAGGTTAACTGGGGCTGTGCAGCCATAGTGTTGAACATCTGTTTTATGAGGAAGAAAGAACCTGGACTCCAGCCAGGCTTATATTGTGACACCGTCTTACTCTCTTCCAGAAAGTAAGCCAATTCCTCTCAAATTACAGCTGCCCATGACCCCAGTGCCAAATAATTTAAGCAAATAACCAACACTGTAAATATGTTGGGTCATGCAGAAAATTAATTACAGTTCCTGAGGTTCTATGGTAATGCCAATCATGTCGAATTTAGCAGAATGATCCCACTCCCCTGAGTTAAGTCACGGAGGGAAATCTTAAATTTACTTTTCATTACAGTCAAATGTTGGGATCTCACTGAAGTAACCCCTGGCCATCTGGTGTGCTGTAAATCAAGCCAACAATATGGCTGCCCTCACAAAACTGTTGTTATTATTCACACATCCAAAAGAAAAACTGTACCAATACTTCTAAACTGATACTTCTCCGCCCCCACCATAAAGGTTGATTTTAAAGTCAAGGGGACCCAACAGGACTTATTTTCTGAAATATAATCAGAAATCAAGCACTGTCGTTAATTTAATCTGCCTTGATTACTGATTGGCATTTGAAGGACGCCAACACATTTGTGGTACCTCAACCCCTCATCAGTCATTTTAATTTACACCCTCATATATTTCAACTGTGTTCTGAAGGTGACTCATTTTTTTCTCCTGTCTGCAAGACAGAAACTGGGGAGAAAAAAGTTGGAAATACAGACGGTGTGCAAACATACAACTTTAGAAGTGAATAACCTTTCCTTTCTCTTCTTTTAATTACTCTATTGGCTTTAAAACACAGATCTGGGGTGAATAAATGTTAATGGGCGTTAATTGCAGGCTATATATATATATCCAAAATGCCTGCAATTAATGGCCATTAACATTTACACACACTCACACACTCACTCACTGAATGTATATATTGTAATGTTGAAGCTGGCAAAGATAATCGTATTTATTTATTTTAATCAAGTATTTCAAAGTGCTTTTAAAAACATAGTTCTGCTATGAAACATCATTAAATACATAGACGAACGTGTCTGCTGAAGCTGATAGAAGAATTATGGTTATTTCCATTCATCATTGAGCTACACTATATGTTACACACAGATGCATGAAACTGTAGTCTCTTCTTTTTTTGTAATGGAGAGGCTGGCATTGATAATAGTACTTTTTTTGCTTTAAAATGTCCTCGTAGTTTTGGAATCACATTTTTCTTTCATTAAAGAATAAGTCTGAGAGTCTGAGATCAACTGATAATGGGGAAAATTGACACATTCGTAGAAAGCTTCAAAAGGACAAGACAAAGTACCACATACTTATTTATGTAATTCTTTTTTTAGCAATGGCATTTGATTTCAGTATTCAAGGCATTTTATGTAGGAGATGTTGTTAAGTGTTGATAATATCATTAGATACTATATTTGGTTATGATTCACTATGTTTGTGTTACTGTCAGTTTATATTAAATTACGATGCTATTGCCCTGTATTTGGTATTCAAAGAAATAAAAAAATGGAGAAAAGGAGGTGTGTAACATGGAGTTTGGCCCTTTGCATATTTTGTTTCTCAGACTGATTATTATTTTGTTCTTCTTGGCCTGGATTAGAGAGACACCAGCAAGGGCTTTCTGGAGCATCGGAGGTAAGCAAGCCATGATACAGCAGAGCTGTGAATAGGGTCTCACATGGTTTATATACTTACATAGGTTGTGGGGGGTTGGTTTTGTTTAGGGCTGTGATGACTATGGCCAAGGATGCTTTTTATTAGCTTCAGCTGATATGACAGTGGTGCCCATTCCTTGAAGGTAATGACCTCAAAATGGTAGTAGTGTATCAGCTAGTACGTCCAGGTTTGACTACTGCAATGCTCTCTACATAAGGAGAGCATTGTACAGGCAGGGGAAATATTATAGGGTAGTATACATAGGAAGCTGTCATATACTGAGTCATACCATAGGTCCATCTAGCTCAGTATTGTCTACCCAGACTGGCAGCGGCTTCTCCAAGGTTGCAGGCAGGAATCTCTCTTAGCCCTATCTTGAGGTGCTGTCAGGGAGGGAACTTGGAACCTAGATGCTCTTCCTAGAGCGGCTTCATCCCCTGAGGGGAATATCTGACAGTGCTTACATGTAGTCTCCTATTCATATGTAACCAGGGTAGACCCAGCTTAGCTAAGGGGACAAGTCATGCTTGCTACCACAATACCAGCTCTCCTCAGTTATTCATGGAGTAGAGAGAGTGGGCAGAGGGGGGGGAATTTCCCTCTCTCACAACACTAGAACCAAGGGCCATCCCATGAAATTGAAGTCTGGGAAACTGAGGACAGACAAAAGGAAGTACTTTTTCACTCAGCTCATAATTAATCTATGGAATGGTGTGTTAGAGGATGTGGTGATTTTTGCCACTAGCTTGGATGGCTTTAAACGGGGTTTAGACAAATTCATGGAGGACAGGTTTATCAGTGGCTACTAGTCTGGTGGCTATAGGCCACCTCCAGCCTCAGAGAGAAGATACATTTAAATATCAGTAGCAGGAAAGCAACAGCAGGAGAGGGGACATGCCCTCACCTTTTGTTTGTGGGCTTCTCAGAGGCATCTGGTGGGCCACTGTGTAAAACAGGATACTTGGCTAGATGGACCTTTGGCCAGATCCAGCACGTCTGTTCTTATGTCCATCACTAAGTTTGGTAAGAGAACAAAGAGAGGTGATAGCATTTAGCTTTCTGTGTTCTTACCATCCCTTCTTTATCTCTGCCCCCCCAACCAAAACTGCACTCATTCTTCCCCAGAGGAAAGGGTTAGGGTAACAATGACCAAATTGTTGTACTGGAGGACATTCCTGCTGCTTTTCATTTCCAACATTAATACTGAGACTGTTTACACAACCCAAAACTGGGTATAGCAGGCTCCTAGCCACGTTTGGGAACTGTGCATGTGGGTGCCCAATTTTTGGTTGTGTGGGAACCAGTGGCGGAGCCAGGCCAGCGGCGGCCCGTGTCCAGCCGTGGTCCGGGTCACCCCACCCCCTACGACAGACGCAGGGTTAGCCATGCCCCCGCATCTGACATCAGACACGGGGTTCTGTGTTCACAGCACAGCCAGAAGTGGCTCTCTCTGCCATTAAGGCAGGGAAGATCTGCTCCTGGCCGCGCTGCGAACAGGGCCCCACTTGGGATCTAAACCAGCTCCCCCGCATCTGACGTCAGATGCAGGGGGTGCGTTGGGGCCGCGAGGCACAGCCCCTGAGGGGTGGCAGCCCGGGTTCTTTGAACCCGGCTGCCCAGTGGTGGCTACGCCCCTGGTGAGAGCAAACTGAGGTAGGAGCAGGAAATAAGTGTGGGAGTATGTGAGTGTGCGGGAGACAGGAGCTGGGGAGGACAGCTTTTCCTCCCATCTCAAAATGCTGGGTATGGAAGTTGTGTAGGACGGTGCTGCCCTGCCCAGCTCTTGACTCCCACGCAATCACTTCTCCCCCCTCATATGTAGTTCCTTTCTCCCATACAACTAAAAACTGGGAGCATGCACAGCTCCCAATCCTGGGTACATAGGACACCCGTTCTACCCATATTTTTTTGAGGGGGGGGTAGAGTAGTTGTGTTTTAAAAACTTTTAAAAGCTTTTAAAGCACTATTGCAAAGTTGGCTGCTGCAGGACAATGAAAACATGGCAACATACTAAACACTAAAAGTATTGCAATGCTATAAGATTTGTTGCAATATTTGTTGTCATATTTAGGGATGTGTGGACCGGTCCGGAGGTTTGGGGATTTGGGGGTTTGGTACAGAGGTTTGGGAATGAACCCAACCCCACCCTGGTTTCGTCCAGACTGGAACCGAACTTCCAGACAAGTCCACAGAACATTCAATTTTTTAAAAAAAATTAAATGAGAAAAAAAACCCTGTAGCCCATTCGGAGGGCTTCCTCTAGGCTTGGGGGGGGGGCACAAAGGTTCCCCCTTCCCCAGCCGTCCTCTTAAATCACTGCTGTGGCCTGGGCAAACACTTGCTTTTGGCCCATTCGGGCCTCCGTAAGTGTGCACAGCGGCCATTTTGGCCGCCGTCACAATGCATAAATGGCTTCTGCAAGGCCTGGCATGGCCCATGGCCTCACAGAGGCCATTTATGCATGTGTGGCAGCGGCCAAAATGTTTTTTCCAAAATGGCCATCACACATGTGCAAATGACTTCTGTGAGGCTGTGGGCCATGCCAGGCCTCACAGAGGCCATTTATGCATGTGTGGCAGCAGCCAAAATGGCTGTCGTGTGCACTTATGGAGGCCTGAATGGGTCAAAAGCAAGCGTTTGCCCAGGCCGTGGCAGTGATTTAAGAGGCTGGCGGGGGGATGAGAACCTTCACGGACCCCTCCACGGCCTACAGGAAGCCCCCCGAAGGGGCTACAGTTCCTCCCCCCCATTTAAAATATTTTTAAAAATAATTTTATGAGCCTCCCAGCCTGGATCGGACTGGGGGTATGGTTTGACGGGGTCTGGACTGAACTTGGCCGGTCTGGTGACTCAAACCAAACCGGGCCAGCCATTTCCATGCACACCCCTAGTCATATGTTTAGCTTAATACTTTAAACTGTCATTTTTATTATATGTTTTTAAACTTTTGTTTAAAAGGTTGTTTTTAACAATCCCACCTTGGGATTGTTTTTAATGAAAGGCAGCACATAAATTTAACAATCAATCAATCAATCAATCAATCAATCAATCTATACTTACAAAAATGAAAGGTACAGTTGACACTGTCAAAACCTTTCTGTGTCACCTCATACATTTAGAGAGGTTAGGGCAAATAGGTATGATTCTGACTGCCCTTCCACACATATATCTGATTTCTAGGGCTGTGGACTGAATCAGAACTACAATCTGATCTGACACAGTCAGATTAGTGACACTTTCATCATTTTTGGGCAAAAATGCTAATATTGGCATCACCCGTTACAATATTGTCCATATTGAATCAGGCTATATCAAACTTCATCCAGAGATGGATGAGCTGTTTTCATGCTGCTTTTCTCTGTTCCTGATGGCACAGACGTTGCTTGACATTTGTAGTGACCAGTCTCCCCTCCCTCTAAATAGTTAACAATTAATTAAGTATTGTTTTAATAGTTTTGAAATATTGTTTTAATTTTTTTAAGTTGTTGCAATGTTTTAACTTTTTCTAGTATCATTTATTTTGTTTTAACTAGTGTTTTAACTTTTTCTGTTGTCATTTATTTTGTTTTGTTTTAAACTGCCCAGAGACGTAAGTTTTGGACAGTATTAAAATTTGTTGTTGTTTTTTTTTTAAATGAATGTGCACCCTTGTCTTGAATGACAGGCTGGTGATCTCCAGAGATCGCCCAATCAGTCCACCAGTGGGGTGGGAGCTAGAGCGCTGTTGCTGAGAATTCTGGGAACAAGAAAGTAAGTCTATGCAGAGAGTGCAGACTAACATGGGGTTGGATGCCTCATGGCTGGAGGCTGCAAGATAATTTCCCAGGGTGAGAGCTCTGCAGGAAGTTTGATTTCTCCTCAGGAGTTTTGGTGAGTTTTCAAGGAAAGGGGAATCCAGCATAGGGAACAGTTTGTTTAATCAGACTGGGTGTTAGGAACTTACATTTCTTTGTGTGTCTGCTTTGTAAATCCCTGATACTGTTTTATTATTGTTTACCTGCAACATAATTAAAATAAGAAACACTAGCCTACACTCAACCCACCTAGGGTGTTGCAAAAGACTCTGTAAACATCTAGGCATGCCTAAATGCAACCTAAATCTGAAGCCTAAGACAACCTATTTTTGTAACCTACTAAGTATTTTTGAATGTATCTAAAGCTAAAAGCCTCAGATGGAAGCAGTCTGTAGTAACTGAATAAAACTTTTTTTCCTTTGTACAAGCCTCTCAGAGTTGTGTTTTAAATCAGGGAAAAAGGGGTTTCTCTGGTGCAAAAATGGTCTCAAGAGCTCCGCAGCTATCAGTTTTTCTCATTCCATGTAGGCATCCACGTGGAAGGCTTTTTTGTACTTGTTCAGTAGCAAAATTAAGAGAGTTTCCCCTGTGATAGTACACCCCAAATCTCAGGGGAGTTCAGGCTCTGTCAATAAGGGGTGGTGGTGGTGGCAGCATTTTAAATCTACCGGAAATACAGAATAGTTTCATGAGAAGCTCACCCAGGCAGCTCAGCAAGGATGACTTGGCATTTTCTTTCCGTGAGCTAGCTCTGAGACAAAGATTGAAACTCTTTACAACATTGAATCTGGTGTGGCATATATGGAAAATGTTGAAGTGTCACAGGAGGGTAGAGAGAGAACAATTATTTGGTATCCCTGCTCCAGATCAGAGCCTCTTCTCTGAAACCTTGGCACTTCTGCATGAAATGGTGGTACTATCAAGGCTTCTGAAGAATAGAATTGATAGAAGGATAAAATTGGGTCCACCCTCAATTCTAAGATAGGTCTATCACACCAAAGCATTTCACCCCATTCTGACTGACAATAATAGTTTTATATATGTGATGATGATTTCCCACTATATCCTATGGACTGATGCATTCACCCCAATACTGATAAATCAATTGACTTGATCCTAGTTCATACAATTTGATAATCACTTGCATCATCACATTGTCTCTGATAATTTTGTCCATGCACAATCCTACTAATATCACCTCTATCTCTTAGTTATCTTAGAGCATGCCTTCTTCTGCATGATCCCCACCACATGTTAAGGTCATCTGAGGAGTTATCCCCACCACATGTTAAGGTCATCTGAGGATGGACATGTTAAGTCCATCTCCAGTTACCACCGGTTTGTCTGGTGGCGACTCAGAGGCAGGCCTTCTCTGTAGCTGCTCCTGGGCTTTGGGATGCACTCCTGGCAGAAATCCGTAGTTTGAGTTCATTACTGTCTTTCAAGAGAGCCCTTAAAACCTATCTGTTTGGCCTGGCCTTCCAGGGTTTTTAAACTACTGTAAACGGTTTTAAATGGTTGCCCTGGTTTTCCAGAGTTTTTAGCTGTTTGAATGTTTAATTGATTTTATTCTGTTTTTATAGTTTTGATTTTAATTGTTAACTGGTTTTAATTGTTTTTATCCTGTTGTAAACCACCCTGAGCCATTTTGGAAGGGCAGTATATAAATTGAATAAAGTAATTAATTAATTAATTAATTAATTAATCTGAACTACTATTGAAAGCCTTTTTTTCTGGTGTTTGTGAAAGATGAATAGGGTCTTTTCAGTTTCCCTGCCTCTATTGCTGTGTGATCTTTGATATGTGTCTCCAGTGTAAAATAATAATTCCATTCTATGTTACTACTTAAAATATGTATGACTCTTCATGGCAATTCAGTGGCCTGTAGTGATGTGCTTTTGATCTGCAGACACTCCACTGAAATAATAATGAAATGCTGATTACTGTAAGGATGTGGCTGAGCCAACCAAGGTACTTTTACTATTGCAAAGGTGAGAATAATGAAATGGGAGACTGGAGATCAAGCTAAGGTGCACCAAGAAAAAAAAAAGACTGGTAATTAGTGTGCACTGAGAGGGTAGGCAGGGTCTCTGGAGTTTCCCTTAGCTAATGGCAATAGGTCTTAAAAATCTACAGAACCTCAATCATTTCGATTTCCCTTTTTAATAACTGCTAGTTTCTAGCTCTCATGAATGTTGAAAGAGATCTGCCCATTCTTGCCCGTAATCTCCAAGATTTGAAGATGAAGAGAACTTTACATTAAGTAGACATTGAGGCTGTTCTCATGCACAGGGGAAACTGGGCTAAGGAATCCCCTGCACATAAGGATTGCTGGGAGCCGCTCAGCTCCAGGCAGGATGCCTGTCTCCGGAGCCCATCTTCAAAAGGATGTTAAGGGAACAAGCACTCCCTTAACTCAATTTTTTGGATCACCTGCCAGCCCCAGCAGCTTGCAGTTGAGGCTGAGAGGCTGCAGGGCACCTGGCCAGTGTCGGGGGAATCCCATAAAGCACTGTGCATTTGCACAGTGCATTATGGGAGTTCCAGGAGGTGGGGCAATGCACTTTGGCTCCCGACCCCCTGTGCTGCCCAAAGAGGCAGCTGCATGTCTGGGCATGCGATCTCCGTGCCCAGACCAGGAGCCCAAATAATCTGTGAGGAGGTAAGCATTTCAAGACTTCCTCTCCACTCATCCTGTAGCCCTTTCTCGCCGATTGTGAGAAAGAGCTCAGTGAGAATTGTCTATCTGCATCAGGCTGAAGGTCTATCTAATCTAGTACACTTTTAAAAAAAATAGCAAAACAGATGCTCCTTCTGGGAAATTCTAAAGTGGGTCATGATGGAGATATTGATCCCCCATTCCTCTTCAACTGTGTTTGTTCCTGGAGCACATATATAAAGAACCTCAACATGGTTGTGCATTGTGGAGGGTACCACCTCAGCGGGCCCTGCTCATAAACAACTCTCTGCCACCAGGTAGAGTTCTTTTGACTGGTTCTACTATCCAATCACTGCAGCCTCTATTCTTCAGCTTTACAAAAAGTTAAGAGTGGTGGTGTATTCTATCCAGCGTCTCTTATGTTTTGTTGTTTAGAAGTTTGTCTCAGTGGGGATCCTGTAGAAAGAGTATGTGTGTGTGTGGGGGGGGGTTGTCAGAAAGGAAAAGGGAGGGGAAAGAGAAAGATGAATTGGAGTGTTACTGAGTAAACTCTTAGTTAAATCTATATAAGACTGCATTGTGATTTTGAGGGAAGCAGCTATAAAACAAGTGGTAAGGCAATTTAGGCAAGTAGGTGTAGGGTAGGAAAAATAATAGAGACATTATTGAAACCGTTAAAAGAAGAAGAAAAATTTTACTTGGTTCAAAACCTTCTTCATTCTGAAACAATGCAGGAATTATCAAGTAAAAACAGAAAACAGTTCAGTTGAGGAAAAGTACAAGAAAAGTGTTGAGATAACCAATAGTGTATGCAAACACAACAAGGTCAACTACTGACTTTGACCTTACTGCACTTTTCCCCAGAACTCTAGACCCTGACGTGGATTTGTGCTTCTTCCTATAATATCAAGTAATATTCATTGTACTGTAGGCAGATTAAATATTAAATGGACCAGTAGTGTGACTGAGTGTAAAGCAGCTTCATATGTCATGGACAAGATTCGTTCGTCTGTACACAAAATTTGTACTCAGCCTCTTCTCCCATGGGTCTGACTCCTATAGTCCACTCTGACTTCTTTGAGGAGGATGGAAAGAAGATGCCACAGAAGGGATGAGAAAGGCAAGGGTCAGCATACCTGACTGTACACACAAGTAGAGCAAGTTCCATTACTCCACCCCCACAGAGAGCCAACTCCACCTTTGAAGCATACCTTCCATCATTTCACAGATGAAAATAGGGACACCTTATTAAAGTAACCAAGGATCACTGCTTGAGCACCACACAGCATCTCACATTGCTGAAAGCTCTGTTCTGCTCCCTGTATGCTGTATTGGTTTGCTCTGAGTAGTGATTTTTTTTTTTTAAATGAGGCTTGGGGTGTTCACTAGCACATCCCTAATTCATTTGTGAAATGGCAGAAATTAGGGATGTGTGCGACAGTGCTGGCTCGGGCTTGGCTGAACTGGGATGAACCGGTTTGCAGGCTGGTTCATCCCGGTTCAGCGTAAGTATAAAGGTCATTTATCTATCATTTATTTTGATAGATTTAAATCAAAAGAAATGTGATTTATTTGAGTCTAATAAATCAAATTTATTTTATTTGTATATAAATTGAATGAATGGATGGATGGATGGATGGATGAAATAGAGGGGATTCTGGCAAGGATTTCCCTTTACAAGCAAAGGGCATCCCCAGGAAATGTGGGGTGGGGGCACTTTTCCCTCTAAGGTGTGCACATGTGTGTGCGCTCACAGGTTTTTGGATGTCTGCTCAGTTCATTTTGGATCCTGCTCAGGTTGAATCAGGAAGGCCCCATTCTGAATGCAGGTGCGCACACCCTGCCTTGATACTGCCACCCAGAACAAAACTCATTCTGCACAGAAATGAAAACAATTAGAGGGACCACTGGATGGAGGGGCAGGGGAAAGGCTTCCTTTTACCTTTAAAATGCAGGTGATGGGGACAGCGGAGGCAGCTGCAGTGGCAGCAGAGACATCGGAGGTGGTGGTGGGTGCTCCTCCACCCACTCCCCCAGCCTCTCAGATGAGACTGCGGGCTGGCTGTGGCCCGGTTTGGGCCTCTGCACACACATGGAGGCCATTTTCATGACCTCTGCACATATGTGCAGGCCATTTGTGTCACCACCTGAGTTGGCCCTTGAGTCGGTTCTTTGAACCGGGGTAGGTCCAGTTCAAACTCAAACTGGCCAGTGAGCTGGTTCTTTGAACCAGGGGTCAGTCTGGTTCAAACTCGGACCACTCGAAGCAGGTCAGTTTGATGTCTAGCCCAGCTTAAAGTGAGCTGGCTCTCATATCCCCAGTAGGAATGCTAGTTGCTAGAGACAGGCATCATAAATCGGGATTGGCCCTGGTAAACTGGGGCACTTGGAGTGCAATATCATCCCACAAAATTCCTTTAAACACACACTTATTTTATTTTATTTATTACATTTTCTATCCTTCTCTTCCTCCAAGGAGCCCAGAGCGGTGTACTACATACTTAGGTTTCTCCTCACAACAACCCTGTGAAAGTAGGTTAGGCTGAGAGAGAAGTGATTAGCCCAGAGTCACCCAGCAAGCATCATGGCTTAATGGGGATTTGAACTCGGGTCTCCCTGGTCCTCTTCCAGCACTCTAACCACTACACCATGCTGGCTCTCATAGAAGACTGTAGGAAGCTGCCTTTCACGCCCTTGCTCCACCTAGCTCAGTATTGTCCTCACTGTCTGACAGTGGCTCTCCACAGTTTAAGGTAGGCATCTTTCCCAGTCCAAGGAGTAGACCTGGGACCTACTACATGTAGGCAGCTGCTCTTCCACTGAGCTATGGTTCCATCCCCTAAGACCATGAGGCTGCCAGGCAAGCATTGCTTCCATAAAGCCATGCTTCTCCGCTGAGCTCCATAGGTGTCCTATTATTTATCTTCCCCTACTGAGCATAGTAGTTTAAGAATTAGGGATTCTAAGTTGCCAAAATCTAATGGATGACAGGGCAGTCATCAGCACGTTCCATATATTGGAACAAATACTACATTGGAACAAATGCCACATGTAATGCAGGTATTACATTATGCCTTCTAGTCCCTGTATATTTAAGGTTACATTTCCATGAAGACAACGGTTCTGATTAATTGACTTCTGTACTTCTTCAGAGCCTGCAGAAGACAAGCCCTCTACAGGCTACTTAGGGCACATCTTTTTCCTTTCATGATCTGAGTTTCTTTGATAGGTCTGTTTAATCTACTTTCTTCCCCACTTCAAATCCAGTGGAAAGGCAGGTTTACAAATCAATTGCTTGTCCATCAAAAAAACCTTTTCCTTTGATCTTCTGCTCTTGGCTGTATACAGTTGGCTGATGTGTGTGTACAGCAGCTCACAGAAAATTTGTTCTTGTTGATTTATAGACTACAAACAAGACAATTCTTCTTTTATAGGAAGCACCATAGCATACCAGTACAATGCACCAGAGCACACATCAAAGGAGACAGAAAGTGGACAAAACATCCCTTAAAAAGACAATGTTGGTTGAATACCTTGTAAGCTGGCAAAACTGAAGGCGGGGTGGGGGGAGAGGCAAGGAATAAAATGGAAATATGTTTATGTTTGTATTTTATGTATTTTAATCAGATTTGTTGTCATATTTTTAGCTTAATACTTTTAACTGCCATTTTTATTATATATTTTTTAAACTTTTGTAAACCACCTTGGGATTATTTTTAATGAAAGGCGGTATATAAATTTAACAATAAAATAAATAAATAAATAAATAATCACTTGCATGCTGTTTAATTCTCTATAGAGAGCTCTATCTTTATCTGCATAGTTGTCAAGCAATCTGATTATAAGGTTTGTGCGATTTCCAACTTGGAAAGTGCTTGACTTTAACTTTCGTGGTGCTTAAAAAAGAAAAAAACACTGTTGTAAGAATTCACACCCAGAAATGTTGCATTTGCAATGTATTGCCATCCCTGTGTTGTGCAGTCTTACCATACTGAGAAATGGCTTGTCTTTTGAAATAAGTAGGTAACGTGCTGCAAATTATTTCCTTCAATTTATCTGAGTTGTACTCTGGTTTTTATTGCCTGTGTGCATCCCAAGTAGATTTGCTCAAGTTTCCTTAACTTCTAAAAAAGTTATATTTTAGAATGTCTTTTTTTTAAAAAAAAATCAATGCAACTCCCTTTTTACTTTGAACACAATTGTTTTTAAAAGACACATTGAATAGTCATGCTGTGATTCTGATTGATTAGTGCATTTGATAAACTAGACATAAAGTTTACTGTCCAGTCTGCCTGTTGCCTGCCTCTGTATTGAACAAGGGAAGTGTAACTTATCCAAGGCACCATATTTGTGTCCCCACTTGGTTCATTTATGACAAAGCTCACTTCTGAAAGCATTGTAATGCTATGAAGGTGGCTGATGTCCTCTATCCAATGCACACTATCACAGGCCATATGCTCTTACTACCTTAGTATCTGTCACAGCGACAGATAGGAAATGGAATATGTGTGCAATAGAATTTGTTTTTGGTTTTTTTAACCTTTAGACCCAGGAACTCAAGGGGATGGGGCAGGGGCAACCTTTTACCAAACCTCTGCAGTGTCTGCAGTGTGGCAGAGACAGAAAATTGGTAGATTATTGTTATAAATTCTTTCACACAGACAGACACACACACTATTTTTCTGATTCGAATATCACACTGTTTTGCTGTTCTGTGGCTAGGTGCAACTTTCACCTTCTTCCTGATCAGGCTGCTGGATCCAAGCCTATTGTAAGTTGCTGGATAATTTCAGATTGTTTTGGGCCCCTAGGATTTCCCATTGCAACCATCTCCCTTTAAGGCAAAGGCTGTTTGGACAGAAAAAACACATCCCTGAATTTCTTGGAGGCAGCAACCTGTAGTGAGGTGTGCTGAGGTGGCAGAGCGTTTGCTAAAGAGAGCGTTCACTGCTTAGCTCTATGGAGGCATGACCAGCACATGGATGTGCTGTGTTTCCTTGGGAAGGTGACTGGCACATATATGCCACATGCATGGTTGTATGTGTGTATGTGTTGCTTACAACCTGTTCCTCCTGAAAGTGTCTGAACTTGTATTTTTGAGCTGATATTATGGTAAGGTTATCTGAAAGATGGGTGTCAGATGTTTGGACAGGGGTGCAATTTCAGTGCTTTCCCTAGGCGCTATTTTCCCTAGATACGGCCCTGTCCCCACTCCCAAACAATGTTCAAACCATGGTTCGTGCACACACCTACATGATGCAATTAACACTGATCTTAAGCAACCTTTAGTCAGAGGTAAGCACCACGAAATCCAATCAGACATAAGCTGGCTTTTTTTCAGAAACTATGCAATGAATGTACAGTGGAACATAGGAAGCTGCTATATACTGAGTCAAACCATTGGTCTATCTTGCTCAGTATTGTCTTCACAGACTGGCAGCAGCTTCTCCAAGCTTGCAGGCAGGAATCTCTCTCAGCCCTATCTTGGAGATGCTGCCAGGGAAGGAACTTGGAACCTTCTGCTCTTCCTGGAGTGGCTTCATCCCCTAAGAGGAATATCTTACAGTGCTCATGCATCAAGTCTCCCATTCATATGCAACCAGGGCAGACCCTGCTTAGCTAAGGGGACAAGTCATGCTTGCTACCACAAGACCAGCTCTCCTCTCCTACCAGTGCCAGAGGCGTAACTATAGGGGGGCAGGGGGGCATGTGCCCCGGGTGCCATCTTTTCTGGTCACATGGGGGGCGCCGCCATGACAAAAAATTTTTTTTATTTTTTTTTAATTTTTTTGTTAATACAAATGTTTCCTGCTCAGTGCAGCAGCGCTGCAGCAGTCAAGGGAGCATGTCAGCGCCCCCTCCCCCATGAGCGGTCCCTTCCGTGCCGCCCGTGCCCCCCCCCATTGCTTTGCTGGCGTCTGGCGGCCAGTCAGTGGCCTGGCATGGCAGCGGCAGCGGGCGCTTGTGAGGAAAAACCTAAGTATAATGTAGTATGTTGGGGGCGCGGGGGGGCGCCATTTCAGTGCTTGCCCCGGGTGCCGTTTTCCCTAGTTACGCCTCTGACCAGTGCCAAGGTAATTACCCAATGTGCAAAAGTAATTTCAGATCCCCATTCAGCCTTGAATCATGGCCCATGATACTTGCTGGGTGACTCTGAGCCAGTCAGTTCTCTCTCAGCTGTTGTGAGGTAGGTTAGGCCTCATAAAAATAAATAAATAATAAAAAGTACAGATCTGTACACATGTTATGTGATTCATGTTGAACACAAGTAGAGCAGTTCACTGCCTATCTGTGGTATGAATTTGAGGCCCCTGTACAAAGGTTTACTTTTAAAACGAACGCAGGTCGAGCACAAACATGTAAAAGTGTGTCCAGGCATCTGTAACCTCGACTAGGATAATGTCTGAATGTACATGCTGATAATATAGGATTGCATCCTAAGGAGCAAATTGTAAAGAACATACAAAAGTGGAATCTCTCCCTAACCCTAACCCCTGGAATCTATATATTTATTTCTCTAAGATGTACCCGTGGCTAATCTCATGTGTGGCAGCTCAGTTCGCGAGCAGCTTCTGATTAGCCATGGGGAAGGGGGAGAAAATGGTGATGGTGTTAGTGGCCAGCAGCCAGCAGAGAGGGCGGCATAGCCTTCCTCTCTGGCCTGCCTGCCGGCCAAAGGGCAGGAGCTCCAGTGGGGGAGAAGCTAATGGCAGCGGGCTTGTGGCAGACAGGTCCGCTCTGCCTTCCTCTCCAGCCCACCTGCTGGCCACAAGGCAGGAGCACTGGGTGTAGGATCACTGGGGGGGGGCAATGGGGGGGGAATGGGGGAGGACTAGAGGCATAGATGCCCTGTGCCTGGCCCAGCTACTATTAAAGACTATCCTTGGAAGGCTGTGGTTTTGAGTGGGGATACAATTCAGAAAGCCGGACATTTTTTCCCCATTCAAAAGCATCCCCTTCAGGTTTCCCTCCTGCAGTTTTCAGATACTAGTAGACAAATGACTGGTAGGGACGGTAAAACATATATTGCCAACACACACTCTTCAGCTTGAAATTGCAGTCTTTCATGTCTGCTGTTGATTTCCAGTGCTTCATTAAAATGCATTTTCATTTAATCTGCCCCTAAGATAAGTCTTGACTTTTCTATATTGTGTTGAATACCCGGGGGGGGGGATAGTTAAATGCTGCTATCTTTTAATTTAAAAAAATGTTGCACCTCTTTCATTCTCTAACTTTTTGTTTTGTATAATGCTCTAATTGTATGTGTAGGAAATGCTATTATATAGAAATGATTACAATACTTTGTTTCAGTTATTTGCTTGATAATAAGCACTGGTTGTCAGCTGATGATGCTTCTAGAGCCTGCTGAAGTTGTTTGTACTATGACTGTTGATGGACAGGAGAAAGATTGAGCATAGTTGGTTGATGGAATCTGTGTAGTGCACACTAGGGGTGTGCAATGCCAGGTCAGCAAAGTTGGACATAGCCTGACACGGGCCAGGACAGAGGGTGTCAGGGATACTCTGACCCCAACCTAGGGAATCCTAGTTCAGGTTGGGATTCTCTGACTCTATTCAGGCAACTTCAGAACTTCCCAGAGCTCTAAAGGGTGACAGGAGTCTGCTTCCCCACCCAACGCAATGGGGGGGGGCATCTTCAGCCCTCTATTAACCAACCAACCCGCCCGCCCATGCGTTTCTTTTTATTTATTTTTTAATTAGCCAGTATTTTAACTTACAAATTCTTAAAACTAATCAGCCAATTTCCAGGTTCCCCCTGCGATTCTCTGTCGTTATAGCACTTCCCCTGAGATTCTTGGATGTTGCATCACTTTGCTTCCACATTCTCTGTGAGTACAAGTTCCCAGTTACTTAAAAAAAAATTAAAATAAAAACACCAAAAGCTGGATTCACTTTTAATTAAATATGCCTAGTCCGACTATCCGTTGCTACTTGTATACCAGCTTTCAGAGCTCCCAGGCTGATTTGTTTGTTTTCTGATGTTTTTTTAATCCCCCTTAGACTTCTACGAGGATTTTCGCCAATTTTACCAACCCCAATTTTACTGACCTCGACCTTCGAGGGCTCAAAAAAGATCCAAACTGATATCTGGGTGTTCCGGATCTGACCCAATCTGTCTGCTCAAGGGTCACTGAGGGGGACGGTCAGCTCAGCAGCCACTCCTGCTCTGCCCGCCACGGGAAGGGGGGGGATTCCTGCGCAGGCCCACCCCCACCCTTGCACATGGCAGCTCAAATACTTGCAAAGAACAGTGTTTTCGCCTCATAGCAGTGGCAGGGGGCATCTCACAGTGGTGGGGGGGGGGCCTTGTGATGGGGTGGTCCAGATGCCCAAATTACCTAGGTGCACTTCTGCCCCCCAGCCACTCACATGTCGGCTAGAATACTTGCAAAGATCAGCAGTTTGGCCTCACGGCGGCAGTAACGACAACGGGGGGGGGGCTCGCAGAGGCAGGAGGGGCTTGTGGTGGGAGCAGTCGAAGCACCCAGATTACCTAGGTGCATAACTGTGCAGACCCCTAGTACACACTCCACCAGCTCGGGTAGGGAAAACACTCGTGAGTTGCAGTATAGCCAATGAAATGCAAGCAGCCAGTGTTGTGCTGATTGGAGGAAAAAGCCTAGATGGGGGTGAGCTCTATTTGCTTTTTGAGATAATTGTGCTTTAAAACATGCAATGCCTTTCTTGGTGCTTGTCTGCTTCCCCATGCTCAAAAAGTAGATTTGTAAATAAACTTACCACAAAAATGACATATGCCCTCTCCACAAGGAGAAAGACCATTTAGTGGCTGACTCTGGATCTGTATGCTTGGGAAGCTGCATGTTCGCAGACAAGGAGCCATAACTCAGTCATAAAGAACATATTTTGCATGTAGAATGTCCTAGGTTCAATCTCTGGCAGGGAAAGAGAACACCTCTGTCTGAAATCATAGGGAGTTGATGCCAGGTAGTGTAGACAATACTGTGGTAGATGAATAACGGTGTGCCTCAATACAAGGCAGTTGAGGCTGTGCACGTGAGCAGACAAGTCAAGGGTTGGGCAGCCCAGCCCAGCTTAGCTACTCATGTGCACCGCCAGGATCAAGCCTGATCCTGGCACTGCCTCGGCCCCAGGTTTTGTAACTGGCCTTTGTGTTAGAGGGTGCAAACACACCCTCCACCCTGGGGCTGGGATCATATGTGTGCTCAGGCTGCTTGCATGCACACACAGAGTTGGGAGCCTAGAGCACACAACTCACGGGGGATTCCTCCAATGCACCTTACTTGTCATGTGGTGCATTGTGGGATAGCTGGAGGCTGGGACTGATTTTCCTGTCCTCTGGAGATCCACACTGCTCAAAGCAGTGTGGAGCGTGAGCCATGCTCCACACAAGGAGATAATGATCATCTGGGGGGGAGGTAGGTCCATCCCCACCTTCTGCCACACCTTCCCAACACACGGCTATGTGAATAGCCTTATTAAATGAATGCTGCATTGAAGTATGTTGGTCTCCTATTCTAGGGCCCATTCAAGTCAGTCTGACAATATGTACACTGGATAGTACTTCTTAAAAGAGCATATGAAAAGAGTAATATGAACCACAACCAGAGTTTGAAATTCTCCATTTATTGTAAAACTTCAAACTTTACAGCATTATCCAAACAAAGCCTTGTTTTCTTCAGTTCCCACTGAACATGGCCTGGCGGGTGGATGTGAAAGACAGAACTGATTAAGTACCACAGAGGTGACAAAGGAGCATCCTCTTCAGTACTTTCTCTGCAACAGTTGCTAGGCAGGTTCTCTACTTTGTTTGTGGAGGAGTGATGGCCTTACTATGGATTCCAAGTACATTGTTGATTGAATGGAATCAGCCCACTTCCTATGGATTCTGTGTGCATTGTTCTCAAAGCTTCAGCACTTGCTATTCATTTAGTGCAGTTGAGTTGCCTTACCCATGAAACAGTGCAAAGGCAGTCATCTTAGCTGGACCATAGGTTCAGATTACACAACAACATTTACAGTTATTTTCATCTTTATTTTGGTCCCTGACGAGCTTCACAATCTTGCCCATACAACCACAGTAAAATCACAAATACAGACTACCATGCCAGAGGCTGCTGGTTCGAATCCCCGCTGGTATGCTTCCCAAATTATGGGAAACACCCATATTGGGCAGCAGTAGTATAGGAAGATGCTGAAAGGCATCATCTCATACTGCATGGAAGATGGCAAGGGTAAACCCCTCCTGTATTCTACCAAAGACAACCACAAGGCTCTGTGGTCGCCAGGAGTCGACACCGACTTGACGGGACACTTTACCTTTAAGGAACATATGATCTTTGTCCAGTACAATCCTTATTGATCCTTAATTAACTAACATCATCTTTTGCATGCTGCAGCACAGAATTTTGCAGTGTTATATGTTACTCCTGGATATTTATCAGAAAGAAGCCAGATAAAATTCATCAGAATGTCCCAGAAATCTTACAAATAGGGGAGTATTAAGGACCGTCTAAGATCATTTTAAAAGGGGCAATAAAATAAAACATGCCCTAATGATTCAACTGCCTCTGCACCACATGGGCAGACACATTCATTATATGTTGTTGTTTTAATTGTCCCTCTTGCACTTTTGAAGGGAGAATATCAAACCTCACCATTGTGAAGGCTCTGTGATGGCTGGGGATTGTGAAAGCGGCAAAATATGTTGCTGCCTCTGTGTTATGTCTCTGTATTATGCTTCCCGATTTTAATGGGGCTGGATGCCAAGACTAGATAGGTGGGTTTTTTTTGTTTATATCTAAATTTCATTGCTTGACAAATGACAAATTGACAATTCTTTTCCATTTGCATTCCGGTTAACACATGCAAATATCCTCCATAGGATCCCTCCAAGCCATCCAGATACACAAAGAACACACATAGAAACTTACCGTGTGCACTGGTGCTTGGCAGATGAGCTCCTCGTTCTTCTCATTCATCTTCACTTTTGGAAGCACTTGGTCATGCTCCAAGGCACTGCATGGTGGTGATGGAGTGACCAGAGAATCTGATGGGCATGGCCTGCTTGAGAACAACGCGTGCTTGGGCATGGGCATGTCACAGAGCTTAGCAGAGAGTGAAAGCCGGTTCCACAATGCTGCTAAAGGGCAAGATAGAGGTGTGAGGTAGGGATGTGCATGAATCAGGGGTTTTTTTTAATTCAATTCGTACCCAAATCAAATCACCCCTGATTTGTTTTGTGTCTGAATCTGGCCAGCTAGCACAAGGGTGATTTGTTTTGTCCACAAATCTCCTGAAACAGGTAGATTTGGGTACAAATTGTTTTGTATCCAAATCGATTCGTACAGACAGCAGGTGCAGGCAGTGATTCTCTCAGCAGCAGGAAGGGGGTGAAAAAATTATCTTATCTTTTTCTCAATCAGGAAAGGAGGCACAAAAAACAGAGAATCCACTCCAGGTAGCAGGCAAGGCAAAGCGAAGCTTCTCTCTCTCTCTCTCTCTCTCTCTCTCTCTCTCTCTCTCTCTCTCTCTCTCTCTCTCTCACTTCCCACAAGGCAGAAAGGCAGAATGGTGGATGGCTGCCTCCTTATGTACATTTGAAAATCTGACCTTTGAACTCCCCCCACCCTTGTCCCTTCTTTGACCCTTCTCCTAGCCAATGCGGACTCAGTCACCCCTGGCAACACAAGATTTGATTGGAAATGAGCCAATCTGGAACTAATCGCCAGCCAGTCATTGCACACTTTAAGTCACCAATATGAAGCTTGGGAGGGTGGGATTTTTTAAATATTTTCCTGAAACAAAATGGAGACAGCAAGAGAGATCACCACAACATGGAAGTCTGAATCTACAAATTTTTCAGATCTGAAATCTGGGCAATGTGTTTTGGACCCGAATCTGGCCAGCTATCACAGTAGTAATTTGTTTTGTCCACAAATGGCCCAATACAGGTAGATTTGGGTACGAATTGTTTTGTACCCGAATCGATTCACACATCCCTAGTGTGAGGAGGGAATTGTGGCAAAACACAGAAGAGCCTGGCCAGTGATAACTCACATGAGAAGGGGACAGGCACATTCCCAAGGAAGGGCATTCTCCAAATAAGGTGCCTCCCTCAAGAAGATCTTCTTCCTGGCTGCTCTCTGCCTTATCTTTGAGAAAGGTGGATCGCTCAAGGATATTTATTCTTGGGCAGCTTCATATCGGAAATGGTTTGAAAACCTTTCTGTAGCTCACTAAGTGCATCTGGAACTCTGATAAATGTAGAATATAACCCCCATTCAGTGTCTTAGGCACAGAGTATAATCAAGTCACTTAGGAAACTGTTATAATATTCAATAGCTCTTCGCTTTACTTCCAGAGGTCATTGGTGTCATATCCTGGCAACAGCTATTTAATCCTGTGCCGTGCAGTCAAGATTTACCAGCTAGTATGATTTTTTTAGTCATATCTATCTATCTATCTATCTATCTATCTATCTATCTATCTATCTATCTATCTTGTTGGCATTAATCAGACTTTTAAAAACATATGTCCTCTTTACCCTCTCTTAGTCTCCTTAATATTCATCCACTAACTACAAGCAGCAGAGAAAGTGTGTGTGTGTGGGGGGGGGAGGATACTATTCATTTTCCGTTCTATTAGTGGAAGCTACAGTTACCAATTCAAATCTGGGAAAGAAAGATAATTGCAATAGCTGATTGCCAGACATCCTCCTATATTGACTCACAGGGCAGAGAGGGAGAAAGAAAAAGAGTAGCTGAAATTATAGCACAACTCTCAGAGGAATATTAATGTAATAGTTTTAACATGATCCTCCTCACTTTTTATCAAGCAAAGTTAATAAAAAGGTATGGCTCTGGTAATTTTGTGGAATATTACATCTTCCTTACAATAATTATGAACTGGTATTCACTTTGTGAACTAATGAAACTTTTACACTTTTTTTTTAAAAAATGTGAATGATCTCCCTTTGGTTCATGAAAGCTCATAGCAGAACTCAATTTTGTTTGCTAAAACTTTCATGTGCAATATGCAACTAATATTGCTTTGGTCAAATAATATTGTATTTGAGGATTTGCAGAGGAGGATGTTATGTCCTGTGATGCCAGCAGTCATGCTGATTTACATTCCAGCATATCCCTAAACTTTAGGATGGTTGATGACTTGTTTTGGTCTCACTCGTGAAAGAATGATCTCAAGTTCATCTCAAAAACCCTTCCATATAGGGTATTTTACTCAAATAGGGTATTAAAGCTCATTTAATAGACACTGGTCCTGTGAGGTCGTGAGTGACTCACCCAAGAGATGACCCAATTGAGCTGATATTGGAAAGCCTACTATGAAGTCCAACATGTTGACCATTTGATCACAATGAAGGCAAATATGTGGAATGCTCTTGGCAGATAAGAAAATGGATGTAGTGACAACTTATATGGGATAAGGATTCATCTGGACATTTCACTGGAGGCATAGATTACTCTATTGAGGAAGATTTTACCCAGTCACTCAGCTCAACACTAATTTATCCACAATCTGTGATCATCACTTGGGGCTCAAACTATATGTGACTTGGGAGAGCCATAAAGCACTGACTGGCAGTCGCTCTCTGAGGTTTCAGGCAGGAGTTTTTCCCAGTGGGGAAATGACTTGACTAGCAAGCCAGAGGTTGCCTGTTTGAATCCCTGCTGGTATGTCTCCCAGACTATGGGAAACACCTATATTGGGCAGCAGTGATATAGGAAGATGCTGAAAAGCATCATTTCATACTGCACTGGAGGAGGCAATGGTAAACTCCTCTTGTATTCTACCAAAGATAACCCCAGGGCTCTGTGGCCTCCAGGAGTCAACACTGACTCGATGGCAGACTATAACTTTTATCAGGAGATGCTGCCGGGAACTGAACCTGGAAACTTTTGCATGCAAAGCAGATGTTCTGCCACTGAGCTATGGCCCCATCAGATTCCACAGATTCCTTTTCCATTCCATTCTTTCCTACTAAAAATCCCTGGATTTTTCTTTTTTTTTACCATTGGGGAAGAAAATCTATATTTAAATATATATGTAAATATATTCTAAACCCTTTAAACAGTATTTTCACTGGAATTTGGTAACATCCTTGAGTTGAAATTGGCTAATTTGACAGAGCTGAAAGTCTGCTTCAAAAACACTTAGAATGTGCAAATAGTCACTTTTTAAAACCCTCTTTGATAACATTATTTCCTTGACTGCTGTTGCTTTGTCATCTCGCCGCCCTCCTCTGCAGCTTACGGAATTAGTTACATGGGTGATTCCATGGTTCACCTAATCAGGCTTCATATCATAAATGGATGACATCCAGATGCTACATCTGGCATGATTCCATCACCAGTCACAGATAAAATAACCAAACAAATGTGGCTATGTCATGATATCACTGCTATTACTTTTGGGCAAGTGACGGCAGCTGAGAATGCAGCAAGGGGTTTTAATCCTGCTAAAAATGTCTACACAGACTCCCCCAAAATAGTTCTACTGTCCACAGGAAGCTACCTTACTGAGTCAGACCATTGGCCATCTAGCTCAGTATTGTTCTACACTGACTGGCAGTGGCTTTCTAGGGTTTCCAGCAGAAGACTTTCTCAACCTTACCTGGAGATGCCAGTAATTGGACCTTGGGCCTTCTGCATGATGCTCTACCTCTGAGCAATGGCCCCATCTCCAAAAGTGGCCTAATCTATCTATTTATTTGACATATTTATATACTGCCCCAAACCAAAATCTCAGGGCGGTTCACAACAAAGCCACGGTCTCCCATCCAGGCACTGACCGCACCGAGAGCTGCTTAGCTTCAGCAAGGTGTCTGTATTGTATGCCCTTAGACAGTGAATTAACTGCCAAGAACCATTTTGAGCACATTCCTCCAGGTCTCTCTCTAGCTCCCAGTTGCTTAAATACATTGACCTTTTTGGAATACATTGGCTTTTAGAGCTATGTGCACCTAAACATTTTACTTTTCTTCTCTAACTACTTTCTCCATGAAACTCTAGCAGCCCCATCTTTTAACCTGGCATGTTATCAGGTGCCATTGGCTGCTATGTCCCCAACATCTTGCTAATGCATTATGTACACAACTGAATTGAATATTTCCTATTAGATTTTCTTCCCCTTCCCCCTCGACCCCATCTCTCTACCAGGGGACTTAATGAGCCCAGTTCAGTATAAAAAATATTAGCACTGGCTATATGCAGCAGCACAGAAATGCTAAAGCAATATATTCAGGGAGAGCTTATGTCTTCTGACAAAAGGAAGTACCTCCTGGGTGTTCATTCCTGCAAATGAGATATAAAATAGTTTTATATTTCCCTGGGGTCTCTGCACCATTCACTCCATCAGGCTGCAGTGGACCTGGACCCATTAAAAGTTTTAAAACTAATCATCTGCTCGGCTATGATATCCTTTAGCCTGCTTGGCATGGTATTGTCAGGATTCCATCACTCTGTCAACATTGCTAGCTTGAGATGGTTTAAGGTATTGCAATATTTGCAGCTAATAACCATCTAATTCCACCAGTCTCGCTTTCTACCTGCCAGCTGCCAGCATGTCAGGATCAGGATTGGTAGCACATTCGTTTCCTATGAGAAAACGTGTTTAAAGAACATCTCTCTTCCTATTATCAGCTAAGCAAAAAAATTATTCTTTACAAAAGTGACATGGAACAGATTTTTGTTTTGTTTGAATGTCATACAGGTTGTTGGGCAGCTTAGCACATTCTCATATTCATGATGGGCATTTTTCTTTTTTTCTCTGTATGCTGTTCCTTCAGAGCAGATACACAATTGATCATACATACCCATACAAACCTGCCAGGGTAGGATTATTTCAACATCTCAAGCCCTGCTCATGGCCCAGCCACTAACAGAGATCTGATTGACAGGGTCTAGAGACAGGGGCCACATTTGAACGCAGCACAGAACGTCAGGTCCAATGGACCTGTGGTTCCACTCCCCCTTCCCCCCACTCTCCCATCCAAATTCGGACATCACCTATTGCTCCCTCTCTACAGTCAGCGAGACTGGAGAGAGGAGGGGGAGCTGACTGCCTGGGCTTCCTTCATGACTGAAGGACAGCCCCGGCAACCAAGAGCAGCCAGAGCAAGGGAAAAGCTTCCTTCCTAAATGCCAATTCAGAAACAGCCAGACAGCGGTGCCATGTTCGGATGAAACGCTGGCACCACTAAACCGGAGGTCAAGGTGGCAAAACTAACTACAAACTGAAGGTACAAATCAGAGTCTGAGGAAGGAAACCATGGGTCCATTTTCTGTCAGAACTGCAGATGCCCACATTAGGATGGCTACCTGGTATTTTACTTGTTTAAAAAGCTAGGTAAGCATAATTTTGTGTCAACAATCTCCAACCTTTTCAGACCCAGGATTCAACTTTAACTAAACTTCACAGCACGGGACTCACTTCTAATGTGTTAATTCAAGACGGTTGACTTCCTGACTAACTAAGTGAGTACGCTTTGAGAGACTGCAGGTGTGTGCAGGGAGCCCGCTCACAACTCCCCCTTTCTCCCTGCATATGCAGTGTTGCATCCTAGTCTGGAATGCATCCCACACACTAGAAACACTCCGGGAGATCAAAAACACACCACAGGAACAAATCAGCATGTTCTGACCTTTCTGATCTTTAAGCACACTGCCGAAGCACAGGAAATATTATAAGTAAAAACACGGGTTATTACCCAGGCCTTTAGATGAGTGCTATGTTCTGTGTTGCTGCTGCTCTGTATATTGTAGTTTTATTGTGTACTAGCTTAACCCGCGCAGAGCAACTGTGCGCTAGTACTTGATTGCTCCCCTCACCCTCACCCCCTGCCACAGCCCCCATCACCTCAGAGATCTCTCCATCCTTATCTGAACCGCACTCCTGCTCATCCTCCTCCATCCAGTTGCTTTGATCCCCCTCAACCTCTTGGTTGCTTCGATCCCCCTCACCCCCTCTTCATCCCTTTACTCCATCCCCCTCACCTGTCTTGGTCACAACTGCAGCATTGCTGGCATCTATTGACCCGACTGCAGCCCCCTATCCTCAGAGGCCTCCCCACCCTCACCCGAGGCCCTCTCCTGCTCCTTCCCACAGGAGCAGCAGTGGTTGACCAGGCCCTTCCTTGCTGCCACCAACACCATGGTTGCTTATTCCCCTCAGGCCGCTGACAGGCCCGGGCCCGTCCCTTGCCTGCCTGCTTCCCTCTGCCAGTGGCCTCGGTAGCCCCAAACAGGGGCAGTGGTTGACTGGGCCCTTCTTTGCTGCCAGTAGGCACTGCCATGGCTGCTCGTCCTGCTCAGGCCGCTGGTAGGCTTGGGCCTGTCTCTCTCCCTTCATATTTTCTCTCTTCCTCTCCCTTCTTTTTCTCTCTTTCTCTCTCCTCAACTCTCTCTTCCCCACTATTTCTTCCCCCTCCCTTCATGTCCCACCCTCTCTCCCCCTGAGTTAACTGATCTTGTTCATCTTGTTTCCTCATCTAATTCACACAATGGCAGCCTCCTTCTCCTGAAGGGGCTCTTTCCTCCCTCACGAACCCTCTCTTCACAGACCCCTGCCTACTATCATTCATATATATATATACACACACACATACATACATATTCCTCTCCTCTACAATCAAGAACATCTTCCAACCAGTAAAAGTTGCAATCCAACTGACCTTACCCAGCATAGGCTCCTCCTCCATATCTGCATATGGAATCCCCACTGCCTAATCAGGTACTTCTGCTCGCAAACTCTTGCACAAGCTGCCATGCACGGGATTAGCCACAGGTATGCCTTAGAGAATTATATATAGAGATATGTTTTTAACTTTAATCAATTGCTATTATTTTTATATTGAAATTTAATGAGGTTATTCTC
Source organism: Hemicordylus capensis (assembly GCF_027244095.1). NCBI lineage: Eukaryota > Metazoa > Chordata > Lepidosauria > Squamata > Cordylidae > Hemicordylus > Hemicordylus capensis. The sequence goes on along the minus strand of NC_069664.1, from coordinate 12,557,716 downwards.
ACATCCAACGTAACCCAGGCTAGAGAAGTCCAGCCCAGGTTAGGTTGTGCGTCAGAATCTCCGGGATCAAGCCTGATCCCAGTGGGGCAGCACCACCTATCCTCGCTATTTACCCCAGCTGTTAGCCAAGGTTAAGGGAGCAAGCACTTCCTTATCCCTGGCTACTTGCTCATGTACATGGGCTGGTTTCAGCCCAGCCACACACAGAGATGGGTGCCTAGAGCACCTGTCTCTTGGGGGAATCCCCCAATGTAATGAGGGTGCTGCGGGTTGCACTGTGAGATTCACAGAGGTTGGAAGAAATAGTTCCAGCCCTGGATCCCTTGGCTGCTTGTGTGGAAGCCTGGGGTACACTCCCACCACCAATCCCTCCATCCTGCCCCCCGCCCACCTGCTCTCGGCGATCGTGAGAATCACCCCAATATTTGTATTGTTTAAAGCAGGGTTTCTTAACCTTGGGCCCCCAGATGTTGATGGACTACAAATCCCATCATTCCCAGCCACAATTGACATGGATGGGGATGATGGGAGTTGTATTCCATCAACACCTGGGGGCCCAAGGTTAAAAAAATCCTGGTTTAATGTGTTTAATACACCTTGGGATTATTTTGATGGAAGTTGGTATACAAATATGACAATCAATAAAAATAAGGATTGCTGGCTTAGTTTGTTCTTATACTACATACCAAACTTGAACTGATTTCGTAGTTGTTCCCACTCCCTGAGAAACCAAGGGAACTGTAGCAGTATGGCAGGTGAAGCAGGGATCTCTAAGGCTGCATTTGGATAGAGCATGAAACTGCAGGTAGACAAAGCTGCGGTTAATCTGTTACGCCAAGAATCAGGCCACAGACAACTGTCCAACTGTGCTTTTACAACTGATGGCTTCTGGGCAGAGGGACCCTTCCTAATCCGGTCAGTCTGCATCCCAGCAAGCTCCATTCTCCTCGCATTGCCACACTGTGGCCAAGGCATCAGCACGCTAGTGAAGCTGCAACCATTGGCTATGATGTTAGAAGGGGTGTGCCCAGTGCGGTCATGCCTTTTTGGCATGGATTGCCTGCCCTCTACACATTACGCACAAGCACAATAATTGTCCACTGCAGGGTGTTATGAGGTCTTGTGGGAGAGATGCTGAACAGCACCTAAGAAATGGGGGTGATTGGTAGGCTGTTGGCTTGGTGGGTTCAAGAGGGGATGCTGGCTCCTGAGAATTGATGTCACGTGGTGTCCACACAGCTGCTCCCAGACCCAAGGGTAGATCTCATGGAAATCAGTAGCTGCTGGTGTTTCTGGGAAGTGGTGCCTGCCTGGAAAGGCAGCACCTGTCGAAGCCATTGTAACTGTTATCTTTGGGCAGGAGGAATTACCTGTATTATATGCATCCCAGCTTGGAGACAAGGGGATCTCCAGGTCTGCAATCGCTGCACTTAAAAGGGCTGACATGGGGACTTCCCCCGGTAGCTATTCCAGTGCTAACCCATTGCCTGCCATTGGATGTGAGCATACAGCCAGCAAGTGGACTCTCCCTAGGGGAATCTGCTTGCTGCGTTGGCCTTAAACTTCCAGAAAAATAGCTGCTGACTGAGAATCCCTGAGTTCTCCAGGGGGCAGGGTCCTCTTGTCTTCCCCAGTTGGGGAGGAATGGACTTGGGGCCCCCTTGCTCCCTCTCCCAAGAAGAGAGACTTGGGCCCCTCTCTTCCCATTTTAACTGGTTAATGATAGCAACATCAATTGCAGACACTCACATCAATTTCGGAAGATGAATACAACTGAAGGAAGCCTGGGCGGTTGTGCAGCTGGGGGAATCAGTCATGTGACTTGCCTCTGCCCCCCTTCCCAAGGCAGTGGGCCCACAGACAACTGTCTTCCCATGCCCTATTATTGTTACGCCCCTGCAGCAGTGTACTCTCTGGTACATGGGCATGTGCATCAGCATATCAGACTATTGCCTTTGATCACAGTTCAATAGCACACTCAAATCTTGGCACACTGGCACACTTGTGAAGTATTTGGAACCTGAATCCCACAGCATGTAACATGAGCATCGTGGAACATGGGTGGGACATAGGTGTGGAAGGAAGCCACCTGCAAGAAAATAAACCCAACTAGAGGATCTCACTGTTATGACTGAAGGATGGGGAAACAGAGGGCGATAGAGATGTGTGTGCTGAGAATGTGTTCCATTTTTTGTGCTACCAGGGCTCTATGTATTTGTGAACAGAGCACCACAGTGATGAATCATGGGGGAACCTCTTCCCCTGTTTCCATCTAGTTTTACCATCCTTTTCTTGCCAGGGAACACACGCAGTCCAAAACAAGCAGGGGAAAGCAGGCTTTCTCCAATGTATTTCTGTCCCTTTAAATGCATGAACTCCAAGGATGTGGCATCTCTGTTTCCAAACAGCAGCAAGGGGAGAAGGGAGGCAGCAGAGGGCAGGGCAGCAGCTCCAAGAGATGGCCAGCAAGAAACATGGCTACCCTAGACACATTTCCTAGACACAAATGACACATTTCTGGGCTGCTCCCTCTCTTGATAGTAGCGGGAGGAGCTTGCACACAGAACCGAGGTTATAGCAGCGGCAGAATTTGCAAGACCAAATCCCACCTTTCAACTTCAGGTTTCTGCAGCAAAACTCTCTACAAACTGAGGGTTTAAATTCTAATTTGGGAGTGAAAATGGAGCTGCAGTTGGGTGATGAACCCGCGACTTCACACTTTCAGATAATCACAAACTTAAACCTCTGGCACATTTGCCTCTGGTTTGGCATTATGTCCGAATGGGACCTCAGAGAGTATTATTACCAAACTACAATTCCCAGGAAGCATTAAGAGGAAGTCACACAGTTAATCTAGTTAAACTTGCAAATATGTTTTAAAGAAATATAGACAACTAGCTTACCTGGCACAGAGCATCTGCGCCCCTGGTTCTCCCTGTCTCCCCCCACATCCCTTCAGTCATTCTTCCCCCCCTTCATCCCCAGTTCATTCTCCCCCCTCCTTCCAGCCTTGGCCGCCACTTCCTCCTAGCAGCTGGCCGGCTGGCCCTACCCGCCGCTTCCTCTCACTGGATGGCACTTTGGCAGCTGGCCTGGCCACCACCTCCTCTCACCAGGCAGTGCTTTCTCTCGCCGCCCAATGGCCACCGGGATGGTGCTTTTCTCAGTGGTTGGCCTGGCTGCTGCTTCCTCTCGCCACCCGGTGCTTTCTCCCGGTGGCCGGCACCACTACTTCCTTTCGCTGGCCAGCGGCCACTCACCTTCCTCTCCCCCTCTCCTCGTTTGTGAAATCTTGTGAGAGCTGTCACGCATGGGATTAGCCACAGGTATGTCTTAGCAAATTAAATATATAGATGGCATAGACAGATCAAGGAGGCTGTTGTGATGTGCATCACTAGTAATGTCTCTGGGACTAGCCAGTAGGTGCCTATGGTATTCACACCATGATCACCCTGCCTCTCTGTCTACTAAACAGATGAAACTGCCCATACACTTTTTGTCTTTAGAGGGGATTTGCTCTCTTTTCCACCACCATTTGAGGTGTGGTTGGTGGGCTCATAGGACAGGACCTTCTCAGAAATAGTGCCCAGGTTATGGATCTCTTTAGCAAATGAGACCCAGTTAGCTCCAGTTCTGCATCAGCTCAACACTGTTCTCTTGAGATGTGTCTTCAACTATTGTTCTCCTGATTTGTATCTGCTGGTTGATAGCTCTTCTTATAGTTCATATGATTGACATTTTATTCATTTAGACTGGGAGTTATCCTGAGAGTTCTGTAGTGGATCTGAAAGGCAGGAAATAAATATTTTATTTTAAATATCAGCTTCCACAAATCACTTCTTGCAGGAGACGATCCCATGCTGGACAAGCAGGGGAGATATGCATTCTTCCACTGACTAAATATTCTGATGTATTGCTAAGAACCCATGATTTCTCAGCAACAGGCACTTCAGTTGAGGAGGAAGTTATTTGGATCTTCCACAAAGCACACAAAAACTGTGTGGAGAGGCTGACAGTTTTTCCTACCATCTACAGGATGAAAAATGCATGCCTTCTGGGGGAGGGGGGAACCCAACAAACTATGTTAGAGAACCATAATTCCTTGCAAGCTAGACTCAGTTTTTAAAAAAGATTTTAAGCTGTCATCCATTTCTTTCTTATACAGCTCTCTGCACATTAGCAACCAACGTGATTGTGATGAGAATAGCACAACATCTTTAGAAGATGAGAGGGGCTATTTTAAGAGATGGTATTTATAATTCCTATAAAAATGATTAGGGTTCTTCTATCAGTAGTGGGGTGGAGGCTTGGGAACAAATAAGACTTAAAAGTCTTCATTTTCTTCACACAAAAGGAGAGAGAGAGAGAGAGAGAGAGAGAGAGAGAGAGAGAGAGAGAGAGAGAGAGAGAAATATCAGCATTTCAGATTTGTAATCCTTCGGGGTTATCAACAGACATTGACTGACATCCTGACTAATACAGCATGAGCACACCAGGAAGATGCATCTATACTGTGGGGAGCTTCCACGCTATCACAGTGCCCACTCATGCAGTGGGGGGCAAATTTTACCAATCTCCTTTACCTCCTGAAAAGCCTGGTGTCATCCAAAAAAATGTCTCCAATAGTTGTGCAACTCTCGGGGACATATATTTTAGGTAGTACAGGGCACTTTCAGATGCAGAGGAAGAAAGTCCTTCACCCATACATTCAATACTATTGTTCTTATCCCACTTTTCAACAACAAAAAAGTCCTCAAAGTGGCTCACTTAGAAAAAGACTCAACCAATCAAGGTATCAAATACATAATTTAAGAACAATAAAGGAAAAAATACAGGATTTAAAATCAATAAAAGAAAAATATTACAATGAACGGGATCAAGACTGTCCATTGTTATCATGTTTTCACAAAATGTAGCTACCATACAAGTTGAGGATTGATTTATATCAGAAAGCTATAGCTTGGTATAAAACCCCTCCAGACTGTCTGGATACCTCTGCAAAAGAGGGGAGATATACCCTGTACGGGAATAGTTCTAAAATGAGGAATAACATGTTCTAACAAAACATGTTGGATCATTTCTGTCTTCCCTGACCAACATGGACAGGTTCTTTCTGCTAATTGTGCTTTAGAGAATCTACACAGCAGGAGTACAGAAGGGAGGGCATTGTGTCTAGCCCCAAAGAACTCCTTTCACAGCCTGGAGAAGGTAAGCATTGTTAAATAGCTTGCAGGTTCCCATACAAAATTTACAACCCAACCCCTCATATAATGAGGTATTCCATTAACATCATTTTGATATTCTATATCATCCACCCACTGGGAAGATACTTGTTTGGCTTGCTCGTATCCTAAGTAAGGAATTCTGTTGAAAGACCCAATGACAATATAGAAAAAGATTAATGCAAAGATGGCTCCTGTCTCCCGAGGGCTCACCCTCCAAAAAGTTATCGTTATCCTGATATTGCACAGCTAGGAACCTCTCTGCAGCATAGATGTATGTGCCTGGCATGTCCATGCTGCATTAGGCAGGATGTCTGCCACTCTTCTCAAAGGAAGTTACTCTGTGGTAATAAAGCATCTCTCTGCCTTTTCAGCCCCTGAAACAAAGGTTTCATCATGACTACAAATACGAATACAGGTGGACCTCACCTATATGCGGTACTGCTATTTGCGGTTCTGCGTATCCATGGTCCAAAAATTAGTACCTGACACTGGCAAACACCAATACAGAAAGGATTAATACTCATGTATCCACAGTTCCTAGGTGGCCAGAGGTGACCTCTGAGGTCATTTCCAGCTACTATTTTGTTTAAAGGAGTCATTTTGTGGCTTTTCTGTCAAAAAAAATTTTTAAACACTATTTTTCAAGGAAAATCCCTGAAATTGGGGGGTTGGGGGGAAGCATTGTGAGACAGTTGGAGACCTCCGGAGCATGGTATGGCACATTTATGCTCCCATTTCTACCATTTCTCACACTTTTATGCCCTTCATTTTCCCTGCAGGGTCGCAACCCCCCATCCCCATAGACTCAATGCCTCGTTATCTGTGGTTTTGTTATCTGCAGAAAAGAGTGGAAATGGAACTCCATGGACAACAACTGCTCTCAACGCAATTCTTTGCTTTGAGAACTAAAAAGTTCTCCAAGCAGTTTACATTGAAAAATAAATAAAGAAGATGGTTCCCTGTTCTCAAAGGGCTCACAATCTAAAAAAGAAACATAAAGTAGACACCTGTAACAGCTAGGGGTGTGCAAGCTGGCTCAGTTTGAGGGCTTGACCTTGAACTAGACTGAGCCCAGTTTGGCTAAAGGTTGGAGTCGAACCCCCACAGGGCAGTTCGGGACCAGTTCAGGGGTGCCAGAGACATTTAATTTTGTTTTTTAAGAAAGGTGGACTTACCACTGATGAGGGTTTCAGCAGCCTCAGGGCATACTGCTTTGGCCACAGGAGACGGTCCTCCAACAGCTCCCAATCCTCTTACCATCCTCCCCTGGTTTTCCACAGGCTGGTTCAGCCCATTTGGGGGGAATTTTGTCCCTCTGTGCGTGTGCTGTGGCCATTTTTTAGGGTGCTGCACATGTGTGGGGGCCATTTGTCTGGTCAGGTCATGACCCAGCCATGCAAATGGCCACTGCATTCCTGCAGAGGGTTGAGGGCCACGGAATGGGCTGAACTGGCCCGTGGGAGACCAGGAGGAGGCCAGCAGGGGGAGATGCTGGAGAACCTCTGTGGTCACAGCAGCCCCCACTGAAGCCGCTGAAGCCCTCAGCAGTGGTAAGTCCACCTATTTTTTTTAAAAAAAATAAAAATTTAAAAAGTTAACATCCCTGAACTGGGCTTGAACCGGTTTGAATTCAAACCAAGCCAGGTCCCTCATTTGGGGTACCAAAACCGAACATGCCTGGTCCAGTTCGAGTCCAGTTCTGATTCCAACTGAACCAGGCAGATCGGTTTTGTGCACATCCCTAGCAACAGCCACTGGAGGGATGCTGTGCTAGTGTTGGATAAGGCCAGTTATTTTTATTTATTTATTTATTTATTCATTCATTCATTCATTCTATTTCTATTCCGCCCTTCCAAAAATGGCTCAGGGCGGTTCACACAGAGAAATAACAAAAAAAATAAGTTGCTCTTCCCTTGCTAAATATAAGAGTTAAGTTATTTAGAAGTATAATTATAAATCCCAAACACCTTGAGCCAATGAAACATTTTTAGACACAATAAGAATAATTTCTCCTCATTTTGGTACCTTTGGGCATGTGAATGTTCTGGCTTTTTTTGCCTGTTTCATTTTCCTGAACACTCTTGATAATGTCATGAGCTAATGTGGCAAGGTTTTACCGTTGTGCACTGTTTTTATGATAGGATAACTTTGCCCATGGGACAGAAGATAGTGATTCTAACTTCTGAAAACACTGAGTAATTATGACAAAAGTCCATTGCTTCCATTTTGTACTTCTGTTGAATGGAGAGCCAAGGAAGTGCAATACATTCCAGGACTGGGGAAAAGCAAAACGCAGAGTCCTGGCAGACAGACCAGGCAGTATTGAGGGAGAATCAGGGCAGAGCAGGGTGAAGACAAAAAAAGGGGCATCAATTGGAACTGTTGACCTGCCTGCCCACAGCCCCTTCCTTCCTACTCACTTTATAAGGAGACAATGGGCAGCTTCATGTAGGAGCAGCAAGTAAGTAGAAAGCAAATGCTGGTTCCCAGAGAGAGCGAAGTCCTGGTTACTTGCGCCTTTTCCCTCCACCGTCCAATGTTCTACGCCCAATTTTATACAAAGGTTACAATGATCAGGTTGTAACCTTTCAGGTCCGGCATGAATTGCCGCCTTTGCTAAGCAGGGTCCACCCTGGTTTGCATTTGAATGGGAGACTACAAGTGAGCACTGTAAGGTATCCCCCTTAGGGGATGGAGCCACTCTGGGAAGAGCATCTGCCTGCGTATGCAGAAGGTTCCATGTTCCCTCCCTGGAAGCATCTCCAAGAGAGGGCTGAGAGAGATTCTTGCCTGCAGCCTTGGAGAAGCCGCTGCCAGTCTGTGTAGACAAGACTGAGCTAGTTAGACCAATGGTCTGACTTGGCATAAGGCAGCTTTCTATGTTCCTATGTGTTCTCTGGGATAAGCAGTGGATCCTTCTGAGCACCCTGGGCCCTGATGCTTTCCCTGAGGTGTAGAAAAACTTTCATTTAATGTGGTTAAATGACTCAGCACAGCATCGCCCCAGTGGCTGTTGCTGGTATCTGCCTTATGTTTCTTTTAGATTGTGAGCCCTTTGGGGACAGGGTACCATTTTATTTATGAACTTTTCTTTGTAAATTGCTTTGTGAACTTTAGTTGAAGAGCAGTCTATAAATATTCGTAGTAGTAGTATTTTGTTTCTTTCTGGGTTTGAAGGATCTGTGTAATGTCATGACTTCATGTGGCAACACTGACCATTGTACATCATTTTTAAGACAGGATGATTTTGCCCATGGGGCAGGAGGTGGTATTTCTAAGTGGGGAATGTGCTGAATGAGGAAGAGTAATTGAACAAAATAAACATGGAGATTCCAGCTCTTGCCATAGTTTTGGTGATGCCCCAAATGGGAACTGGCAGTCATTCATGGAGATGGCTCTAACGATGTTTCGAACCAAATTGCTCTGTGAATGAGCACAGGGAGAGAATAAATTTGGGGGGACACCAGCAAAGAAACAACACTCAGGCCAACAGACATTGTGAGAATAGTTATCAGAAGAGTTGCACAACATTAAATAAGGTTTGTTTCTTCTACTCTTTCATCTCCAGTAGCCTAATTTTTATGCAATTTGCAGCAGCAAATATTACAATAACAGAAGGCTCAGTGATTTAGACTTGGTTCAGACTAACCCTTTCTCCCCGATTGTCACTTATCCATGGGTGCAATAGCATGTATGCCCTAGCATGGATTAGACCCAGTACATTCTATATCTCTTGGTAAACTTCTGGCTCACAATCCGTGACTTGGAAAAACGTCAATCCTTTTTCTTTTGCTTTGTTTGTGGTGTAAAAGCTACGTGATCACACCATGTCATCTCACAACAGTCAGAATTTTCATGCAAGATTGTCTGATTTAGCTGTTTTATCCATCACGCGCCAAGTCCTTTTTGCCTTTTGTTTCACTTTAAATACTTGTGAGAAATTTGTATTGTAAAGCTGAAAAAGGGAAAGAGAGCCAGTGTAGCAGTTTGAGTGTGGGAACAAGGACCAGGGAGACATGAGTTCAAATCCTCATTCAGCCATGCCATTGGCTGATTCTGGGCCAATCACTTCTTTCTCAGCTTAATCTATCCAATAGGGTTGTTGTGAGGGTAAACATTACCATGTGCACTGCTCTGGGCTCCTTGGAGGAAGAGCGGGATTTAATGTATTTTAAAAAAAAAAATTAAAAAGGTGTATTTCAGCCCTACCTGGAGATGCCAGGGATTTTACCTGGGACATACAGCATGCAGAGCAGGTGTTCTACCCCATCCTCTGTTGGGCCCTGGTCCTCAGCAGATGCCCAACCAAGGGGGAACATAAAGAGGCTGTTCTCTCAAGCACTCGAAAGTGGGCTAAGGGAGCCCAGCTGTTTTAGCCTGGTGGTTCAGCGGCAGCTAGCCCCGCTAAATAAAGGTAAGGTAAAGTGTGTTGTCGAGTCGGTGTCAACTTCTGGTGACCACAGAGCCCTGTGGTTGTCTTTAGGTAGAATACAGGAGGGGTTTACCTTTGCCTCCTCCCACGCAGTATGAGGTGATGCCTTTCAGCATCTCTTATATTGCTGCTGCCCACTATAGGTGTTTCCCATAGAAACATACCAAAGATGATTCAAACCGGCAACCTCTGGCTTGCTAGTCAAGTCATTTTACCACTGTGCCATTAGGTGGCTCAGTCCACCTAAATACAGCTCCCCCTAAAATGAGGTTAGTTGAGCGAGTGCTCCACTACTTCCGTTTCTGTGGTCGTGAGTCTCTGCGGCAACTAACAAGGAGACCCCTGACTGGGAGGCTAAAACAAACCTCTCAGCATTGGAGGTCTCCCCAGAATGCCCCGTGCACTCACGCAGAGCATTCTGGGACTTCCGGTGGCCACCCCACAGCCCCAACTGGCTCCTTGATAGAGCCAGTAATTGTGTGGGCAGCCGATTTGTCTGCCCAGGGCTAGCCCCCGATCATCTGTAGGGAGAGCAGGCTTGACCCACTCTCCCTGTAGAACTCTATTAGGCTCATAGGAACATAGGAAGTTGCCTTATACTGAGTCAGACCATTGGTCTATCTAAGCTCAGTATTGTCTTCACAGACTAGCAGCAGCTCCTCCAAGGCTGCAGGCAGGAATCTCTCTCAGCCCTCTCTTGGAGATGCTGCCAGGGAGGGAACTTGAAACCTAGATGCTCCTCCCAGAGCAGCTCCATCCCCTGAGGGGAATATCTTCCAGTGCTCACACTTCTAGTCTCCCATTCATATGCAACCAGGGTGGACCCTGCTTAGCTAAGGGGACGGGTCATGCTTGCTACCACAAGCCCAGTTCAGCTCTCTAATACACACTGATCGTGTGTAGAGCTTTAAAGAGTTGGATGCATACTTGCCTTTGCCTTAATTTTGAGATATTCAGCATTCAGTTGTGCTGTGACAGTTCAGTTCTGCTTTAATAATGAGGGCACTTTGGTGTGATGCTCAAACAAGGTATCCTGCCACAGCTAACCAATTTTGAACTAGCAAGGCTTTTTTCCTATATTAGATCGGCTTCCAGTTTTGAAGTCAGGAAAAAAATTGTTAGTAAAAGGAAGCCTAATGAAAGACACTTATGTTCATGTATTCTAGTATTAAAGCAGTGGGAGGGGGAAAAGGTTGGGGGTGTGAATCTCTTTAAGAAATGCTGAGAAAAACAAATTCAGCTGCAATGGAAGAATACAGGGTAGAGGAAAAAATACCTACAGGGAAAACTGATTTATGTTCTTGTTTGTTTCTTCTTTTTTCCCAAGGAAAGAAAGCTCCCTTTACTCAATAGCCTAGACTATGAAGAGCTTAATCAAAAGTCAGTGGAGAATGATTATGCAAGGAAAAAATATGATAAAACAGTTGATCTTGAAAGTGGTCCAAATAAGGACCCAGTGTCTAGTGAAATTGATTTCAGAGCTTGTATTGAGAATGTTTCATTATTGAGCAGTCATCACACCAGTTCTCTCTTTCTTTGTAATTTAAACTTGCTGTACCATTGGTAATGATGTTCTTGGCAGCTACAAATGAGACATTCTGGGTGAACGCAGGGCAAAGTCATATTTAAATACTATGAATCAATTCTTGTTGAGAAGTGTGTCCTCAGTTCATTGTGTTTGAAAATTAATAAGGAAAAGCATAGAGGCAGCATTCTACTGTTTTTGGTCCCCTTTAGTAATTTCTGTCAGGGCATGTCACAGCTTTCATGGTTGGCCTTTGACTCAATAAGCAGGCCTTACCGGGGATTTCAAATAACTTCTGTACATTGTTCAGGAAGAAATAGATTTTTTACCAGGTGCACACACACATATACCTCCCCAAACAACCCTATACATTTTGTCAAAGATAGTCTATTTTAAAGGAGCCACTTATTGAGGCTGTTCTCTCAAGCAGCCAAGCCTGGGCTTGGTTGCCTGTGAGAACCGCCAGGATCCACACAGATCCCAGCAGTGCATTGGCGCCAAACCCTACGCTGAAGCCCGGCTCTTAGCTGAAGTTAAATGCACCCTTATCCTGGTTGCTGGGGTTGTGTGTGTCAGCTTGCAGCTCATACTGACACAGAGACAGATGCCTAGAGTGCCCAACCTTCAATATATTGTGCTTGGCGCACAGCCCGTTGTAGGATACCTGCAGGCCAGGACGATGTGTCCTGGCCTCAGAGCAATCTGTCCTTCTCCATGCTGAATGGAGCTGGGATCATGTGGGAGCGCACAGGGGCGTATCTAGGATGGGGCAGGCAGGGCATGTGCCCTGGGCGCCACTTGAAGGGGGCTCCATTTTGTAAAATTTAAAAAATATATTAAAAAATGGCTGCTGAAAACAAAATGGCCACCGTGCATGCTCAAATGGCCTCTGTGAGGCCCTAGGTCATGTCAGGCCTTGCAGAGGCCATTTGAGCATGTGCGGTGGCCATTTTGTTTTCAGTGGCCTTTTAAAAAAAGATTGTTTTTAAAAATGGCCACCGGACATGCTCAAATGGTCCCTGCGAGGCCCTAGAGGCCAGCGGAGTGAGGGGGAACCTCTGCAAAAAACCCCACAGCCTTTAGGAAGCCCCCCAAAGGGGCTACAGGTAAAAAAATTAAAAAAGAATATAATATAAGACACTGTACACATATTCAGATTGGCACTATGTACAGAGAATCAGGGCTTGTGAATACTGAGCTGATGCTTATGAGCTAGGATTGTATTCATTTGCTCTTACTTTGCTTCTTGTGATAAGTGAGTTAAATGTGATGTCTTGCTAATATGGCTATTAATGGTGAGTTTGTCTTTGAATCAGTGTGAAATCCTTAATATTAAGGCCCACTGGGAGTTTCTTGCTCTCTTTCTCTCATTTTAACTGTCTTTCTGAAAGACTAGAATATATTCCAAGCAGTGAGACAGTTTACTCTGTGTATCCTTTAATTATTTACAGAGTATCTGGGAAAAGTCAAATTCTCCATTTATTTTTAAAACTTATGTAATGGTGATGCTACAATGCATAGTAGAGAATTAGACAGGCACTTCTGTTAGTTTTCCAAGTATACCTCCATATAGTAATACTCTCTTCTTTTCCATATGGCAACCATACTATTGGCTGTTGAAATGTTGCCCTGAATGATTATCTTACCTTTTCCAAGTGGTAGTTTAGCAGGGGGAGAGCAACTGGCCCTATCCAGCCCCAGCACAGCATCCCTCCAGTGGCTGTTGCTGGTGTCTCTCTTGTGTTCAATCAATCAATCATCTTTATTATGGTCCAAGACCAGCATAAGATTGGTCCACATTCATAGAACAAATAGCAAAGCTATTTTGTCTATCTTGTGTTTCTGTTCAGATTGTGAGTCCTTTGGGAATAGGGAGGAATCCTACAGGAATCCACCTTTTTTCCCCCCCTCTATGTAAACTACTTGGGGAACTTTTGTTGAAAAATGGTATATAAATATTCATAGTAGCAGTATGAGCTGCAGCCATAGCCTAGTGGTAGTGCCTTTGCTTTGCATGTCCCCGGCTCAGTCCCCAGCATCTCCAAACAGGGCTGGGCATTGATTTAGAACTTGGAAGGGGAATGTGTCATTACTGATCAGTCACTAGTTCTTGTTTTCTTTGTAATTTAAGCTTGCTGTCCCATCGGTGATGATCTTCACAGCTGTAACTTAGACATGTTTGAATTACTTGGCCTGAACCCTAGAGACCTTCTGCCGAACAGTTTCGCACAATATTAAGCACAACAGACCATCCAACATTAGGGCCAAATATGAATTTGTGTATCATTCTAGGATTTGGGGAGCACAGAATTTGGGGCGATTTCAGAATATGGGGGCAATTCCATGTCTTTTCTCAAATTTAATTAAGAAAGGACTTAGCAAATCACTCCCCAACTTCCACTGAGTAGCATCTATTTGAGTAGATGAAATCTCTCTGTGATGTCCCTTTTAATTGACTTGATTTTCTATTAAAGCAGCTCCGACTCCAGCAAAACCAGGGGAAAATAATCCCTTGTATATTATGCCAGGCTTCCTGGTTCAATATTGGGTTCCCGGTTGCCATAGCGGCAGCTAGGAAAATGCATTTCCCCACAAGATTTATAAACAGTGATTGCAATGTTTTTTGCTCTTTGTGGCTAGACGCAATATCCAGTGCCCCCAAGCAGAATATAAATTCAAACACTAGGGAACCATTCAAATCACACTGAAGCCTTGTTACATGTAGGACAAGAAGAGTATCTCGCTGGTGTCCATTAATGTTCCTTATCCTGCCCAATCACAAGATAAATTTCATGTAGATAGATACTGTGGACACTGAAAAAACATTTACTCAAGTTCTCATCTCCAGCCACTTTGCACAGCGGTTGCCAGGATGCATAAAGTAACTCATTTCCTTTCCCCTACCTTTGAGGGCTTTGCACTTTTTATGGTACTGGACTTAACAATGACTGCTACATCCAGGAGCAAACATCAATAGCATATGGGGCTTTGATTCATTAAGGTCTCCAAAGTGTTTTGGGATCCACAGGGGGAAAGGTGCCATAGGGCAAAACATAATTATTTTGTCTTTGTTATTATTTAATTCTGCTTGTGTTGCACTTGCCTGTGGTCCTGTAGGGTGCTTATGAAAGCAAGATTTCCTCCAGTTCTTAAGTCACATTGTAATGGATAGCGGTGGTGCAAGGAGAGACAGCAGGATCTAAACAGTGCCTGTGACTTTACCAAGTCCATTAACAGCCTGGACTGAAACACATTAATTTGGAACTAAGCCTTATCCACTTAAGTGGTCAGAGAACTGATTTTGCACAAAAGCCATTGAGGATGGCAAGCAACCCCAAAGGGTAACTCCATGATGCTCTTTGCTAAATGCCACCCCATATGGAAGCCTAGTCTTCAGATGTATGGGGTGAAGAAAGGCATTCTGGTATGGACATTGCTACGTATTTAAAAGATCCATGGCCCAGGTCCACAGCCCCACTTTTGATAAACAAACTCAGTCATGCCCCCACGAATAATTACATATGCTTTTTTTTAAAAAAAAACCTAATATTACAATACAGGAGGGCTTCATTAATCGCAGGTCTGGCACTCGTGGTTTTGCATCTCCATGGTTTGGTAACTGGCACCCAACTTCAATATATGTGAGGAAAAACCAGTGAAAGTGGGATTAAATCACATATCTATGGATCAGAGGCAGCCGGAAATGACTAGAGTAAGTTATTTGTGGCCGCCATTTTGTGTTCAGGAGAAATCGGGAGCCATTTTATAGCTCATTTTGACACCCCCCCCAAACTCCAAAAATAATGATTTTTTGCTTTTTAAAAACTGAATTTTGGTGCTTTTGGGGTGTAGTGCTGGAATGCGGGGAACCTGCAGAGCAAGGTAGGGCAATTTTTAGCAATTTTTAAAGCATCTAGGAACCTAACCCCTGGATTTCCATTGCTCCAATGCCTCAGTATTTATTCACGGTTTCGATATCTGCAGCACTAGCTGAGAATGGAACCCCCGCAAATATTGTGGTCCTCCTGTACAACATGTATGGTGATGGAAGCAGCAGAGAGCTAGTAAGCTCTCTCCCCATGCTCTATGCAGGTGCCGCCACCACTTCCCTTCCTTCCTGAAAGAGGTCATGGAGGAGGGAGGGAGGTGGATGATGAGGTCTGGGGATCTGAGCCATTGACTGGGGGTCCGTGCCCCATGGGCCACCCCTAAAGATACTCTTGCATTCTGAGCCTTCTCGAAAGAACCTTCTCCTTTGTCATTAGTTGCAATGTCTCATCATTAAGCCATGGGGACTGAAACCCAAGTTTTGAATCTTGACGCCCTTTAGACTTTGCGATTGCTTCAGTGAAATGTGTGCATGGGATGGTGTCTGTCTTTTGAGCGAAAGAAATGGGAGGCCCTGCATAGGCTCACTTGATTTCCCCAAATTGAGCAAAGATCAGCACCAACTAAGCAGGAAGCAAAAATAAAATAAAAGGTCATATTACCTTAGTCACGTGCATTAGGCTGTGCTTATGTATGTATGCACCATATAAATACTGTATATAAATACTGTATATAAATACTGCACCATATATACAATCACATCAAGAAGCTTTTCCGCATTTGTACCAGAGTAAACATGCATGAGGATAACACAGCAGCGGGGATGGAAGTGAAATGTGAATTTGCTAAAAGAACTGAAAGCTGCAGTGAATTGCACGTAGTCTAGCTCCAGAATTAATTTTAATCATTCTCCTAATTTGACTGGAAATCAAGAGGAGTGAAATGCAAATCAGGGCAAAACCACAGAATAATAAAGGAAAAAATGGGATAAATCTGATCATGCTTTCTCCTGATATGGCATTTTCCACACCTGTTCTCCCATGAATGGAAAAATTATATTGGAATCAATCCTATGTGTTAAATTCTAGCACACAACTGATCAAAATAAGAAAATCAAGACCTTAACCAGCAGGAAACTCCCAATGTGACACTTCTAGGCAATCTTTGAGAGAGTTCCTTCAGTTTCAAGGAGTCTCAAGAGTAGCCCAATATGTGTACCTCTTCGGAAAATTAGCCCACTTATTCCCTCTCTTTACATAAAGCTATTGATTCACTCCTAGGTGTTATAGTGGAAGTGTATCATAAAGCAAAGGAAAAGTGCTGTACAGTAGCTGATTTCATTTGTGCACAATGTATAATTTGCATAATGTTTTATAAACTTGAGGGATGCCAGGCAAGCACACACCACACTTTGCCTTAGCCACAAGCCCGAGAAGGCAGACTGTCCATATATTCCACTCTTTTAGTTGATGCTGTTTGTGCTTAGTCTAAAGACCAGTTAAGAGAAGTCTAATTCATCATCATCTGCACCCACATGTTTAGTCCAGTAAGGAATTCCAGGAATTAAAATAGTATAAAAGCAATTAAAACAAAACAAAGCAGCCCCCTCAATCTCCAGCATCGAATAGCTTTAAAAAGCCATCAAACACAAACTATGTCAGTCCACCAGCAAATATTCAATCATTTTACCCATCTCCAATTATATATAGCAGATCTTTTGAAACAAGCAGTGATTATGCCAACCAGGTCCCTTTTGGGAGGCTGTTCATTAATTCTCTCAGGGATGCTTTAATGGCTTATAAAACATTTTTTTTACAAACAACATTATCAACAAAATAGTGGACTAATGATGACTGAAAATGCCACGTCCCACCTGTTTCACTTCTAAAGATACCTGAAGTAGGGTCTCAGATGTCAACCTGAGTCTGCAGACACACATATGTTGGATCAGACAACAATCCTTCAGATATTGTGCCCTAGATCAGGGTTTCTTAACCTTGGGCCCCCAGATGTTGTTGGACTACAACTCCCAGAATCTCCAGCCACAAAGGCCATGTCTGGGGATTCTGGTTGTAGTCCAGCAACATCTGGGGACCCAAGGTTAAGAAACCCTGCCCTAGATCTTTTCAGGCTGTGAATGTCAACTCCAGCATCTTGAACTGAGCCCAGAAACAATTCAGTAACCAATGAAATGGTTACCTCATTTGAATGATGATGAAACAATAATGAAATGTTGCCTCAAAGGGCAAAACTCAGAACATTCCCACATCAAACAAGTGGGAGAAGCAATATTCACTGGTCTGACCTTCCTCTGGAAGAGCCCTGAACCACCTGATAATATGTCTGAGGGTTGCTCAGTCCTCAGAGACATATTTCTGAGTGGCACAGGGTACTTCCTGGGGAAAGAGAGATCAGCAAAAATCTCACTCGTGCGATAAAGTTTCAAGAAAAACCTGAAAACCTTGTGGAGGTTTCAGGAAAAGTATCGCTTCACGTGGGGGAAAAGGGTAGCCCAGAGTAGAGTGTGGTTGGTGGTAGTGCCCAGTTGGTACAAGGAAGCTACCACAATTTTTTCAGAGGAATTTAGCAAAGGGCTGATTTTTAAAGAATTAATGAAGTGACGCATCTTTCAGATTTTCCTCGTAGGGTATAATGGAGGTTTCTGCAGTCCCATAACTCCACTTGAGGGGCACTAGGGTGGCCCAGAGCAAGTGGTGGTGTAGTGCACACAGGGTGCCAACCACCCACATGGGTTGCCAACCAATGAAGTACAGGGTTTTGCTGTTCTAGAGGTGTTCTGAGAGTAGATTCTCTAGTAGCATATGAGAGTGGATACATGGTTTTTCATTAAAAATCTCATTTGCTACCAGAGAATCTAAACTCAACACCTCAGAAACAACAAAGCCCAGTACCCTAATAGGTTAGCAATCCAGGGGGGTGGTTGGCACCCTCTGTGCACTACACCATCACTGACTTTGGGCCATCCCAGTGCCCCCCAGATGGAGTTATGGGGCTGCTGAAACCTCCATTATTCCCTATGGGGAAAAATCTTAAAGATGCGTAAACCTCAAAAATTCTGAAGAAATCAGCCCTTTGCCCTATTTGGAATCTGGGTGCACCACCCCTGGGGCACTGCCACCCAACTAACTGTTTTGCCCTTGAAGCCCCACATAAACAAGTTGAAAGAGTGAAGAGAATGATGAACAACGATACTTAATTTTTTGGCACAGTTATTTGAGAATTTTGCAGCAGATGGGAGCCTGTCCCTGTGGCACTAGCACAGCCACACAACCCATTTGTGGATTCAAGCAATCTTTCAATAAAAACACTCCCTCCCCATGGAACAGTGACCACAGGTCATTTGAGATAGCAAGATAGACCAATGAACTGCCTTGGTATACTATGGAACAGCTTCAAATGTTCATTTAACTGGAGTGAGCCATAGCCCAAATAAATCAGCCTACTGTTCAGAATTGTTGAGATTTATCATCACTGCATTTAAGAAAGTGCAAAGCCATGGATCATGGTTACAAGAAAGAGAGAAGCAACTAAGATTCCTGGGGATGTCAATAGATTGGCAGGGGTATTCCCTACCCCCCTCCTTTTGTCTCCTGTAGTTCCATGTGGATGACCTGTCCATGCAATGGCAAAAGTTGTGAACCACTGGCTTAGACATCATGTCCCAGCAAATTACATTGTGGCCTAAATTACATTAGACTGCTCAACTTAGGCAACAAAACTTAGACACAAATATAACTCATAAAAATCAGAAGAAAAACAAAATAGCTCTTCAAAAGAGCCCTGAACAAGTCAAGAGATTTTTTCTAAACCTTTGGAAAGAAAAACCTGTGTAATTTCAGAACTTTCCTAACCAGCTTCTCGAAAAGCTTCTCCACACACTTTATACCATGGCTTTTAGCAGGAGCTTTGGAATTGCATTGAACTCCCAAAGATATTTGGGTATTTCTGTCTCAAAATGCTGTCTTCCAAATCCCTTTTCAAGGTCAGTTTGCATTTCAATCACACTGAATACAACACTTACTTAACTAAACCATTCATGCTCAACAGCTTTTTGCATATCTTATCTTCTGCTAATCCCTCAGTGCCTCAGCTGGAGTGGAGAGAGTCAGAGAAGTCAATTTCAATTGCAATGCTTTTCCGAAGAACAAAGCATTCTGTCCATAACACAGTCATTTCAATTTGGAAACAAAAATATCTTTTTTTTAATTCTTGATTTTGTTTTGGTTACAAAACCTCCAAAATTGCCATTTTCGGGCACAAAACATTTTGTACCCAAATTGAAATGCACAAGCCTACTCTGAAACACTGCTGCCTGAAACATTGGAGAACCCTTAGCACTCAGTGCAGATAATACTGGGCTGAATAGTCTAACCCAGAATAGGACAGCTTCCTATGTTCCTAATGGCATCCTCATGCAAACTTGTCTCCCGCAGTCATACTATATGACTGTTCCATATACAGACTTCATTAGTGCTGCTCTCTGGTCTTCTTATTCTCTTGTAAAGGTAAAGTGTGCTGTCAAGTCAATTTCGACTCCTGACACCCACAGAGCCCTGTGGTTTTCTTTGGTAGAATACAAGAGAGGGTTATCATTGCCTCCTCCTACGCAGTGTGAGATGATGCCTTTCAGCATCTTCCTATATTGCTGCTACATGATAGAGGTGTTTCCCATAGTCTGGGAAACATACCAGTGAGGATTCAAACTGGCAACCTTCTGCTTGTTAGTCAAGCATTTCTCCGCTGCACAATTAGGTGGCTCTATTCTCTTGTAACTAAGTTTAAATGTGTGTAAATGAAATGATCAGATACTCTTCCTCTGTTTATTGCGTCCTCCACATCCCTCCCCTTCCTTTGTTCAATCATTTTGTCCTGGCCCTGCTCTGAGTGCCCTGACAAGTAAGGTGAAGAGGGCAACTATGGGGAGAGAGCCGTTTTGGTGATGGCATCCCATTTATGGAATAGCCTCCCCAGTGAGGCTCTCCTGACACAATCACTTTGTTCTTTTAGACACCAGTTGAAGGCCTCTTGGTTTTTTAAAAACTGGTTTTAAAAAACTGATTTTTTTAAAAAAGAGTTTTAAAAGTGTATTGTATTTCTGTGTGCTGTGATTTGTTTGTTGTGTTTAATGTATTGTTATTGGATTTTTAAAAAACCTTGTGTTGTGAGCTGCCCAGAACACAACTTGTTATGGGGCAGCTAACAAGCTGCTTCTTCTTCTTCTTCTTCTTCTTATTATTATTATTATTATTATTATTATTATTATTATTAATCACTAGTATCCATTTTTGGTCATTAGCCCTTTGTCTCCATCATCCCCTGTCTCCATCATCGCCTGCTAACAGAACAAAGAGGCACCTTTTAAAAGTGGTGATTCTCTTTATTTAGTAGAGGGAGAGCAACTGGCCTTATCCACCCCCAGCATAGCATCTCTCTAGTGACTGTGGAGAAGAAACACCTTGTGTTTCTTTTTTAGAATGTGAGCCATTTGGGGACAGGGGCCTATTTATTTATATCTATGTAAACCACTTTGGGAACTTTTGTTAAAAACTGGAATATAAATATTTGTCATATTCATGATAAGCAGCACCATGCACAAACATGGAGATATACAAGTAATGATAGTATTGCATCTCATGTCTTAACTAGGAATGATTGGATCCTCTCAGTTCCACTCCATTATTTTTCTGACGTTCTGCAATCCCTTGGATTACACCCAGTTTGAATTCTCACAGGAACACTCAAAAAGCCCAATGGATTTTCAGGGGTGAATTGTAGGGAATGGATAGATGTTTGCTGTCACGTCAGAATCTGAGCAAATATTAAACACTAGAATCCACTGTTTGCTCTATTTATATCCACAGCTCTTAGGTTTCTCAGCATTTTCCACTGTTCTTTCCCCTTCCCTCAAATTTAATGAACCATAAGGAATTCTCCATTAGAATGAGTTGTTTACCACTTGGGTTTGTTGGTGTAAGAGAGGCAAGCATAGTGACATGGTACCCAATGAGCAAGCGCCTCTTTTGTGCGGTGGTATTGTAAAATCTCTTTTCAAAGACCACCTTTTGTATCCCCTGGGATAGATTTATTAATGGATTGCTCCTTTCCTCCTCTTGTAAATCATATTAACAATGGTTTGATTTATGTGTGTTCTGAGTGAGCAAATTTTCACAATGTTGTTTGTTACTTTATTTCTGGGAAACTAACATTGTTTTGGAGAAAAACCCAGAACAGGGTTTTTTGTTTTGTTTTTGCTTCCTAAGGAAGACAATTTACTCAAGTTTGATTTAATAACTCAATATAATAATTGCATATGGACGCCTGATGTGGAGTCAGACCTGGGCTACCAATACAGCTAATCCAGTATTTCATCTGACTGATAGTGGCACTCCAGAATCCCAATCATAGTTCTTTCCCAACACTCCTAACCAATACCTCTGAATTGGAGATAGCAGAGATTGAACCTATGACCTTCAGCAAACAGAGCTTGACCACATGCTCTGCCCTTCTTCTTCTGCTCCTTAAATACAGGTGAAACTCGGAAAATTAGAATATCGTGCAAAAGTCCATTAATTTCAGTAATGCAAATTAAAAGGTGGAACTGATATATGAGACAGACGCATTACATGCAAAGCGAGATAAGTCAAGCCTTAATTTGTTATAATTGTGATGGTCATGGCGTACAGCTCATGAAAACCCCAAATCCACAATCCCAGAAAATTAGAATATTACATGGAACCAAGAAGACAAGGATTGTAGAACAGAACAATATCGGACCTCTGAAAAGTATAAGCATGCATATGTATTCAGTACTTGGTTTGGGCCCCTTTTGCAGCAATTACTGCCTCAATGCGGCGTGGCATGGATGCTATCAGCCTGTGGCACTGATGAGGTATTATGGAAGACCAGGATGCTTCATTAGCGGCCTTCAGCTCTTCTGCATTGTTTGGTCTCATGTCTCTCATCCTTCTCTTGGCAATGCCCCATAGATTCTCTATGGGGTCAGGTCAGGCGAGTTTGCTGGCCAATCAAGCACAGTACACTGTATACTTTTCAGAGGTTCGATATTGTTCTATTCTACAATCTTTGTCTTCTTGGTTCCATGTAATATTCTAATTTTCTGGGATTGTGGATTTGGGGTTTTCATGAGCTGTACGCCATGATCATCACAATTATAACAAATTAAGGCTTGACTTATCTCGCTTTGCATGTAATGCGTCTGTCTCATATATCAGTTTCACTTTTTAATTTGCATTACTGAAATTAATGGACTTTTGCACGATATTCTAATTTTCCGAGTTTCACCTGTATGTGCATGAATTTATCTTCTACCAAGACAAACCACTGGTCCATCTAGCCTTGTCTGCTTTTCAACGTCTCAGGTAGCAGTTTTTCCGAGGCCTCTTAACTGTAGATTGAGCCAAGATCTTCTGCATGAAAAACCTGTGCACCATCATGGAGCTATGACAACAAGAAGTTCTCTTCAATTAGATGAGCATGCAGATATCTTTGACCCTCTAAAGAATGGAAGTCATATACCTCCTACTATGTAAGCCATTTTGAAAGCTAGGAACATAGGAAGCTGCCTCCAGTCAGTTGAATGGTCCATCTAGCTAATTCTTATCTACATGAACTGGCAGCAGCTCTTCAAGGTTTCAGGTAGGGATCTCTTCCAGCCCTACCTGGAGATGCTAGGGACTGAACCTGGGACTTTTTGCATGCTAATTAGATGCTCTGCCACTGAGCTACAGCCCCATCCCCTGAGGAGGGAATTGTACAGTACTGCTCACATGTGGTCACTCATCCAGATGCAAACTAAGTCAGGACCTACTTAGCAAAGGGTGCAATTTGTGCTTGCTACCACAAGACTGGCTGCCTAATAGTGCAGCGGGGTCATAACTTGCCTAGGGAGCAAGAGGCTGCTGGTTCGAATCCCCACTGGCATGTTTCCCAGACTACGGGAAACACCTATATTTGGCAGCAGAGATATAGGAAGATGCTGAAAGGCATCATCTCATACTGCATGGGAGATGGCAATGGTAAACCCCTCCTGTGGTTCTGTGGTTACCAAGAGTCAACACCGACTCAACAACACAACTTTACTTTATTG
Organism: Hemicordylus capensis; assembly: GCF_027244095.1. Taxonomy (NCBI): domain Eukaryota; kingdom Metazoa; phylum Chordata; class Lepidosauria; order Squamata; family Cordylidae; genus Hemicordylus; species Hemicordylus capensis. The sequence goes on along the minus strand of NC_069664.1, from coordinate 12,534,578 downwards.
CAAGACCAGCTCTCCTCCCTTTTCACTTGTGTTGAAAAGTGATATATAAATCTTCTCATGAATAATATTCCCATAAATACATACATACCAGAGCTGCTCCATCTAGTGAAGTGAGTGAGATAGCATTTTCCTACATGTACAAGTGGAATGAGATTCCAGCTTTCTTAAGTGTGCATCACAACTTTCAATGTGTACACCAGGATTCCCTATCTAGACTAAAGTGGTACATGGTGCAGTTCTGAGTTCAGGAGAAGTAACAGCTCTCTCGTAGAGTATATGCTTTCCCAATTGAAAAGACCTCAGTGCCCGACCCTTTATGAGCTACTGGTGGTCAGCACAGATAGTACTAGACTAAACAAACCAGTGATCCAACCCAGACAAGGTCACTTCATACACACAAATCAGGGACGTGACTGAATGTCCAGCAGTTTTGCAGTAATCCAATTTCCCAGTTTTCTAAGCCTCAGTATGTGCTTTACATGGAGGTTTTCCCATGGAGCTGAACAAATATAGCACCTTTCCCCTAAGGAAACATGGTAGGGTTAATCCACTATTTGCAGTTTGACAAATATTTGAGGTTTAATCAAATATTTAAAGTTTTTTTAAAATGCTGACATATTGCTCGAGCAGCAGGATTTGGATGACTGAAGTCAGGATTTCCCCCCATTGTAGTTTTATCTATCAAGGAATAAAATAAGTTTGAAGAGGGTTTTTAAGAGAGCCACCTCCATCACCATTTAAAGAAAATTGTGGACAACATACCATGAGGCTGTTCTCATGAGCAGCCAAGACCGGGTAAGGCAGCCAAGACTGGGCTTGGCTGCCCGTGAGAACCAGGGGTAGAAAAGCGGCTCCCAGCAGCTAACCCGCCTAGGGAGCCCAGCAGTTAGCCAAGGTTAAGTGCATGAGCACACCCTTAACTTGGGCTAACTGCTTGTGGGTCAGCACCAGCCAGTGCTACCAGGAGCAGGCTCCCAGCCATTGCCAGGGTACTCGCCACAATGCACCGTGCATTTGCACAGTGCATTGTGGATAGCGGAGAACCATCTGGGTGCACAAACTGCATGCCCAGTCCTCCAAGATCATCTACAGGGAAGGTGGGCTTTCACAGCCTTCCCTGCTGCCCACCAACTAGCCCTCTCATGCAATTTTGAGAAAGGGCTCCATATTTTGTTCAGGGTAGAGAAAGGAGGAATAATTGCCTATATTGCGAGCAAGCACATGGCCTGGTTTTTATAGGTTCTTATTTATTTGTTTCCCTACTGGTTATGCATCTTCCTTCTACTTCCCATGCTTTAATTAGCACTTCATGGCTTTAAGGTCAACGGGTTGCTGATTCAGCGCACAGGTTTCCTGTGGCCTCTTGAATTACACAAATATACTGTAAGCTGCACTCCTCAAACAGCCTCTGTGATCATGTGCACACACAAGCCAAATTAATTTCAATCCGTTTAGCACAAACACACTTGGATCTGAACTAGAGACTCTTGGTTCTCCAGGATGCACATTCTAGTAGATCTTTAGCCCTGTCCAGATGTTGTTAACACACTGTACTCACATGCACCCGTGAAAGGCTGGCCCATCACTCCCCACTTCCTCCCCACTGCTTACAGATATCCTGGCATTTGTGATGGTGGAGACTTCCATGACTGGGAAACTCAAGTGCCCCAGCCTCCCAATCATGGAAGCACCAACCATTATGGATTCAGCATTCACCTTTTCAGACAAATGCCAATGTATCCGGAGGACGTGGTGGTGAGTGATGGGCCAGGGCAGGACTTCTAGCCCTGCTTTTTACAGCTGTACACAAGTACAGCCTTTTAACAATAGTGCCTGAATAGGGCTCTTATCTACCAGCAAACCACCCAGGACAGATATTATTATCTGTCAAGAGCTCTCTCTATGCTTATAGTAGTAGTGGAGCTAACCATTAAGACCCTGTTAAGTCCCCAAACAATGAGATTGGAATTGTGTGTGGCTACAATAAATATCACCAGCCAGTAATAAGATGGCTCTCTGATCCCACTCTCTCTCCTGGAACTCTACTAGAGATGTGCAGAATGTTTTGCTGGTGAAATGTTTTGACTTCCAATAGGCCATTTTGAGCTTGAAAAAGAACACCCTGTAAATAAAGGGCCTGTTTTGAGCTTGGAGAAGAACAACTCCCTTCTTGATTGAAATGTTTTGATGTTCTGAGTGCTAATTTGGAGAATTTTTTCCCCTCTTGCTGATTGGTTTTCTGGCACAGGCTTGTGATTTCCTTGCTTCTTGGTTAGTGTTGCTATGGGCAATGGTGTATTCATTGGCTGTATCCTCATTGGAGGGGAAACACAAAAGGAGGAAATTTCAATTTAAAAGTCTATTCAAAGGGACTGGGAGGCAGAGAGAGCACACCTTTATTCTTTGTGTATCTTGAAGAGGATACATCATGACAGGAGTAAGGAAGGAAGGTTTTACTTTGTGGTTTTCTCTTCTCAGCACTGAGTTTTGCTGGATCTCCAGTTGACAAAGGCAGAACTTGGGTGCCTGCCTTGTACCTTCCTTGAGTTGTAGTTTGGTTTGTTTGTGAGATAGTGTTGTGGTGAGAAATGGACGGTGGCAGCTCTCTCTTTCTCTCTCCCCTCCCCCCACCATGTGCCTTCTCCATTTGGGATTGCCAGCCAGCAAAAGCCATAGATAGTGGTCCCTAGAATCGAGGGTGATATTGAGGGGTTGTGCATTGTAGTGTCTGAGGTCTTCCCTGAGGCTTGGAGGCCTGTCAGGCTCTTCTGGGCTTGCGTTGGCCTCTGGTAAGGTGCCCTCTTGTGGGGTCATGAGGACACTTCTCTTTGGCAGGAGAGGGGACTACTCAGAGGAGTCCTCAAATGGGACTTTCTCAGTAGGTTCATCTGAGTCCGTCTCTGTACTTAAGTCCTCCTTAGGTGAACCAGGGTGGATCATGACACAACCTAAGGGATGTCAGATGGTCATTAAGGCCACCAATCAACTCTGGACAAAGGAAGGGCTGAAGGGAAATCAGCCACATCATCGGGGTGGCTTGTCAATGAGGCGAGGCGAAGCAATGGACTTAGGTGGCACCTGTGCCCTAGGGCAGTTGTGGGCATCCCACCTCTCTGTCCAAGTTCATTACCTCACCTGCCTTGCCATGCACAGCTCATATTGCTGCCTATCGCCATTTCCCAGCCAGCTAGCACAGCATCAGGCAGCTGTATGGATTCTTCTCTAGTATCATCCTGGCATCTACACTGCCCAGTGATATGCCTCTGAGCCAAGCTGTAAGAAGTACTGATTGATCTCACTGTCTTACAGATATCAGATGATTTCCCCCAAAAAAATGTCAATGCCAAATTTGTGCAGAATCCTTCTGAAAAATGGCACATGCATTATAGAGACGTGTTTCAAAGTGCTCAAGAAGGAACCCTGAATTCATTTCCATTTTCCCGTTTTTGAAAATTCAGTGCTAAGTCAAATCTGTTTTGGCCAGACCAATGGTCCATTAAACCAAGAATTCTGTCTCTAAAAATAGCTAGCTTGTGGTCATATCTTAGGAAATAAAAGCTATGATCCACCGAGGCAGTTTGTCAGTGCAAGGAATTGCTGTTGCAGGCTAGGGAAGAGAAACGAGCCATTCAGAAGGGTCCAAGTACCCTCTCTGCTCTGGCAACTGGAACCTTATGCTCTAGAAGACACCAAAGTGAATTAGTGCACTGGATATAAAAACAGTATTCTGTTCCCACTGAATGCGTTTTGAGTTCTTCTTATATGCAGGGATGGAAACGGAGCACAAGTTCTGACTGTCAAAGGCTGAAATCCTAAATTTATTTAACGTGGACATAAATTCTCTTGACATCTGTAGGGACTTACTTCTATCCATGTAATGTGTTTAAGGCTGTGCTGTAACTTAATAAACACAGCTTTTTCTGTCTATTGCAAATTAGGTTAGTCGAATCCAAATTTGCTTAGCAGATTATTCAGTACTGATGGCCACATCAGTAAGACGTCTTGTGTTGGTAATAGCTTAGACGGTGTCCTAGAACACCACCTGCCAGGATGTTCTCTGGTTCAACTTCTCTTGCTCTCTTAGAGGCAAGATGACACGAAATAGCAGTTGCAGGGGAGCAACAGCAACTTAAATTGATCTAAAAGCCTGTCTTGGCTATTCCCAAAGAGCCAGGCAAACTGTAGTTTTGGAAAGAACTGGAAAAGGTGCAGAAGAGGGCAACCAAGATGATCAGAGGCCTGGAGCACCTTCCTTATGAGGCAAGGCTACAGCATCTAGGGCTCTTTATTTTGGAAAAGAGGTGACTACGGGGAGTCATGATCAAGATGTATAAAATTATGCATAGAGTAGGGAGAGTGGACAGAGAGAAATTCCTCTCCCTCTCTCACAACACTAGAACCAAGGGTCATCCCATGAAAATGAAGGCCGGGAAATTTAGGACCGACAAGAGAAAGTACTTTTAGACACAGCACACAATTAATCTATGGAATCCTTTGCCAGGGGATGTGGTGATGACCACCAGCTTTGATGGCTTTAAAAGAGGCTTAGACATATTCATGGAGGACAGGTCTATTACTGGCTATTAGTCTGGTGGCTGTGGGCCACCTCCAGCCTCAGAGGCACAATGCCTCTCAATACTAGTTGCAGGGGAACAACAACAGGAGAGAGGGCATGTCCTCAGCTCTTCTCTGCAGGCTTCCCAGAGGCATATGGTGGGCCACTGTGGGAAACAGGATGCTGGACTAGATAGCAGGAGTGTCCACGGAACTGCTCCGGGGCCATGTAAGAGGGATTGGGCCAGTCCAGCAGTCCGGTGGGGTGGTGGTGTCTGGCTTTAAGGGTGGGGGGGTAGGACTTACCCCTCCCGCAGCTTTCTCCCCTCCGGCACTCCACTTTGGTGCAGAATTTTTGGGGCGGCAGAGTTCCTCCCTGCTGCCCCTGCCCCCATTGTTGTCTGGAAAAAGGGGAAGTTGCCGCCACGCATGCGCTTGTCACCGTTGTGCGTGCGCCACACACGTCATGCGTTGTGTTTGTGACATCACACACGCATCGTGTGCCGTGTGTGGTGTGCGCGTGGCAGTGGCAACAGGCGCTCGTGCACTGCGATGGCTGCATGCGTGGAGGCAACTTCCCCTTTTTCCGGACAATGATGGGGGCAGGTGTGGCAGGGAGGAACTCTGCTGCCCAAAAACCTTTGCACCAAAGTGGAGTGCCAGAGGGGGGAAAGCAGCCGGAGGGGTAAGTACTAACCCCCCACCCTAAAAGCCAGACACCCCCCAGTGCCGGACCACACCACTGTGGTTCCATGCACATACCTACTAGATAGGCCTTAGGCCTGATCCAGCAGGTCTGTTCTTATGTTCATGTTTGTTTCCATGGGGCTCTTAGCCTTTAATAGTTCACAGGCTGTGTTCATGACTTTCATGAGCATGACTCTTGATGAACTAGAGTAGCAGCAGGGGTGACTCAAGAACAATTCTTCTTAGGGAGCAAATGGGTGGCAAACTACATGATAGTGAGGATTTTGTTATGCATTAAATACAGAGGTCATTAATTAGTTTCCTCTTAGAGAGTAGTGTTTGGATTAGGCTCAACTTTCCAGTCTACTTTCCAGGATAGTTTTCTCTTCCTATCCAAGACCATGTGGCAGGAAGGACTGGGGTGGGGAGAGAAGTCAGCACCAGGCCAACTGAAATCTGGTCAGGAAGGAAGCTAAGCATGTGGCCTGGCTCCTGGGAGGCTGGAATCTTTTAACTATTTGGCTGCTGCTTGTAGATGAGTGAGCAAATGAGGCTTCTTTAAACAATGGAGGGCTTTAAAAATAATTAATTCAAGCTAGATCACCATAATGGAGCCACCTAATGGTGCAGTGGGGAAGCAACGTGCCTAGAGAGCAGGAGGCTGTTGGTTCAAATCCCCGCTGGTGTGTTTCCCAGAATATGGGAAACACCTATATCCAGCATCAGTGATATAGGGAGGTGCTGAAAGGCATCATCTCTTACTGTGTGGGATTCTGTGTGGGATTTGGCAATGGTAAACCACTCCTGTATTCTACCAAGGAAACCACAGGGCTCTGTGGTTGTCAGGAGTTGACACTGACTCGACGGCACAATCTTTCCTTTCCTTTCCTTTCCTTTCCTTTCCTTTCCTAGAACACCATAATATATTATGACTGCATTGTGTTTTACTTTGCTATGACGTTCCAGTCTGGTGGATGGGAGAGTAGGAAATATTTTGGGTGGAGTTCCTTCTACCCCTTGCTACTCTTTGGAGTCACGCCTGAGTAGGAGGGTGTGCCACCCTTCTTGAACAGTATCTTTATGCAGAAGTTGTGTTCAGACAGCAAACATTTGCATCAGCTATTGAAAAAACATGAGTCATGAGAACCGAGCAACGTTCGGCGGAGCCATGTGAAGTGATGTGCAACACATGGCCATGTGCAGCATTCAGAGGGGAGCCATGTGCAGCGATGGGTTTCTGTATGTGGAGCTAATATAAATGCACCTCTGGACAACACATCAGCATCTTCCTATCAATGAGCCAGTGTAATAAAATGGTAAGTGCTGGACTAGGATCGGTGGAGACCCATGTTCATATTCCATGTTCAGCCATGGAACTCACTGGCTGACTCTGGGCCAGTCACTTATCTCTCAGCCCAATCTACCTCACAGGGTTGTTGTGAGGATAAACATAGCCTGCTCTGGAGTCCTTGGAGGAAGAACAGGATGTAAACATAGTAAACAAATGTTCTCATGTGATTGTCATGACCTCAGGTCAAGGATCCCCTCAACTTGGAGACAAGACATAACGTTCTAGAGATGAGATGGGGGTCACTATGACCCAGACCCTGGGTAACACTCATACTGCAGTGACACCCCCTGCCCAATACTAGGGGAATTGCAGCCAGCACTTCTATCATAGGAACATAGGAAGCTGCCATATACTGAGTCGGACCATAGGTACATCTAGCTCAATATTTACACAGGCTGGCAGCGGCTTCTCCAAGGTTGCAGGCATTAATCTCTCTCAGCCCTATCTTGGAGATTCTGCCAGGGAGGGAACTTGGAACCTTCTGCTCTTCTCAGAGTGGAATATCTTCCAGTGCTCACACTTTTAGTCTCCCTTTCACTTGCAACCAAGGCCGGACCCTCCTTAGCTAAGGGGACAAGTCATGCTTGCTACCACAAGACCAGTTTTCCAGCCTCTAAAGGTTTTGTAATAAAAAACAAACCTCACAGTAGGAACATAGGGTGCTGCCATATACTGAGTCAGACCATAGGTCCATCTCGCTCAATATTGTCTGCCCAGACTGGCAGTGGCTTCTCCAAGGTTGCAGGCAGGAATCTCTCTCAGCCCTATCTTGGAGATGCTGCCAGGGAGGGAACTTGGAACTTAGATGCTCTTCCTAGAGTGGCTCCATCCCTTAAGGCAGGGGTGAGGAACCTTGGCCGTCCAGCTGTTTTTGAACTACAACTCCCACAATCCCCAGCCACAATAATTGTTGTAGTTCAAAAACAGCTGGAGGGCCAAGGTTCTCCACCCCTGCCCTAAGGAGAGTATCTTCCAGTGCTCACACATCAAGTCTCCCATTCATATGCAACCAGGATGGATCCTGCTTAGCAAAGGAGACAAGTCATGCTTGATACCACAAAACCAGCATAGATGAGATGCTAAAACAAGACCAGATGAGGCACCGTGCTTGTTTTGTAGCAGGTATACAGGGAGCCTTCTCCAGATAAGCTGAAGTGGAAAGGGCTTTTTAAAAGTTGTGCAAAAAGATTCTTCTGTTTCAATGCATAAGGAAGGGCTGACTAGACCTGTTCAGTTTGCCACCACACTCTATGGCTTGAAAATGCTCCAAACTGTACTTTGCACAAGGAAGGCATTACAGTGGTTGGGAGAGCTTTCAGGGGAGCATCTCTGCCATTATGAAAGACAACATGACAGCTGCTTGTACAAGCCTTTGAAGCAGGTATTGTATTCTGTATTATGCCTGACAGAGGTTTGAGTGTGTCTGCAAGGCTTTAAAACAATCCCCAGAGGATATTAGGGCAGAATAATAGTGTGCAAGGCATGATATATGAACATACAGCTAGTCCTTGTCATTTTTCTCCCTTGGCCTGCTGGGGGAGAGACGCTTGCTCAAATTGGCATGGAGGATGCTGTTAGATCCGTTGCAGGGATGAATGCTGTGGTTTGTAATCTGCTTTCCTAATGCTTTGACGCATCCATAAGGCTTTATCCCTTAAAATCTGGGCTTAGGGAAGCGTTCACAGTTTCATTAAGGCACACTTCATTAGTGCATCATGCATTAAAGTCACCATGCTGCTGACTCAACACACACTGTCCCTTTCTTTTTAAATGTGATAACGAGGGCAATTAAGAGGGGCTCTGGTTGAGCAATGTTTTATACCTCTATAGCAGGAATCATGGCAGTAGAAAATGATCTCAGGGTCGCTGGAGGGCATTTAAACCAGAGTGGGGCTGGAAGGCTTGAAAAAGAAGAAGGGGAAACAGACCTTCTGATCAGATCTTCTTTTCCCTTGTTGGTTCCCTCAAAACTTCACAATTCCCTCCCCACTCCCAAAAAATGTGTCCACTATTCCTCAGTGCTATACCATTGTCAGATATTGAGGAGATTCTGTTGCTGCCCAGGCAAAGTTCTAGCCTGACCCAAACTTCTTCCAGGTTAGGTAGAGTCTGTGCATAGCCTGGTAAGCAAAGTTCACCAGAGGGTGTATACTGTACCTTTTACTGGATGGGGAATGAATTGCTCTGCACTGTACGGATTTCACAACATGCTGTAGTAGCATCCAGATCTGTGGGTTCCTGGATCTTGCCCAAGCAAGACTCCTGACAGCATTTAAATCTTAATCCCATCATCAGATCTCTAGAAGCCTTAAAATGCCTGCAAAGGATGCAACTGTAAAGACTGATGTGACCCTTTCTTTCCATTGAGTACACACAGAGATTAGGCTGTGGTTTCCATAAGGACCAATCATTTCGGTCACATTATAGAATTAATTAAGTTAGCACTGCTAGGAGGATGTTGTTATCACCAATTACTGCTGTTGTGAATTATAACCATCTACTTATCTTGATTACTTTTAAGCTCCACACAAGGCAAAGCGTCATGCACTTTCTGACATTTGACTCCCCTGTTTTCAATTTATTCCCTCTATTACCAAATGTTTATATAAGCCTGCCTACCTGGGATGACACTTCATGCATCTGATGAACTGGACTGTAGTCCATGAAAGGTTGTGCTTCAGTAAATTAAAAGGGAGGATGAGCAACTGAGCAGAGATGGCACTTCCATCTCCTGCTAGCTTGCGTTCTCCCCAGGGGTGGCTGGTGGATCAGAAAGTGGAGTATACTTTTAGCTCCAGGTAAATGTTCCCAGGGCTGCTGCCCAACATCCTGAGATGCCCACCCACCCCCACCGCTCAACCAGCCAATGCACTTGCACAGTGGCCCTTTGAGGGATCAGCACAGCATGTTTTAAGTTTTTGAACATAAGAATAGCCCTGCTGGATCAGGCCCAAGAACCATCTAGTCCAGCATCCTGTTTCACACAGTAGCCCACCAGATACCACTGGGAGCCTACAGGCAGGAGTTGAGGGCATGCCCTCTCTCCTGCTGTTGCTCCCCTGCAACTGGTATTCAGAGGTATACTTGCAACTGATATTCAGAACCGTGCCTCTGAGGCTGGAGGTGGCCTGTAGCCCTCTGACTAGTAGCCGTTGATAGGCCTCTCCTCCATGAAGTTATTCAAGCCATCCAGGTTGTTAGCTGTCACCACATCTTGTGGAAGAGAAAAAGTGAAATAGTATTTCCGTTTGTTGTTTCTAAATTCCCTGGCAATCAATTTCATGGGATGACCCCTGGTTCTAGTGTTATGTGAGAGGGAAGGAATTTTCTCTCTCTCCACACCATGTGTGGTTTTATAGACCTCCATCATGTCTCCCTGCAGTCATCTTTTTTCTAAACTAAATAGCCCCAGGTGTTGTAGCCTGATTATCTTGGTTGCCCTCTTCTGCACCTTTTCCAGTTGTACAATGTCCTTTTTTAGATGTGGTGACCAGAATTGTATGCTGTACACCAGGTGTGGCCGCACTATAGTTTTGTATAAGCAATAGCAATAGCAATAGCACTTACATTTATATACCGCTCTATAGCCGGAGCTCTCTAAGCGGTTTACAATGATTTAGCATATTGCCCCCAACATTCTGGGTACTCATTTTACTGACCTCGGAAGGATGGAAGGCTGAGTCAACCTTGAGCCCCTGGTCAGGATCGAACTTGTAACCTTCTGGTTACAGGGCGGCAGCTTTACCACTGCACCACCAGGGGCTCTAAGGGCATTATAATATTAGCAGTTTAATTTTCAGTCCCGTTCTGAATTGTCCCTTTGTTCTGTTTACCCCTCAAATGTTCTCTGCACAAGTACGTCAGCCAGCTAAACCAAAAGGTGCGGTTAGTGACTCATTGTCCATTCAGGATAATGGGCTGTGGTGGTGGGAGGGTTTATCTGAAGTTAAACGTATATCCCACTTTCCACTGCGCATCTCCTACCCCAGGCTCCACCAGCTGCCACTGGTTCTCCCTTTGAATGGCACAACAAATTCCCTATTGTTGTGCCACCCAAAGGGAGAGTGCAAGTGAGGAGGAGGAGGAGGAGGAGGGGCAGCAGCAACTGCTCTTTCCAGGAGCAGCACACCTCCAATTCATTCACTTGCTATCTCAGGATGGCATGTTGTGGAGGACTGAGCAGATGATGGTTCAATGGAGCTGAGAATGTTCGACACAGTAGCATAAAATCAACCACTTCCTTCTATTCCTGACTTAGATGGATGTAAACAGGGATTTGACCAATTCTGGAGAAGTGTTGGTCTAGGAAAGGCTATTATTATTATTTCTTGTTTACACAGTCAGACAGGTGATATTGACTGGTTTGTTTTATCCATCCAGACATCGAGTCCTTCCCAAGGACCTGGGATGGCTGAATTTTATTGTCAATTGTTATAGATATTGTCGCAGAATATAGGCTGCTCCCAGTAAAGCTGTGTTTTGTAATTGGCTGATGGTGATTTCTGTGACCCCTATGGTGCATCATCATCATCATCATCATCATCATCATCATCATCATCATCATCATCATTTCTTGTTTACACAGTCAGACAGGTGTTATTGACTGGTTTGTTTTATCCAGACATTGAGTCCTTCCCAAGGACCTGGGATACCAGAATTTTATTGTCAGTTGTTATAGATATTGTCGCAGAATATAGGCTATTCCCAGTAAAGCTGCTTTTTGTAACTGGCTGATGGTGATTTCTGTGGCCCCTATGGTGTCGAGGTGCTCTTCAAGGTCTTTTGGCACTGCACCCAGGGCGCCAATTACCACTGGGATTATTTTGGTCTTTTTCTGCCACAGCCTTTCAATTTCCATTTGTAGATCTTTGTATTTGGTGATTTTTTCTATTTCTTTTTCTTCTATTCTGCTATCCCCTGGTATTGCTATGTCGATTATTTTGACTTGTTTTTCTTTCTTCTCGACTACAGTTATATCTGGTGTATTGTGTGGCAGATGTTTGTCTGTTTGTAGTCTGAAGTCCCATAATATCTTCATTTTCTTTATTAATTATTATTATTATTATTATTATTTTATTTTCAAATTGATATCCCGGTCTTCCTCCAAGGAGCCCAGAGTGGTGTACTACATACTTAAGTTTCTCCTCACAACAACCCTGTGAAGTTTGTTAGGCTGAAAGAGAAGTGACTGGCCCAGAGTCACCCAGCTAGTATAATGGCTGAATGGGGATTTGAACTCAGGTCTCCCCGATCCTAGTCCAGCACTCTAACCACTACACCACACTGGTGTGAGTAAACTCACATGCACGTGCACATGGCTTAGAGGGAACGCTGTTCCCTGCCCCCCGCCCTGAAGCCCTCTCGTGCAATCATAAGAAAGGATTTACTGTCTCCCATATCAGAGGATCTTTCCAATTTTGGTCATGGTGTGACTGAGGAGCTAGGGAACTGGCCAAAACTTGATGGAGGTACTTTATGAAAAGTGTTCCCTTGAGACTTGAAAACCATGTCATAAAGAAGGCTAGGCTAGAATCCTTCTCTAGTCATCTACTGCTGACTCCCAACTAATATTCTCAGAAGTAACTCCCACTGAGTTCAATAGGGCTTATTCTTTCTATAGAGAGAGGGGCATCCAATCACACAAGCCCCCACCTGGTACAGCCCTGATATGAGCTTACCACCTCACTAACCCCAAATGATGCAGACGGAGTGTACACAGCACAGCAAAGGCTCATGTTTCTTTTAGATGCAGATGTTAATCTGTTTGCATTTGGAACAAGACATCAGACCATTTCGGTAAGCACTGCTCAGAGCCCAAGAATCCAGCAAAGATACTGGCTTGCCAATAATTTCACTCCATGAGTTTTTATTGATGCGGAGAAGCTTTTTGCTCTGCCTTTACTAGGTTAATTAAACAAGGATGAAATGGCTGACTTCGCAAGATGAGGAGTAGCCACTGTTCTTATGGGGTGAGAATTTATTGTCAAGAAGAAGCTTGTAAATAATGACAGTGTATGGAATGGCTTTAAAAATACTTTGTTGTAAAACCAAATTCCTTTTCACCCCTACTCTTCTCTATATGAGATCCCTCTTTTAGTGAATCATAACACTAAGGTCTCAGATTGAGAGTCATTTATGGCATGTGTCATCTTGGGATGGTGTGACATCAGTCAACTGCTTACATCTCAAGCATGGCTTATAGAAAGGGCTTGTGCTGTCTCCGAAGTTGGTCCTGTGGTAGTGAGCATGAATTGCACCCTTGCTTAGCAGGGTCTGCTTTGTTTTGCATTTGGATGGGTGACTATCCAAATAAGACCAGAGCTGGTCTTGTGGTAGCAAGCATGACCTGTCTCCTTAGCTAAGCAGGGTCTGCTCTGGTTGCATTTGAATGGGAGACCACATGTGAGCACTGTAAGATATTCCCCTCAGGGGATGGAGCCACTCTGGGAAGAGCAGGAGGTTCCAAGTTCCCTCCCAGGCTTCTCCAAGATAGGGCTGAGAGAGATTCCTGCCTGCAACCTTGGATAAGCCACTGCCAGTCTGTGAAGACGATACTGAGCTCAATGGACCAATGGTCTGACTCAGTATATGGCCACTTCCTATGTTCCTGTGTTCCTACCCCTAGTACACAAACACACAGCACTCTTGATATTATTATAATTATAATTATTATTATTACATTTATATCCCGCTCTTCCTCCAAGGAGCCCAGAGCAGTGTACTACATACTTGAGTTTCTCTTTCACAACAACCCTGTGAAGTAGGTTAGGCCGAGAGAGAAGTGACAGGCCCAGAGTCACCCAGCTAGTCTCATGGCTGAATGGGGATTTGAACTCGGGTCTCCCCGGTTCTAGTCCAGCACTCTAACCACTTCACCACACTGGATATTTTGACTCTCAAGCTGCCAGCTTGTGTACCTCCTGCTCCTGCCATTTTCTCCTGCATAAGTGGAGAGTGAAATGCTTTGCATCATTCCTGTGATGGAATTAACATTTCTGGAACTTCCTTGCCTTGCCACATCATCCTCTTTAAGACAACCAGTCATTTCAAAGGATATTCACAGCAATAGGCACAGTAGCTGGGATCTAAATGCCATTGTATTATAATGGTACGCTAAAGAATAGTCTTATCAAATTATGTGTGTTTATATAATAGAGATAATAGCTTCTTATCAAAACCCATTGACATGTAGTAATTTTCCCTTATTAGGGTAACTTAGAAACCTCTGATAGACTACTTTGCATTCTACTCTTTGAACCTTATGCGGGAGAAGTTAAGAGAAAGCCCCGGGCATAATCTAGCAAGTTACCTGAGATATTTGGCTTCACGTGAAGCGCACACACAGAAGACATCTGGGTCCTGGGAGCCTAAGGCTCTGAGCCTTTAGAAGTGGAACGGGGGAAGGGGTGGCAGGGAGGTATCCTGCCGCCCCAATTACTGCCGCCGCCATCGCAATACCTCCGTAGGTATTATACTGCAACCCCCCCTTAGGGAATAGCTTTAAAGATGTGAAGCGCACACACGATATGCACACACGCAGAAGACTTCTCTGGGTCCTCCTGGGAGCCTTGAGCAGTGGAACAGGGGAAGGGGCGGCAGGGAGGTATCCTGCCGCCCCAATTCTAAAGAACTACAGGCACCGGAAGGGGAAAGCAGAGGGAGGGTAAGTAAACCCTCCCCCCGCTCTTAAAACAACCCCCCACCCCAATGCCGGACCGCAGTTCGGCGGTTCCATGCACACCCCTACTCCCAGAACAGCATGTCTTTCTCTAGTACCATGAAATGACTTGCATCATCCACAATTTACAAAACCTTTTAAAAAATAATTTAGGATGATGTTTTAGGATGATGATATATTTAGGATGATGAATATATATATATATATATATATATAGCTTTTTGTTACCACTATTTAGCCTCATTTAAGATTTCTTTACTTCATGAGCTGAGCTTCAGTGAGGGGGGGCATTTTAAAATCTTGTCTCTGGGCCCACTCCAACCTTGCTACGCCCCTCTACTTTAGACAATACATATGAAACAGAACCTAATAAGTCAGTAGAGCAATTTGGAGATAGAGGCTATCCCTTGAAACTAATTCAAACTGCACTAGACAAGATGTCAAACAGAACTAGAAAGGAAATGTTAAAAAGAAAAACTGACAATGTTGCTAGTAAAGACAGAAAAATATATATACTGGAGCATGGAATACACCTGTTTGTCTAACCAAATCAAAACAATAATATATAAACATTGGCACTTAGTAGAACATATAGAAGAGGTGGTCTGTCCAACAATTAGCTACAGGAGAGGCTTTTCTCTAAAGTATTAGTTAGTTCGAGCAGATATAGCATACAAATCTCACCAAAAAACATCAAGTCTTAAAGGGACTTTTAAATGTGGTCATTGTATGTCTTGCAGGCATATATATGAAAGACATGAATATATTCTACATTATTTAGAAAAATCTTTTCAATTCAATTTATTTGGCACTTGTTGGATGGCAAATTTTACATATTTATTAATATGCCCATGTAATAAGTTATATGTAGGACAAACCACTCAGCCATTGAAAATAAGAATACAAGAACACAGAAGCACTTTTAAAGTTGGGAAAGGTGACACAACATTAATTCAACGATTCAAAACCACCATCATTTTAAGGACTTTAACGTCATGATTATTGATAAAGTTGAATCATGCAAATACTATCAAGTCAACAAACAGAGGATATTGATTCAGAAAGAGACTAAATGGATTTTCCAAATGAACACTAAGAATACGAATGGTTTAAATGATAAAATAGAATACTTGGTTTTCTATGGTTAAAATGTTGTGAGACCTCTTGTATTCAAGCAGCAGGAAAATAGGATAATGTATGTGTTTCTCTTTAAGCTCAATCATGCTTAATTAGCAGAGAAAAATAACTACAGCTGCCTGCAAGTTAACCTAGATTACAAAGCTTAGGTCACCTTAAGTGGTGCAGTGGGGAAATATTTGACTAACAATGATGAAGCAATGGTCAACCCCTTCTGTATTCTACCAAAGAAAACCACAGGGCTCTGTGGGTGCTAGGAGTTGACACCGACTTGACGGCACACTTTACCTTTACTGTACAAAGCTTAGTATTATAAATGAGTAAGGCTACTATAGCCATGAGCGAGCAGCGAGCAGTTGTTAAGAGGCATTGGCGAAAAGCATATTCCAGAAACTACAGGTCCTCAAGATTACCAGGTAACAGATTTTTTTTTTTTAATGTAACAGTTTCATTAGTTGGAAGATTTACCTCAAAATCAATCATTTGTGGCCTGTGTTTCAGAAAATAACAGGAGAATCAGTAAATAAATAAACATTGCAGCCTTAAGTGGATTAAGAAGATTATAGACCACAGGTGGTTAGATTTTAAATTTACCTTTTTTATCTAGCAAAGATGATCATGTGTGTTTCTAATATGATTTCTAAATTTTAATTGTTTTTAATGTGTTTTATCTATATTTTTTTAATCTTTTTATGAATTTGCAAGTGCCAATGAAACTGGCACACTAATGGTGCCCAGCAGCTGTGTAAACTGAAAAGCGGCAATGAATCATGCTGTAATATTTTGCTACTGCTAGGTGCAACATCAAATGTAATGGGCTTGCTTTTAATTTGTGGCATTTGCTTCTGTTAATAGCAGCATTTATTTGAGACCTCCATTAACATGGGCATCTTTCATGTAATGAGCTGTTTCCTATTCCAGTTATGATGTTTTAAATTGTCGGCTTGGGGTGGTGACTGTTGCTGCTGCTCCTCATCTCATTTAAGGTGGCAGTGGGCATTTGATGGATCTGTTTGAGTGGGTACATAGGGAGATGTCTTATATTGACTCAGACCATTGGTATCTCTAGCTCATTACTGTTTACACTGATTGACAGTACCCCCCTCCCCCCCCAAAAAAAGTTTCAGGCAGAAGTCTCACTCAGACCTGTCAGGAGATGCTAGGAATTGAACCTGGGACCTTCTGCATGCAGATGCTCTTCCACTGAGCTATGGCCCCATTCCCTAAAGGGAATATCTTAGTAGCCTCCCATCCAAATGCTAGCCAGGTGGACCTTGCTTAGCAAAGGGGACAGTTTATGCTCACCACCACATGACCAGCTTCCTTATATTTATCAAGGGGGGAAACAACTGTCCATAGACAACTCAACATAACGTGTCTGTAGTGGTTGTATCTCCTTTTGAGTTTCTTTTTCTGTTGTGAGCCCCTTTGGGACAGTGAACATCCTCTTATTTTATTGTTTATCTTGCTTTATAAACCTAGAGATGTGAAGACCTGGGGGGAAATGCGGTGGGCAGTGTTTTTCCTCAATGTTGGGGTGGGGGAAGTGTGTGTGTGTGTGTGTGAGTGAGAGAGAGAGAGAGAGAGAGAGAGAGAGAGAGAGAGAGAGAGAGAGAGAGAGAGAATCAATTGGTGGGATCTGAATTGGGTGCCCAATTTGAAAGCTCCTTTTGAATTAAATTCAAATTGAATTTTGAAAATTCAATTCGAATTGACTTGTCCTTTTAAGGGGTGATTCGATTTGAATCTGAATCACCCAGATTCGAGCTGAATCAATTCAAATCAATTTGCACATCCCTAGTTAAGTCATTCTCCATCATTTGCCTAGGGCCTCTTTATAAATAGATGCCTTACATTGTAAAGGGTGAATGTGGCTCAGTGGTAGAACATGTGCTTTGCAGGCTAAAGCAACAAAGAGTCAGTTCCCTGCATCTCCCATTGAAAAGATTTCATGTTGCAGGGCCTGGAAAGAGATTTCTCTGGCTGGGTGCTGGGAGAGCTGCTGCTATTAGTTGAAGCAGTCAGACGTGGGTTAGAAGAGCCGTAGGGCTGACTCAAAACGAAGCAACTTCCTCAGAGCAGATCATGTGTCTGAAAACGTGCATCGCATGCTGGAACATTTTATCAGAAAGCTGAGGTTGGCTCAGTTGCAAACCTGGGTTTATTCATTTGGTAACGGGTGGAATTTGGCCAGACTCAATTATCAAGTAATTTCTGAGGATAAGGTTTCCTGCTTGCATTCTGAAAACATGGGTAGAAAAATAGGCTGAAATTGCCTGGAGGAGTCTGTGGGAGTCTAGGGGTGTGCATTTGGCTAAGCTCATAGTACCAGTGGGTTAACATAACTTCCTCCAAATCATTACAGTTGGGACAGAAGCCAGTGCTTGAAGCAGTGTTTTTCTGCTTCCCTTGCAGATCATCTTTAGCTTCCCCCCCCACCCCATCTCTGCTTTGGCTAGAGGAAGTGGCACAGACAACACTGGCAATTCTTGTACCAAGACTGAGCTAAAGTATCATGCAGCAGAAGTTCTGGGGTGAAATTGCAGGTTTGAGATGGGAAATCCACCATTTCAAACACAAATGTATTGTAAGATTCAATTTTCAATGGCTGCTCATACAAGGATCGGTATAATCGGTATATACAATTTAGTTCTTCTCAGCAACGTGCTGTAGTTCATAGCCAGAAGTCAGAGTCAAACATTTGCCAAAGAACAGGTTGACTCCCACATCATATTCAGGCATTAAGGTAATTCACATAATCAAAGTAGGGTTGCTGGTGGGAAGGCAGGATCCTACCAACCTTCCCCAGGTGGTTAGAGCCTGTTCAGGGCTGCACTGCTCAGGCACACCCACACAATCGGCATGGTGACAGACTGGAAGTGGGATTGGGAGGATAAGGTCCTCCTGGATCCCACAATGTACCATGTGAGCAGTGGAGAGGCAGTCTGTGACAGTGAAGCCGTGCTTTCCTCCCTGGCTGTGCTTTCCAGCACTCTCCATGGTCACCAATCTCAGCAGCTCCTTTAAGCCCATCCTACCTCACTTTGTACTCAGATGGAGGAGTGTAGCTCTCAAAATAGCTGCTGAGATTGGTGACCATGGAGGGTGCTGGAAAGCGCAGCCAGGGAGAAATGCACGGTCCACACTCCCTCTCCAACCCTTAAGAACCTCAGAGGCACTCCTCCAGATGCCCCTGCCAAACAAGGTGAGGCGGGAGAGGCCATTTTGGTGGTTTCACCCCATTTATGGAACAGCCTCCCCAGTGAGGCTATTCATCACTTTGTTCTTTTAGAACAAAGGTAAAGACATTTTGTTCACCAGAAAAATTCTGGTTTTCAGATTAGATCTGATTTTTAACTAATTTTAAAGTGAGTTTTTAAGCTGCTTTGTATTTGAGGGACCACATGGGAAGAGAGCTGGTCTTGTGGTAGCAAGCATGACTTATCCTGTTAGCTAAGTAGAGTCCGCCCTGGTTCCATATGAATAGGAGACTTGATGTGTGAGCACTGTAAGATATTCCCCTTAGGGGATGGAGCTGCTCTGGGAAGAACGTCTAAGTTCCAGGTTCCTTCCCTGGCAAATCCAAGACAGGGCTGAGATTCCTGCCTGCAACCTTGGAGAAGCTGCTTCCAGTCTGTGTAGACAATACTGAGTGAGATGGACCTATGATCTGACTCAGTATATGGCAGCTTCCTATGGTCTTACCAGCAGCATAAATTAAAATAAACCATCCTAAATTATTTTTTTATACATTTTGTAAATTGTGGGCGATGCAAGTCATTTAATGGTACTAGAGAAAGACATGCTGTTCTGGTACCTCCTGGTCTTAACACTCACATCAATTTTGGAGGATGAATACAACTGAAGGAAGCCTGGGTGGGTGTGGGGCTGGGGGAGTCAGTCATGTGACTTGCCTCTGGGGGGTCCCCCAAGGCAGTGGGCCCCCAGACAACTGTCTCCCCTTGCCCTATTGTAGTTACGCCCCTGGGTCTTACCCAGGTTTACTTCTTAAATGTAAAAAGTTACCATCATTTGCACAAAACATGTATGTGTACACAGACATCTGAACACAGGTATAACCTATTAAGGCAGTTCACAAGAACTGAAATAGAGTAGGTCATACCCAAGTTTGGGAGCTGTGCGCGCAGTCCTGTTTTCTGATTGTGTGCGAGTAAAAAAGTCAGAGGTGCTGACTGTGATTGTCTGCTAACTGGCAGTTGGGTAGGAGGGCTCTGTTCTACCCAGCTGCTGAATGAGGTAGGAGGAAAAGCCCTCTGACTCAGCTGCCACTTCAGAGAGTCACTGTCAGTGCCTCGTTCCTTGTGCTTTACCCGCATAAAATCAGAGTGCACAGTGCCTGAACTTGGGTAGGACATGTGTCCTACCCTATTTCTGATTGTGTGAACAGCCTTGATGTCTGAATAGGGATAGGGATAGAGTGTTTTAGACATAACACATGTATTAGGCTCCAATCTAACTCCAAACTTATCACAACGATACTGGTACCCCCAGAATGGGCAAAGTTCATAAACCAACTGCTGTGTTGGTTTATGAGAAAGAAAAGTGAGAAAGAAAGTAATCTGGGAACTTATCCTGCTTTGGGAGAAGAGTTGGCAGGCAGGCGGAGAGAGAAATCTCCCTCATCCATACAGAACCTTGGGGAGGACTGAAAGGGTAGGAAATGCTTTATAAATCTCACCAGCACTCCAAGGTGAAGCATACCATTCTCTCCTTACCACCAGCTTAGAACTCTAGTTCAGCAAAGCAATGACAAGTTTATTTTTTAATATTCTTTGCATTGCAGTGTGAGAGGAAAATAGTAAGTTCAAGTTGGCTTTCAATGTAATGGGGCAAGTGTAGTGGGAAGAAAAAAAGCATGGTGCTCATGCAAGTTAATTAGAACGTTGCCAGTCTACACATGAGAAGCTGGCACTGGAATTCCATAAAAGCAGTGTTGGAGGGGGGGAGGGAAGCATAAATTTAAAATATCACAGGAGGAGAGGGAAGCATACACTGAACTGCAACAGTTTGACAGATATTAGCCGCCTTCAGATGTTATAAAATGGAGGCCATATTTGAGTACAGCCTCCAAAAAAGAGGCGGACATCTCCCAGGGTAGAGAGATTCATGATAGACTTTTAAGTCATTTGGGCAATGTTGATTCCTTCTTGGGTATATATGAGGAACTTATACAGTTTTTAAAACCACTATTATCTAGATCCGGCTCAGTTTGTTCTACTCAGAAAATTCCCTCCAAGAAGTGGTTTGACCATGATTGTGTAGCCGCTAAAAGAGATCTTCTGCAGCATTTTAGCAAGATGGAAGTCCTGCCTGGCTATCTAAAATGGAGGCCACACTCGAGTACAGCTTCCAGAAAAGAGGGAAAATCCCACCTGGCTGTCAGTCACCCTCCCTCATGTTTACAGCCTTTGTCTGAAGTGGCAAAGGCTGTAAGCATGTGGGAGACTCCTAGGCCTGAAGCTTGAATCACCTTTGCTCAAAAATTACCTCACAATCACCTCACAGAATCACTCACAGAACAGCCTTTGTTGCTTTTGATGAAGGCTGAAAGTGTGAAGCGCCTACCCGGCAGAGGCAAATGATTAACAGCCAGGCGGGACTTCCATCTCCTTTTTGGAGGCTATACCCGAGTACGGCCTCCATATTTTCACATTGGAAGGAGACTATTGTGGGGACTTCCCATTACAAATGAGTAGACAAAGGGTGCCCATCCCAGTGAAAAGGGCTAGTGTGAAAGCACCACATATCCCTGGTAAACCATCTATGGCCATTTTAGGAAATGTTGCTGTCATCTTGTTCAGCTTTTCTAGAGAGCTAGATACTTTGTGAAATAAAAATAGGGACTCACAGAATTTGAAATACAACCATCCCCCAGTTGAATGTGATAGCACCTGCTTTGGTGGCGGTTTTGCTTTTAATTAATGGGGAGCTAGAGGAGTCCTCTATCAACACTTCCTCACTGTGCTTTTTCAGAGCCTGTAGAAGCAAATAATCTTGCAGAAGGGGACAGATGCCGACAAATACTGAAGGACTTTTACAGGGGTTTGGTGAAGTCATGTCATTCTTTGTAGCTTGTTCCTGCTGTCTCTCAGACATGCCTGGGAGCATAATGAAATGATGCATACACTACAGTAAAGAGAGTGGATGTGCTTTCTGCTGAGTTATTGATGACCAGATCTCATCATCTCCAACTCTACTCCACTCTGCAGCCCTATTAATTTCGATGGGGACTTGCAGTGTGTGGACGGCACTTGATCTTCTGCCTTCAGTGCACTAAATTTTTAAGTGCAGCTTGGACCTGGGAAGAAGGTCATTGGCATTACATTCTTTCATTAGCAGTAAACGTGCATGCCAAAGACCTTCTCTGAGAGCAGGACATAACGGTTTTATTTTAAATGCTGCGCCTTAGCATTAACAAGCACATAAACAATTCAAATGTTCCAGTGCCTAGTTCCAAATTAATGTCTGGAAGCAAGATTCAGCATTGGCGTTGGTTCCCCTTTAAAGGTTTGGGCGTAGTTAGAAACATAGGAAGCTGCCTTCTACCGAGTCAGACCCTTGGTCCATCTAGCTCAATATTGTCTTCACAGACTGGCAGCGGCTTCTCCAAGCCACTGCAGGCAGGAGTCTCTCTCAGCCCTATCTTGGAGATGCCAAGGGGAACTTGGAACCTTTGCAAGCATGAATGGTCTCCCTTGCTAAGCAGGGTCTACCATGGTTTGTGTTTGGATAGGTGACTACTTGTAAGTACAGAAAGATATTCCTCTTAGGGTAGGGCTGCCCAACTTCAGCCCTCCTGCAGATATTGGACATCCAGGGGTCAGGGATGATGAGAGTTGACTGGGGATTATGGGAGCTGCAGTCAAAAATCAGCTGAAAGACCAAAGTTGTGCAGCCCTGCCTTAAGCAATGGGGTTAGGGTTAGCTCAGTGGAAGAGCATCTGAGGTCCCCAGGTTCACTCCCTGGCATCTTCAGGTAGGGCTAGGAGAGACCTTGGAGAAGCTGCTGTATATTGTCCGTATAGACAATAAGGAGCAAGATGGATCTATGGTCTAATTCAGTATAAGACAGCTTCCTGTGTTGACTAAAACTCCTGTCCTCTCCAACCACAACGGCCAGCCATATTGGCTGGGGATGATGGGAGTTGGAGTCCAACTTCAACATCTGGGGACCTATTTTGGGAACCCCTGATGTTTCTTTTTAGATTGTGAACCACTTGGAGACAGGGGACCATCTTATTTATGTATTTTTCTATGTAAACTGCTTTGTGAATTTTGGTTGAAGAGAGGTGTATACATATTTGTAGTAGTATTAGCATTTCATAACTTACAGGCCTGCTCAACGTAGGCCCCCCAGCTATTTTTGGACTACAGCTCCCATTATCCCCAGCCACAGTGGCCAATAGCTAGGGGTTTTGGGAGTTGTAGGCCAACATCTGCAGGAGGGCTGAAGTTGAGCAGGCTTGGTACGGAATACTGTGATTTTGCATACTCAAAATCACATAATGATGATAAAAGTATGTGACTTTTTTCATAGTGTGTTTTCCTGTCACCACAGTCACAGACAATGAAATGGGCAGAGAGTCAAAGAAAAAGATATGTGTCTACCAAAGGCTAACAATCGCTCCAGAAACTCCACATATTTTTTTCCAAATAATTTGCAGCTGTGCACACACAATGCTTGCCCCCTCCAGTCTTTTGTGAAAAGCTTATTATATTACCCAAAGCTCTTGTTGTTCTGAACCTGTTTGTACAAATAAAATGACACTCCTAAACTCTGCACTAAAACAAATTAGATTTATTTGAAAGAGTTCAATGAGCAGCATTTTGAATGGGATCCATAATGGGCTTTTTAATTAAATGAATATAGTTATTTCATAGAGGCAGTTCTCATTAGTGCAGCAATATTGAGATGACCATTTCCTTCTAATTGTGTTGTATATTTATGTAAGTGGCTCTATTTTAGGGTTGGTTTGAACAGATTTATTTGTTATCATGCCTTGACACCTCATGCTGATTTGAAGGCAAGAATTGTCCTGCCTCCCAAAGGACAATGCTCAGTTTTAAATACTTGGAAATGATTCCTCTTATTTGTGAATATAGGAAATTGCCTTCTGCTGGGTCAGACCGTAGGTTGGTCTTCTAGGTCTGTGCAACATCCGATTGTGACCTTCAGAAAGTTCCCGATATGGGCCATTTTGGAGGTGATTGGAGTTCCCAGTCCCAATCCTGATTTTGGTTTGGACTTCTCCGAGCTCTTCCAGGGAAAAGAATCAGTTTTCCAGAGCTCCAAATGGCAGAGAGAGTCTGAGCATACTCTCTCTCTCTCTCTCTTTTTAGCAATCATGGGTGGGGGTGGAAATCCATCTTCTGCCTTCTTTCTGCTCTCATGGTTGCCCGCCCGTGCATATATCCTTTTTAGGTTGCTTTTTTAAAAAAGGTATTTAGCCCATTTTAAACACACAAGTATATGATTTCTAGGTTTCTCCTACAATTCTCCAATGTCACATCACTTCCCCTGCGATTCCCTGGACTGCTTCTCCATGTTTCAGGATCCACCCATACCTGGGCTCAGACATTGATGAGGCCTCCTCCAGATATGAATATGACAAATATTATCAACCAATGTTCCCAAAGGGGTTTACATAGATAGAAATAAATAAAGTGGCTCCCTGTCCACAAAGGGCTCACAGTCTAAAAAAGAAACTTAGGATAGACACTAGAGGGATGCTGTGCTGGGAATGGATAGGGCCAGTTGCTTTTCCCCTGGTGGGAGGAGAAGTGAGCCTCTGAGGGGCCTTCTTGCACGAACAAGGACCCCATAGTGACCATGGCCCCTGAGGAAGCCTTCCCCTCTACAGACACTCATTCCAAGGAGCACAGGCTCCTTGAAATGTCCACTGACACTTATTCCCAGGAGCCTGGTACCCCACATCTGGACCCTGCTCCAGTCCTGGAATCTTTCCATCAACCCTAGGAAAACATTTGATGATTCAACTCTAGAACTAATTAATAATAATAATAATTAAACAAACAAACTTTGTTACCAGTTTCATAACAAATTGTGCTCTGGGCAGCTGGCAGCAAAGTACCCACCTAGGCACCTGAAGTCTCCTTTGGTGGCAGGGGAGGAAGAAGGCTCTGATTGATACCCTGGATTGAAATCCAGCTAGATCCAGGAAGGAGTGGAGCCTCATATATGAGACATATACATATGCTGGTGCAACAGCCTCATACTGGCTCTTCACAGAGTGAGCTTTCTGCTTCAGACATTGGCTTCTGCCTTTGGTCCTGAGGCTGGTTGAATGCACCTTCCCTCCAGATGAGTGCTTGTCTGCATGATGCATTGGAGGATTCCCCCAGGAGCCAGGTGCTCTAGGCGCCTGTCTCTGTGTCTGCTGGGGCTGAACATAGCACCAGTGAACACACAATAAAGGCTTGCTCGGGTTAAGGGCTTGCTCATACCCTTAACTACGGCTAAGAGCGAGGTTTAAAAGCTAGGCTAGGCGGTGCTTCCCTGCCAGAATCAGGCCAGATCCCAGCAGTTCTCATGTGCAGCCTAACCCAGGTTGGGCTTCTCTAGCATGGGTTGGGTTGCATGTGAGAACAGCCTCTCCATATCTTGAGTCTCATGCAATCCACTTTGCCTCCATGGCACACTAGGTACAGAAAAATGTTAAAGACAAAGCAACCTTGCATCTAGTA
Organism: Hemicordylus capensis; assembly: GCF_027244095.1. Taxonomy (NCBI): domain Eukaryota; kingdom Metazoa; phylum Chordata; class Lepidosauria; order Squamata; family Cordylidae; genus Hemicordylus; species Hemicordylus capensis. Next base: position 12,509,445 of record NC_069664.1, on the reverse strand, counting down.
AACTAGCACATCAAGGAGCGACCTTTCTCTCTGAAGTGCTGATTCACTACATGTACAGATCCATTTATATTGGAGAAACCCACCCTCTGCAATTTCAATCTGAAATAGCATGATTCAGAATGCTGCCCTCTTGCTTGGTTTTACTGTTATAGATTAGCAATGAGATCCTCCTGCCTGGAGATACCTGGAACATAGGAAGCTGCCCTACGATGAGTGAGACCATCAATCCATCTAGCACAGTATTGCTTGCACTAACTGGTGGCTTCTTCAAAGTTTCAGGCAGGAATTTTCCCCAGCTCCATGTGGAGATGCCAGGGAGCGAATCTGGGTCCTTCTGCAAGCATAAAGATGCTTTTCTACTGAGCTACAACACAACCCCTATGGGGAATATCTTACATCAGGCAGTGCTTATATGTAGTACTAGTCACCCATCCAAATGCAAATCAGGGCAGACCATATTTAGGAAAGGGGCCCATTCATATAGGGATGTGCAAATAGATTCACCCATGAATCGATTCTTGGGTAGATCAGCTCTCAGAGGTGGACTGACGTATTACGTCCAGAGTGGAGAGTGGATCTACCTGCTGATCCGAATTGGTAGACCAGCTCTCCTGGTTTTCTGGGGAGAGCTGGCCTACTAATTGGGATTGGTTGGCAGACCCTCTGCTCCAGACATGGTGCATCAGTCCGCCTCTGAGAACTGGTCTACCTGCCGATCCCAATTGGGAGACCAGCTCTCCCCAGAAAGAAGTCCCATTTTGAAGCCAATTTCTCCAGCAAAATGAGCATTAAAATGGTGCCCACGTCACCCAAATTGGGGTGATTTGTCATGGCACTGACCAAGCCAGCTGCTTTTGATGAATCAATGCAGGTGTGGTGGTCTGCGATTTGATTTGACCTTGAATCGAATCACATATATTGATTGGTGCACATCCCTACATTCATGCTTGTTACTGCAAGACCAGCTCTCCTCTGCACCTGGACTCTTCTGCACGCAAAGCCTGTGTATTATGATAGGTAAGCTGATGTCCCTACCCATGTTAGCGGTGCTGTTCAGAATGAGGATGGTAATGAAGAATGTTTTGCACATTATGTTTTGTGACATTTGCCTTCTTCCAAACATATTTTATTCCAGACATGGGTATGTGCTGCATTGTGGGGAAGCGGGGGTGGGGGTGGGGTGGGGGCAGGGAATCCTAGGAATAACCCTAGTTCAATTTTCCTTGACATTCCCATGAGGTTCGTGGCAATCTTAAGATTCAAATAAGTTCCATTTGCATTTGAAGTGTTCTTCTTTTCTTGGAAGCAAAAAACCCAGCTTCTGGTGAAGTAGTAATTTCAATATGTGAAGTATGAATGTTGTCAGTTTTAACACCATGGGCTACACACATGGTTTTATAGGGTGAGGTAAAAATGTCAAAGCACAATTTTAAACTGTTAATTAAGTTTCAGTCTTTGTGGACAACGCTCGTTCTCTGCAACAGAGCCAATCAGCAACCCCTAGTGTACTTCATGTCATATCTCATTTAGAGAACAATTCGTTTTCCTACTCTTTAACTATCACTTCACCCCTCTCTGTTCAATCTTTTATTGTACATGGGGGCAGAGAGGCGGGAGTGCTTCATCTAGTAGTTGCATAAGATGATTGGTTAAGGAGAGATCCACATTCCAGCTTTTGGGGGACGTGGAGCCAATGTCTTTGTGATCCCTGTGGTTTTCACACTATGGGGCTGGCTATTCATATGCCCATGCTTGTGTGCAGGTGGGGTTCAACCTACCTTCTCCCAAACTATCCTTTGCAGCCTCTGCGGCATGCAAGCTGCTTGCTCAGATGACCAGCACTGCTAGCAAAATGTATCTGTCATGTTCTAACCACAATGACTCTCTCCTGACCATAAAGGAGAAGCCATTAGGGATGGCACGAACCTGTTCAGAGGCCCTTTTATGGACCTCTGAACAGGATTGAACATTGGCCGTCGGTTCGAACATTTGGCAGTGGGTGGGGGTTGGACTTTAGGTTGGACTTTAAGGGTGGGGGAGGGTGCACTTACCCCTCCCTCACTTTCCCTCCATTGGTCCTCAGTTCCTGTAAAATCCTTCAGGGTGACAGCGTACCTCCCTGCCACCCCTTCCCCTTTGTGGCCAGAAGTACCTGGCATGGCCAGAAGTACCTGGCATACCAGGCACATGCATGCACATGTTTCAAGGTTGCACACACATGATTGTGATATGCACATGTGCACCCGGTACTTCCAGCTGAAGAGAGGAAGGAGCGGGAGGTATGTTGCCACCCCAAAGGATTTTACAGGAACCAAGCTCCAGCAAGGGGAAGGTCGGGGGAGGGGTAAGTGCACCCTCCCCCACCCTTAAAGTCCGACCCCCCCACCCCTTCTAAACCACCCCCACCTGGTTCCGTGCACATCTCTAGAAGCCATTGCACATCTCGAATCTTATTAAAAGCAGAACTACAATATTGCTGCTAATCATATAATGCCAGGCTAGATGTCTAAATAATTTTTGCAAGAATTTCTCAAGGACTTCCATATCTATAATACCAGTTAGTAATAGCTGATAAGAAATGTGGTTTTAACAGAACATCTGCAAAACCCAGAATTTTAAATGCAATAAATACCAGAGTAAAAACGTGCTAGGTATGAGAGAGTGGGCCACATTGAGTGACTGACATGCAGGCTAAACTACTCCAGAGTAATCCTATTGAAATTAAAATCTGTATTTACCTGAATCCAAGACTCATTTTTTTCCAAGTGTTTTGATATGTAACCTCTATTTTTTAAGGTGGTTAAATTCAGTCATCTTCGATTAGGCTAAATACAGTTAATCCTACACAGTAATTCCTGAGAAGTACTGTTGTGTAACTTAGTCTGGGTATTGGCCAGCATGTACAGGAAGACACCAGTTCTTTATATGCATCCTGTAAGTGCTGACTTCTGTTCAGGTGAATGTCTGCATAGCACCTATGCATTCATAGCGGTTCATGCACAGGGCTTTCAATGTGAAGAGAAAATGTTCTTATTTGTCTACATAATTATTCACATCTAGTGCCCAGAACTGGACACAGTAGTCCAGGTGAGATCTGACTAGTGGAGATGTGAATGAAATTATTTTCCCCCCAGTTCGTTTCAAATTCGAATCAGATTCAAATGTGGTCTGAATTGAATCAATTCAACCCTCTTGGGTGCCTTTTCAACCAATCAAGGGGCCTGAATGGTTTTTTAAAAGAGCCAAACACATCTCAAATCTAATTTGAAATGAATTTCAAAAATTTGATTCAGCTTTTAATCGGATTGCCCTTTTAAGGGGTGATTTGATTTGAATTTGAATCACTTGAATCACCCAGACTTGAGTTGAATAGATTCAAATTCAAATCAGTTTGCATAGCCCTACTGACTAGTGCAGAGTAAAATGGAACTATTACTTCTCATGACATGGAAACAACAACCACAGTAGTCTTTTTTGCAGCTGCATCACACTGCTTTCTTCTGCTCAACTGCATTGACTACATTCCTCTTCACATGCCAAGCAGGGATGTGCAAACAGGTTTGACACTGAACTGGTTTGGTTCAACCATTTGGGGTTGAACTGAACCATCCCCTGTGTTGGGGCCCCGGACCGAACACGACAACCCACCCCCAACCATTTGGGGGGTTCACGGTTTGTTTGTTTTTAAAAAAATATATTTTCATGTACCCCCTCTGGGGGAGTTGGATGTGGGGGGTCTGTGGGGAGGGGGAACCTCCACGGACTCCCCACTGCTGCCTCCAACAACTCCCCCAGAGGGGAGTTGTGAACCCACCCCCCAGCGAACTGGGGGGGGAGAGTCGAGGGGGTTCTGGACCAAACTGGCCCAATCCGGTTTGGATCTGGTCCAGACTCAAACCGAACAGGACCAGCTGGTTCCATTCACACCCCTACTGCCAAGCCATTTATTCCCCATGCTATACCTGTTCTTCTCCCCTCCTCCACGCCCAGTGCAGAACTTTGCATTGGTCTCTGAATTTTATTTTGTTTCAGCTCAGTTTTCCATTCTATCAACATTGTTCAGCAAATGTTGCATTTTTTTGATAGGCTCTTAATGTCTTTTAATGATTGTGATATAGGTAGATAGATAGATAGGTAATCAGTGTGAATACTTCCTAAGGATATGAAATGTCAGCCTTGTAAGCTAAACTGAGTTTCAAAGAACTGAGCAAGGTTTGTTGGATAATAGGCCCGATACTGCTGCTTCCTAGGAAACATTGCTAATTGAAGCAATTCAATTAGAAGCATTCTGGCTCTTTTCTGCCATTTGCCACATTACAATATCTTGGTTTTACTACTGACTGCAGCCACTGTATTGCAGAGGTTGATAACAGAGGTGGTACACTCTGTATTTTATGAATAGGGAAAATGGATGTTTTGATCTCTGTTAGTCATTGCTGGCAAATAATCGTCTATGACTAGACCAAGAATAAGTCCAATTCCATAGATTGGAATAAGAGCAATATGGCTCCCCCTGCATTTAACCCTCTTTTAAATTTAATATGGCCAAATGGGATGATTTAACTGAAATAGTATATTGCTTGTCCAAATGGGAAAAAATAAATTTAGTACCATGGAAAAATCTGTTGTGTTCACACAAACTAGAAGCTAAACTTATGGAAACACAATGAATTTCAAGATTGCACATTTACATTAAAGTTCTATTTTTCATTGCATATGTACAGGAAAACCTCCATATTTGTGGCACTGGTATTTGCAGTTCTGCATATCTGTGGTCGGAGAAGATACAGCGACCTCAATATTCACAGACAGAAAAGGGTTAAATGACTTTTGAACCTCCTTCTGGACCACCTGTTGAGTATGAGAATTGGAAGTCCTTTCATGTGGGGAGAGTCCAGAAGGTGGTGCTAGGGGACTACTGCTCGGCTTCGTGGCCATTGGCCTGTGGGGTCCCGTGGGGTTTGGTCTTGTCCCCCATGCTGTTTAACATCTACATGAAACCGCTGGGAGAGGTCATTCGGAGACTTGGACTGAGTTGTCAGCAATATGCAGATGACACTCAGCTCTATCTTTCATTGTCACCAGATTCTAGGGAGGCAGTGGATGTGCTGAATTGGGGGCTGGAGGCTGTGATGGGTTGGGTGTGGGCTAAAAAATGGAAACTGAATCCAGACAAGGTGGAGGTAATGTTGGTCAATAGGAGAGCCAATCGGGATGAGGAGTTTTTACTGGTTCTGGATGGGGTTGCACTCCCCTTGAAGGAGCAAGTATGCAGCTTGGGGGTACTACTGGACCTGGCTCTGCTTTTGGAAGCTCAGGTGGAGGCGGTGGCCAGGGGTGCCTTTGCACGGCTTCAGCTAGTGTGCCAGCTGCACCCTTTCTCAAGAAGGCAGATCTGGCCACAGTTACCCATGCGTTCGTCATGTCACGGCTGGATTACTGTAACACGCTCTATGAGGGGCTGCCCTTGAAGAATATCCGGAAACTGCAGCTAGTGCAAAATGCGGCAGCCAGGGTTTTATCCAGAGCTGCCTGGTGGGATCACATCACCCCCATTTTGAAAGAGCTGCACTGGCTACCAGTTTGTTTCCAGGTCCAATTCAAGGTGCTGGTTTTGACCTTTAATGCCTTTAACAGTTTGGGCCCGGGATACCTGAGGGACCACCTGCTCCCAAGGGTTGCTGCCCACTTGATGAGGTCATCTGAGGGGGCTGTGCTCTGGGTGCCGACAATGAGGGAGGGTCGGCTGTCGTGCACCCAGGACAGGGCTTTCTCTGTTGCTGCCCCCAGAACTTTGAATGCTCTCCTGGTGGCTATTCGGTCCTCAGTCTCCATCAGATTTTAGAAAGCGTGTTAAATCTTGGTTTTTTACCCAGGCTTTTATATGATTGTCTCTGCTGCTGCTTCTTTGTATTTTGTTCTGTTTTTATGCTTGTATTTTAATCTTTTTAATCAGATTTGTTTTTATATTTTAGCTTAATTTTTTAATTGTGGCTTTTTTATAATCTTGTTTTTAAATTCTGTGTAAACTGCCTTGAGATTCTTTTAATGAAAGGCAGTATATAAATTTAAAAATAAATAAATAAATAAATTTCTGGCTGCCCTTTTGCTTAAAGGGGCTATTTTGTGGCTTTTCTGGCTTAGAAAAAACATTTCTGTGGGTTTTTTTCATGGAAAAATTGGATGACTTGGCAGTTTGAGGAGGGGGCATTGCTGAACAGATGGAGACCCACAGAGCACAGTACAGCAATTAATTTTAATTACTTTGGCCATTTCATGCCTTTCCCCCTTACTTTTTCTAACCTCCAGGAACCTAACCCCTCAATTCCTATTCACTCAGTTGACTAGTTATTCATCCACTGTTCCATTATCCACAGAAAATGGGGGGAATGGAACCCACATGGATAACGAAGTCCAACCATATTCCATTGTAAAAAAACATTTTGCCTTCACTCTGTTTCATAGTAACTTATTTTGTAGTGCTGAAGTTGATGGACATTTGTGCAAGAGTGGCCCAAATATTTCAGCGCCTGAGTTGAGCTGCCAAACTGCTACCTTGCCCTATCAAGGTTGGGAAATTTAGGACCAACAAGAGGAAGTACTTTTTCACCCAGCACATAATTAATCTATGGAATTCTTAGCCATAGGATGTGGTGATGGCCACTAGTTTGGATGGCTTGAAAAGGGGCTTAGACTGCTTCATGGAGGACAGTTCTATCAATGGCTACTAGTCTGGTGGTTGTGGGCCAGCCTCATTAGCACAATGCCTCTCAATACCAGTTGCAAGGGAGCAACAGCTGGGCGCTTTCCAGGCTAGCTTCTGGAACAGCAGCAAAATGCCTCCCTTTGGGCAAGTCGCATTCGGAACGTAAACAGCAGGGGGAGCAGTCTCACAGCAACTAACAACCCGAAAAAACAGCAACTTTTTCACACCGGATATATGACATCCTTCCTCTATATCACAGCTATTAAATTCACAACAAGGCATTGGAAATGTGAACAGCAACCTGCTGTCTGCGTAGGGACTGCGGTGTCATGACGCAGGAAGTGTGGAAGCACACTTCCGAGATACTTGGTGGCCCAGATTCCTCTTCTCCCTCACTGCACTGCTAGTGTCAGCATGTGGGTGGCAGAACTCTGATCAGGCTCTGGTCTTCTGGGGCAAGGCAGGTTGGTTGGTTGCTGCCTTCTCCCCAGCCCACTCCCGTGTGGTCATGTGAATGGTCTTACAGTATTATCAACCAGGTAAATATGGTTGGACTGGGTCATTCAGAACTCCAAAATCAGGAAAGAAATTCAAATGAAGAGACCATTGAAAGCACTCCTAGCTAATGTATGTTGTTTGAGTCTTGCCATCAAGCTTTTGGAAAGGATTGAGTGCTACTGTCTCCCCTCTCCCTCCCCGCTTATAGACCATGTTATAGTGTAATATAGTAACGATGGCAAAATGCTAACAAGCACCTCCGTGTGTGTGCTTGTCTCCTTGGTGCGCCGTATGCACGTTTCCAAGCTGTCAGAAAGATAGTCAGAAGCAATTTGGGGGAACATTGTGCAATGTAAAACACATGCTCTTTGGCAAGCTGGGTGCCTTATTTAATTGTCTAATCATAAGTTTCCTTGTAATGACACCAAAGAGAGAGAGAAGGAGGCTTTTAACCCCATTATTTCAATCACTGTGATAATAATCCTGCAGGTTTTGATGGGATTTGGGCCATTTTTAATACACACTAGACCTCGATTCCTCTATATTGCAACCAAAGGCACCGATGACATGTTTTTTTAAAGCAAGGAATCTGGGAGACTGTGTAACAGTGACCATGAAGTTAATTACCATGATTTAGAAATTCCTGGCAATCTTGCTTTTGTATACAAGTGTTGCCTTTCCCGAGGCCTATGCCCTGCCCTCTAAAAATAGAAGTGTGTAGGAAGCAAGGCAAAAGAAGGAACTGTATAGAAGACAGTCGTCTTGCAGTGATGGTAATTTGAACAGAGAAGAAAATAAATTGAGATCTTGCAGTCATGGGAACACAGAGGACAAAGTTCACACTGCAGCTCCATGTAACAACGTCCAATGGCGTTGGACTGATGCAGAGGTGTGCCTAGGTAATTTGGACCTAAAGGCCTTTGGAGCCCCCCTATCGCCCACCACTACAAATTAAGTATCATCACAAACACCCACCATGACACACACTGTATTTTTACCATGTGAGTTCTTGAGGGCACAAACAGCAACTGAACTTGAATGTAAGGGTAAGTATAAAACAGGTTTGCCCTGCTCACTTGGCCAAGAGGCACCTTTTAACGTGGTGATTCTGTTTATTGAGCAGGGGGAGAGTAACTGGCCCTATTCCACCCCCAGCACAATACCCCTCCAGTGACTGTTGCTGGTGTCTCTCTTGTGTTACTTTTTAGATTGTGTAAGCCCTTTGGGGACAGGGAGCCATCTTATTTATTTATTTATATCTCTATGTAAACTGCGCTGAGCCATTTTTGGAAGGGCAGTATAGAAATTGAATAAATAAAGAAGTAAATAAATAATATTTATGCAGATATGCATTAGCAGAAACATTTCATCACGCAACTTGACATATTCCCATCCCACATATTTCTTTCCCCACTCTGTCACTAAAGCAGAGGTCAAGCTCAGCCGCCCCACACATGTCACAGTTACAACCGGCCACCCAGCGCAGCCTGGGCCAGTGAAATGGCAGCCATACATACCACCCATGGCAGACTAAAGAGGATTCTGGGGACCCCAGGGGGTGTGGAGGCCCTGGACCTCATCCCAGAAGTCCAGGGGTAAGAGCGCCTCTGGTCTGGTGCAAAGTTCCCCTGTGACAGGATGATTAGCATCCGGGAAAAGAAAGGGGTGCTCAATCCTTCTCCTGCTAGTTATTTTTCTCTGGACCTCCTCTGTTCATACCGCCACAAAAGTTCTGGATAATTGACTACCTCATTTCAGGAGGGAGCAGCAAGCAGCTGCCTTCCAAGACTTGACTTTAAAAATCATGTGTTTCCCCCCACTGTCCCATTGAGTTCTTGGGATTTGACCTCTTTTTCTGAGGCTGCAACCATTTCTGCTGCCTCAAAAGAGACTACAAATCATAGGAGTAACTGTACCATTCATCTGGGAAAGACACTAGTCTAGAATCCTATGAGGAAGTGTAGTTAGAGCTAGATGAACCAATGGCCTGGCTCAGTGTAAAGTAGCTTTCAATATTCCCGTGTGGATTAAAGGGGAATAGGAAAGAAAGGCATTGGTGAGCATCTTGAAGCATGAATTGGAGGGTCAAAGGGACTCCTTGAATTAGCTTTTCAGGACTATTTAAGTAATGGGGACAATGTCCCTTGAGGCATCCTTGCTTTTCCACCCCCAAACTGTGTGTGTGTGTGAGAGAGGGGTGGTGGTGTAGGATACGGTATGTGTGACTGAGGCAGGGCTGCTCCTGGGCGTAGACATGGGGTGGGACGTGCCCTTAATTTGGTTTTGAGGAAAGCAGAGAATTGGCATCTACAGTCTTGGTCCAAAGAACTTTAACTGCTATTAAAGAATAGACATAATTAGCACATTAATATAACATAAGGACATCAGAAAAGCCCTGCTGGATCAGGCCTGAGGCTTTCCAGTCCTTCGTCCTGTTTCACACAGTGGCCCACTTGATGCTTCTGAGGAGCCCCCAGGCAAGAGGTGAGGATATGTCTTCTCTCTTGCTGGTATTCTCCCCTGCAACTGGTATTCAGAGGGTCTTGCCTCTGAGGCTGGAGGTGGCCTATAGCCACCAGACTAGTAGCCATTGATAGACCTGTCCTCCATGGATTTGTCTTAAGCCCCTTTTAAAGCCATCCAACCTAGTGGCCATCAGCACATCCCATGGCAGAGAATTCCATAGATTATCTATCTATCTCATATTTTTATACCACCTGATATGTACATCTCTAGGCAGTGATTTATGCACTGTGTGACAAAGTATTTCCTTTTGTTGGTCCTAAATTTCCTGGCCAACAGTTTCATGGTATAACCCTGGTTCTAGTGCTGTGAGAGAAAAAATTATCTCTGTCCACTCTCTCTACTCCGTCTATCATGTCTCCCCATAGTCTCCTCATTTCCAAACAAAAAAAGCCCCAGATATTGTAGACTTGCCTCATAAGGAAGGTGCTCCAGGCCCCTGATCATCTTGGTTACCCTCTTCTGCATCTTTTAAAGATCTTGTGGCAAATCCTTTAGTTTGATTATTAAGGAAAGTTGTGGCCCTTGTGAAACCCCTGAATGGCGGCGACTCCTCCTAAAAGGCCAAGTGGAAAACAGATAATCCTGGAGAGAATCTATCTATGTGGTGGCTAATAGTCGACACTGACTTGATGGCACTTAATCAATCAATTAATCCAGATTTTCTAGTTATAGTTTGGATTTTTGTTGCCCATCCTATCCATTCTCTCTCAGCTTTTGGTGGGCATTATTTTGGTGGCTCTTACCATCTTCTTTTTTTTTTTTAACATCATCATGGCAAAAGTACTGTGACATTTGTAGAGAGCATCTTGGTTACTTCAGATGCTGATAAATAATAGTGAAGAGATACTGTTTCCTCTTCAAATCTAGAAGAGGAAAGGGAGAAGATTGCTTGCATCTGAGTCTCTCATGGCATCTTAAATCATAAATGTTCCTTAAAGCGTTTAATGCCTCCTTAAGAGTCTGGCTTAGTTTTATTTTATAGGGTACATCTGACTGCTACGGTAGGCCAATTTCACACTGCAGTGCGCTGAAATGATTGACAATCAAGAGGTGGTTTTGACGTGGTGATTTTTAGCTCTTTCCATATGATTCATTGGACTGCCATTGCCTTTTCGTTCAAATTATTAATATTTAATTCAGCTCTTTTTCCAAAGAGATTCAGGGACTGTTACTCAAGAGCTGCAATGCAATTCTATGCATGCATGCTTGTAACGAAATCCCACTGAAATCAGTGAGCCATATTTATAAGTAATGTATTTAGGACTAAAGTGAAGACACTTGGATTTCCACTCTCATTGCAGATACTGAGCCATGACATGTCACTTTTGGGGACCTTGAGCAATCCAATGGACCACTCTTCTCCACCCCTGCCCCCTCATCTTGACTGCACAGGACCACTAAAGATAGATACTGAGGGGGATTCTCCTTCTGGCATATTCTGTTAATATTTGTTCATTGCTTTCCAACAAATAAGTTCTCAAAGCAACTTACATTATAAAGTTATAAGAAAATGGCAGCCTGTCCCCCAGTCTAAAAATAAAGACACTAGTAACACATCCACCGAAGGGATGCTGAGCTAGTGTTGGATAGGGACGGTTCCTCTCTCCTTGCTAAATATGAGACCCACCAATTTCAAAGGTGTGTCTTTGCCTAGTTAACAGGGATGAACATGGGCATCTAAATATTAATGCCTTCCAACAAATATTAAAACTTTTGTATTTGTAATCCTGGAAGTTAAGTTGGTGGATTTATTTCTTTATTTTATTTATTACATTTATAAACCTCCCCATCCAAAGGCTCTGGGCAGTGTAAAAGACATTTTAAAAAGCATAAAAACACACACCATTTAAAACACAATGCTAAAAACAATATAAAAACAATTCAAAAACAATTTAAAACCATTTAAAACTAATAAAAATACTTTTAAACAAAACAAAACCGTTTACAAACTTTGGAAGGCCAGGCCAAACAAGAAAGTTTTTAGGGTTCTCTTAAAGGCCGACAGTGAGCCTAAACTGCAGATATCTGCCGGGAGCAGCTACAGAATCTGCCTGCAATATAGCTTCCCCAGTTCCATCCCTTTGTTCCATAGCTTGTACCAGGTTTTCAAGGTGCCCTAGGGCAAAGCCCTGCATTTCCCTGCAATGCTGCATCCACACCAAGTTAACTGGTGAATAGTGGGGAAGGGGTACAACAGAGGGGTAATTGCACCACCTCATTTCCCTGAATGAATGAAGGAATGTGGTTGGCAGCAACAGCAGCCCCTCCTCCTGGTCACTCTATTACTATGATTTAAATACGGCTCCTCCCCTGCCCCCCCCAAACACATATAAAGTGAATTACATTGGAAATGAACAACAAAAATTGCCCCCTGTCCCCAAAGGGCTCGCAATCTAAAAAGAAACAGGAGGTAGACACTAGGAGTGTGTGAGCCGGCTGGGTCTGGGATCGAACCAAACCAGCTCAGAGCTCTACTGGTCATGCAAGTGGCCTCTGTGCATGCACAGAGGTCACTAAAATGATGCATGTGCAAAGGCCCAATTGGGGCCAATGCTACTCTGGGGGAGGCCAATGGGTGTGGGGGAGCCACTGCCACACTCGCTGCTGGAAGCATTTACTTACTCCCCTCTTGCCTGCTCTACCCTTAGGAAAGCCCCATGCCCCTTTAGGGAATTCTCACCGGATTCCCGTTTAACAGTGGAGCTCCAAGCCAGTTTGAACCAGCTTGGTTCTAACTCGAACCAGGTCCAGTTTGACCAGGTACAAAACTGAACTGGGCCAGGTTGGCTCGAATTGGGTTCGGAATCCAGCCAACAGCAAAACTGGTTTTGTGCGCATCACTAGTAGACACCAACAACAGCCACTGGAGAGCTGCTGTGCCAGAATTGGATAGGGCCACTTTTCCTCCCCCTGCGGAATCCCCCTTCTCTTCCTCCTCTGCCTTCTGCTTCTGCCACCATTGCCAGGCCCTCCCAAGGGGGAAAGTAGAAGCAGGAGCAGCCCTCCCCCAGTTGCTTGCTGCTGTCTCCTCCTCCCAGTTCCCTTGGCAAATGGTCTCTCTTCCTAGAGCTCTTAATGTCTCCAGGATCCTCCCAGAGGGCTCTGAGAGGAAAACTGTTTACCCAATGAGAGGGTAAAAGAGGCACGACCATGGATCTCTGGAACCACTGCTGCCACCTTCAGCCCATCTCCTGATCTGCAAATGAGAGCATCCCACTTCTAAGAGAAGTTCCCATTTGCAGGCTGGTAGGATGGGCTGCAGAAGGCAGCATTGGAGGGGGGAGACTCACAGTGCTTCTGTCTCTTGCCAGTGCCTCCCTTTCGGCTTTCAAGTCATGGGTCAGCCATGGGTTAGCCATGGCCTGTTTGCAAATGCCTGACTTGGCTGTCCCCTGTCATTGCCCTTGAAACTGAGGGTTGCTAATGCATCAGTCCTACTTCAGAAACAAGAGCAGACCATTCAGAACTCCAAAATTGGGTGAGGATCATTTCAGAGGGCTCTCCATAATTCTCATGTCATTTCATGATTGTATCAGTGTAGCTGGTATTAACAATGCATGCCCAGGTCTGCCTGGTCTTAGCATTCAAATGAAACACCATGAGGATGTCATGAATATGTTTGAGTTTTCTGGGAAATGAAGCCAGTTGTGTTGCTGGCTCTATTTGAGATTCAAATTTTACAAGCATTTTCAAGCCCAACAATGGGTTCTTGTTATTGCTGCCCCCACCCACCCTGAATAACACTGCAAATATTTGTTAATGAAATGTTGACTAAAAGCCAGTATGATAAGGAATAAGGCTTTCCAAGCTGAGAAATCACTACTGCTACTAGTACATCAGATTCATTTTGATACCCTGGGGCACAACTAACGTACTAGGGCAATGTGTTTTATGACGCCTGTTTCTGCGTGTCAGGAAAAGGTGACTAGGAAGTGCCTTCTCGTAAAAGGCCTCACACAATCCTTAGATCAACATTTCCAGGATGGTGGCTCCTCCATAAGGCCAGGTGAGGTAATGGCCTCAGGTGGAGATGGTGCCATAGGGAGTGAGTGTAGCCTGTGGCAAGTGTCACCTCACCTGTCTGTGTGGTGTGACATGAGGAGACACCCACCAGTGAAGCTGCCATTGCTGGATGCTCACTCCATGCTTCTTTGGTATGCAAAATTCAAGCAGCAACAGGCCACCCCAGAAGCTGAGGCCAGTGGCAAGGGGGATGAGGTGGGGGGGGCAGTAAGTGGCCATGAGGGGGTGGAGCGGTGTCAATGCCGGCTCCTGGCCAAACAGAGGGACTGGCAAGGAGGGCAATGCAGCTCACTGCCATTTGCCTCAGGCAGCCAACATGGCTCCTATGATGACTGCAGTGCATTGTTGTTATTATCTCTTTATATATTTCTCTAAGATATACCCATCGCTAATTCCATGTGTGGCAGCTCTTGCAAGAGTTCATGAGCGAGTGGCTGGGAAAAAGTGAATGGGCAAGAGAAATGACCGAGAGAAAGAGGGGGCGGGGAAAGCAGTGCTGGGGAAAGCGCTGAGGATGGACGGGCAAGAGAAAGAGGTGGTGGCGGCGGGAAGCGGCAGGGGGGAGTGGCAGGGAGAGAAAGTGGCAGTGGGGGGAAAGAAAGCGGTGCGTGGCCGGGGGGAAGAGTCAAGGCGGAGGGGAGAGGAGGGTGGAGGGCCGTGAATAAGGGAGGGAGTCCGAGAACGAGGGGCAAACTAGAGGCACAGATGCTCTTTGCCCGGGCCAGCTAGTTAATTGTTTTGTTTATAATAATGCAGCTCACAAAGCAATGCAGCTTACACACACACACACACACACACACACACACACACACACACACACACAATTTCAGCCACATTTAATCACAGATTTAAAAAATGAAACCACAGATTTAAAAATGAAAGAAACTAGTAACAGCAAATAAAACACATTGAAGCCATAGAATCAAATGCCTGCTGAATAGGGGCATATCTAGGGTAGGGCAAGCAGGGCACGTACCCCAGGCGCCACTTGAAGGGGGCGCCATTTTTTTTTAAATGACTGCTTAAACGAAATGGCCACTGTGCATGCTCCAATGGCCTCTGTAAGGCCCTAGGCCATACCAGGCCTCTGGGGCCATTTGAGCATGTGCAGTGGCCATTTTGTTTTTTCAGTGGCCTCTTTTTTAAAAAAAAAAATTAATGGCCACTGCACATGCTCAAATGGTCTCTGAGAGGCCTTAGAGGCAAGTGGGGGGAGGGGGAACCATTGCAGACACCCCCCACGGCCTTTAGGAAGACCCCCAAAGGGGCTACAGGTAAAAAAAAAGTATTTAATATAATATAAGTCACTGTACACATATTCAGTTTGGCACTATGTACAGAGAATCAGGACTTGTGAATACTGAGCTGAAGCTTATGAGCTAAGATTGTATTCATTTCTCTTACTTTGCTTCTTGTGATAAGTGAGTTAAACGTGATGTCTTAATAATATGGCTATTAATGGTGAGTTTGTCTTTGAATCAGTGTGAAATCCTTAGTATTAAGGCCCACTGGGAGTTTCTTGCTCTCTTTCTCTCATTTTAACTGTCTTTCTGAAATACTAGAATATATTCCAAGCAGTGACACAGTTTACTCTGCATATCCTTTAATTATTTTCAGAGTATCTGGGAAAGTCAAATTCTCCATTTATTTTTATAACTTATGTAATAGTGATGCTACAATGCATAGTAGAGAATTAGATAGGCATTTCTGTTTAGTTTTCCAAGTATACCTCCACATAGTTTTTGAGTATTTCATGAGCCCCAGCATACTGAAATTTGTAGTTTTCCAGCATTTTTTGGTCTGGCTGCATCCACTGCTAAATAGTTCTTGAAATACTAAAAGATTAACAAGCTTGACTTGTATTTTTCAGCTGATATTATGGTAATGTTAACTGAAAGATGGGTGTCACATGTTTGGACAGGGGGCGCAATTTCATTGCTTGCCCTAGGCACTATTTTCCCTAGATACGCCTCTGCTGCTGAAAGAGGAAGAGGGTAGGTCAAAAAGTACATGAGAGAGAGTCTGCTGAACCTCTCTAGGAAGCTGAGGACTCACCACCAAAAACACCCTATCCCTGTATCCACCAACGATCTTCTGTTAGCAGGCCAGAGAGCAGGGCCTCAGTGGCTGATCTTTAAAGTCAGACAGGTTGTCATATGGGGAAAGGGAATCCTTAAAGGAATTTTGTCCAAGATCATAGCAGTGGAGTTTTCCATTTTCACAGTTGAAAATGGCTCACTACAAGCAGACGTGGTTTAGGAGTTGGACTGAATCAAATTGCTCATCTCATGGCTACTCATCAAATAGGCATATACTATAAGATGTGTGGCCTGCCAAGTTATTGACACAACCCAGTAGTCATGAATTGTGGCTTTTGGGGTTCTTTACAACTTCCTAGTTTGTATTTCCGGTTATGCAGCAGAACAAGATGGTCTATCACATCCCCAGTGAATCACAACATTCCCTGCTAACTGAGAAAAGAGTACCTTTTAGAAATGGTGATTCTTTTTATTTAGTGGGGTGCGGGGGGAGCAATTGGCCCTATCCATCCCCAGCACAGCATCCCTCCAGTGGCTGTTGCTGGTATCTATCTTATGCTTCTTTTTAAGATTCTGAGCCAGGGGACCAGGGACCCATTTTGTTTGTTTGTTTGTATCTATGTAAACTACTCTGGGAAGTTGCTGAAGAGTGGTGTATAAATATTTGTAGTAGTAGAAATCATAATAGGGTTGTTATGCCTCGTTGGCGGGCTGTATGTCCTGCATTTGATCTACAGTTCAACATGGGTACAGACAAATGCCGCAGGGCCTCTGGGGGAGGGGGTTCCCACCAGCTGCGTGACAGCCTCTTGGAAGAGGATGGATATTGACAGCCCATCTTCACTTTTTGTCCCAAGGCCTACTTCAACCTTGCTGTGTCCCCAGTTTGATCAAAAATGGTGAAGCAGGGTCATGTCACAACATTTTGATGCATTGCATTCACCTCTCTCTGTATCGTAGATGCACAAATGCCTTTGGAAGACTAAAGTTCTCCTAATGAATGTTCTCTCGTATTATCAAAAAGAGGCAGCATTCCATTCTGGGCTTTCATAGAGACCATAAGTCATGCAGGATAATGCAAAGTGAAGATATTTGAGGCCTGTCTGATCAAGATGGGAACTCATTGTCAGAGCTTTGGAGGCTTCATAAATATTTTGCCACACTCTAATGCTCTTCACATCCTAAGAGCTCAAAACATTTTAGATTAATAACTGAGCTTCTAAGTTCTGTATGGGGTATAAAAAAATGACAATGATCAACATTAGGATTTTCAGAATCATTCTGCATCAGTCTAGATTTATTTGTATTGGAGTTAGGACTCCCCTGTCAGATGTCGCATCAAGGACAACTAATAATCTTGCCAGTGAAAGCCAGATATATTTTGAATCTTACCATTTCCCCTCAACCCCCCAGCCTTTATCTTATAGATGTCTGCAGTGTTCTCCAGGGATGGGCAAATTTGGTTCTCTAGCTGTTGTTGAACGACAACTCCCTTCATCCCCAGCCACAACAGTACCTGGGGAAGATGGGAGTTGTAGTTCAACAGCAGCTGGAGGGCCATGTTTGTCCACTCCAATCTATTGGCTTGTTCACACAACCGCTAAGTGAGTATGACAAGTGTCCTATAGGGATGTGTGGACCGATTTAAGATCGAGCTGGTTCGCCATCAAACTGGTCCAGCTTGAAGGCTCAACCTCGAGCCGGACCAGGCCTGATTCAGCTCAACTTTGAGCAGAACCCCCTGGCCGGCTCGGGGCTATTTCAGGAGTTCTAAACTTTTTTTAAAAAATTTTTTTACTCATCACCATGGGTACAACAGCCTTGGGGGGCTGCTGATGCAGCTGCAGGGGTGTGTGTCTGCAGCCTCCCTCTCCCCTGCCAGCCTCACCAGGTCCCACAAGGGCCATTTTGTCCCATTTTCAGGCCATTCCAGCCATTTTGGAGGCTGCTACACATTCCCTGGCCATTTGTGCACACCCCTAGTGTCTGACTCATCTTTAGGATCTGTGCGTGCTCCCAATTTTTTCGTCGTCTGTCAGCAGAAATCAAGGTAGGAGGCAGGGAGCATGATCATCTGCTAAGCTGGGTAGGACAACTACGGCCTACCCAGTTTCTGTCACTAACTTCTGAATGAGGTATGATGAAAAACCGATCTACCAGCTGAGGTTTGGCAGAAGATCCCACTCCCTGCTTCCTGCCTTGATTTTTGCTGACAGATGACAGAAATCGGGCTCCCAAAGATGGGTCGGACACTCATCCTCCCCACTTAATGATTGTGTGAACAAGCCTTATGAACTGTTTTCCTCTTTATCACACAGAAGAATTGAAAGATGCAACAAGAAAGCACAACGAGCCATCCTGGAGAAAAAAGTGCTGTTCCTCCTCAGCAGTAATACTCAGGATCCATCAAATACAGCTTTGTTATTGAAGTATGCCTTAGCCAGAAGCCAGGATTTTTGTGGGGAATTCTTTGAGATGTTATTGGTGGTGGTCCCACTGTGATCATGTAACATGACAACTCACTCTTGTGGGGATTTTTTCCCCCTGGAGAACAAAGGGTTTGCTAGGCACAAAACAAATCGCTCTCTGCAAAGACATCGGCAGGTTGAGCTAACCATGCCCGCAGGCTTCTGTTAAGAAGATGACCAGTTGTCTGGCAAGCAAGTGGGAGGGAAGTTTTCTTTTGTGTTTCTCTTTTCCCCAGAGTTGAAGCATTCCTCTAAGCTTTGATTTACCTCAATCCCCCAGGGGTCTCCCTAACACTGGAAAGTTGAATTTTGTACGTAAGACATAATTTCTGCTGCAGCACATGAGTACATAATGGGGAGCTGGGAAAGCTGATAAAAGCCTAGCCAAAAATCCTTATACCATTTAGTGCAGTGATCTTCCTATTTTTCAAGTGGGGGCCACTTTGGCAAAAAAAAACCTTCACTGTGAGCATCAGGGTCATAGCTAGGGGAGAGGGGGCCCATGTTCACCCCTCTCTCTGGCGGTCCCTTGGAGTGAGGAAGATAGGAACAGAGGAAGCTGCCGTATTCTGAGTCAGACCCTTGGTCTATCTAGCTCAGTATTGTCTACACAGACTGGCAGCAGCTTCTCCAAGGTTGCAGGCAGGAATCTCTCTCAGCCCTATCTATGTCTTCAGCACAGCACTGCCCTTTTCTCAGCTCTGGACGGGCTCTTTAAGAAAGACGGAGCCCTCTCTTAAAACCTCTACGGGGAAAGGACTGGGAAAGTCTTTCAAAGGAGACACCTTTTAAAGTGGTGATTGTATGGGGTTGTGGTTTATGAGGCTATGCAAGATATATTTTTATGAAATTGTGTTGTTGTGTACATTTGCTTGTAAGCCACCTTGAGTCCTATGGGAGTAGGGAGACATATAAATCTAAATAAATAAATAAATAAATAAATTTTAGCAGGTGGGGAGCAACTGGCCCTATTCAACCCCAGCACAGCATCTCTCCAGTGGCTGTTGCTAGTATCTAACTTATGTTTATTTCCAGATTGCAAGCTGTTTGAGGACAGTCTTATTTATGTTTTATGTGTTGTTTATTTTTCTGTGTGAACCATTTCGAGAACTTTGGTTGAAGAGTGGCATAGAACTATCCATCACCACAGACGCCATCATTCTTAGCTCGCTGTGCAGTTTCCAAAATAGTGCAGGAGTTCAAGAGGGCTCCGTTTCTCTTATAGGAGCCACCAGTGCCAGGCAAAGGGGAGTAACAGTAGGAGAGGGGTATGGCCTCAGCTCCTGCCTGAGGGCTTCCAGTGGCATCTGGTGGGCCACTGTGTGAAACAGGATGCTGGGCTAGATGGACCTTGGGCGTTACCCAGCAGGGCTGTTCTTAAAGTGCAGCAGTGCATTGTGGGAACAGTCAACTCCGCATGGTGCCAGGGGGACTGTGCAGAGTATTCAGCTTTGGCTGAAGCTTCAAACAGGCCCAATTAACAAATTAATCAGGGAACCGCACTTTGGGTTGGTGCGGGCCGCCACCCCCGGGTCTAACAATGAAGAACACTGATGCAGTGGAGTGACTGCATCCCACACAACCTTCGTTTCTCAGACAGCATGCCAACTTTCGGCTATTAAATCTGTTCCCCAATCTGCAGATATTCTTCTGTGCTCTCTGCCTAAAGTAAATCTGTTTGTTCCCCTTCTAAAGTGTGGGTGGGGATTGAGGGCTGATTTGCACAATGAAGTTTTTAAGGTAGTTACTGTATCTCAGGGTTGTTCTCCTTGGACAATTATCCCCTAAACGGGCTTTTCAGAGTGTTTGCATTGCACATGACCACAGTCGCTCACAGTGGCTGGATTCAGGCAAAACATCTGAGAAGAGGAAAGGTACTGTTTTCAACTGTATTCCAGAGGCGGGGGAGATTTGCCCAAATCAAGAATATGGAACCTGCCACAGTTACATGAGTTACCTTTCACACAAGGGTAACAATTAGGGCTATGCAGGAACCCCCAGAGATGTTTGTTTGTTTGTTTGTTTGTTTGTTTGTTTTCATGTATATACCATTCTTCCTCCAAGGAGCCCATTGCTATGTTTATCCTCTCATAGCATGTTTATCCCCTGTGAGATAGGTTAGGCTGAGAGATAAGTGCCCGGCCCCCAGTGACTTCCATGGTTGAATGGGGATTTGAACTCGGGTATCCCCAGTCCTAGTCCAGCATCTAACCACTGCACCACACTGCCCCTTGTCTTACAGAACTTCATTTTACTTCCCTTGAAACTTTTCAGGTGTTTCTCCTTGGGGGGGGGGGGAAGCCCTGAAATTGATTTTGAATTTCACTTCTTCAAAACGTTGGCACCAACTCTGAGAACTGGATCCGCTTGCTGTCCTTCATGAGACTTCTGAATGATTTATGTCCCTTCAAGCCTACAGAACCTGTGTTGCAGCATGACAAAATAAAACACAGATGTGTGGCATCAGGTGGGAGCATGCAGTGACAAATTGGTAATTTAGGACACACCGCAGTGAGCCGTGGGTGAAGTCTAAAAAGGGAAGCTGCATTTCTCATGGAAATGTATTGTTCAGAGCTAAGAAAGAGATTTAAAAATGGGATTTTTGCATAGAGGGATTCATCATACATCCTTAGTCTTCCCAGAGTGAGAAGTGGGCCTTGCAAAGAAGGTAGAGTCAGAATAGCAAGGGAAAATACAAACTCCAGCTTGACATCCTTTCCTGAACATAGGAAGCTGCCATATACCGAGTCAGACCATGGGTCCATTTAGCTCAGTATTGTCTTCACAGACTGGCAGCGGCTTCTCCAAGGTTGCAGGCAGGAGTCACTCTCAGCCCTATCTTGGAGATGCCAGGGAGGGTCCTTGGAACCTTCTACTTGCAAGCATGCAGATGCTCTTCCCAGAGCAGGAAGTGTTTGTCAAATAATTGTAATTTTTTAAATATGATTTAAAGTGTGTCTTGATTGGAGCAGGAAGAAGAAGAATGACCAGCACTGCATCCAGCACACTGTGGACGGCTATTATGCACCCCACAACCACACTCCATCCATTGCTTGGGAGCCAATGGAATGACTCATCTCTCAGGAGCCATTGTTAAGCACTTCATACTTCCCCAGTGTGAGATCTTCAAGAGTACCACTGATTATGTTTCCTTTTATTTAGAAGGAACTGCAGGTGTCTTTGCAATATTGACTCTATTTGCAAATGTACAAGCAGAACATAAGTGTATGCAAACAGGCACCTCTAGAAGGCAGAAGAGCTGATCTTGTGGTTCTGGTTTGTCATTATCAGGCTTGCCAGTATCAGGAGACCTGGGTGAGCAGGTCTTGTGGTCGCACACAGGGATTGTCCCTTTTGTTAAGCAGGGTCCTCCCTGGTTTGCATTTGAATGGGAGACATGTGTGAGCACTGTAATATTCCCTTTTAGAGGATGGGGCCGCTCTGGGAAGAGCACCTGCATTCTTGCATGCAGAAGGTTCCAAGTTCCCTCCCTGGCATCTCCAGGATAGGGACAAGGGAACTTCTCCCTGTAAGTTTGGAGTAGCCACTACTGCCAGTCTGTGTAGACAATATTGAGCTAGATGGACCAATGGTCTGACTCCATATAAGGCAACTTCCTATGTCCCTATGCCTTTGGATGGGTGACTACATATGAGTGTTGTCTGCTGTAAGTTATTCCCTTTAGGGATGGGGTCATAGGAACACAGGAAGCTGCCATATACTGAGTCAGACCAGTATATGAATCTAGCTCAGTATTGTCTTCACAAACTGTCAGCAACTTCTCTAAGGTTGCAGGTAAGAAGCTCTCTTAGCCCTATCTTGGAAATGCTGCTGGGAGGGAACTTGGAACCTAGATGCACTTCCCAGAGCACCTCCATCCCCTGAGGGGAATATCTTACAATGCTCATATGTGGTCTCCCATTCAAATGCAACTAGGGTGGAGCCTTCTTAGCTAAGGGGACAAGTCATGCTTGCTACCTCTCCTCTCTTAAACCTGCTCTCCTCTCTTGGTTGTGCCTCAGGGTCATGCCTCAGTGGTAGAGCATCTGCTTTGCATGCAGAAGGTCCCAGTTCCATCCCTGGCAGCATCTTCAGGTAGGGCTGGCAAAGACTCTTGCCTGAAACCTTGAAGTGTCATGACCAGATAATGTAGGGAATTCTGAACTAGATGGACCAGTGGTATAAGGCAGTTTGCTATGTTCCTATGTTTCTAAAATCCCTGAGAGGACAACTGAGCCGTGCCCCAACTCTTGATCCTAGTTTCAATTAATTCCAGCTAGAGATTCTCAACTCTCTCCTCTTCCCAAACTGTCAACTTCTGTTTCTCTCTGAAACACACACATCTGTAAATCACCTCAGCTGGAGAGGTGTCATACAAGCTGTTATAGATATCTTAGAGAGATTGCCAAATATCAGTAGACAATTGGTTCCTACTGGTGAAACATCAGCTGACTTCACCAGCACTTTGTCTTGCCAAGGAATGACTGGCCAGCAGCTGTAACATCATTGTTTTGCTCATCTGAAGGAAAGACTCTTCTGCATTTAGGGAGTGTTGTCCTGTCAACATTTGAAAATTCTTGGTTTGGAACATAAGAAGCTAGAGCTAGGTGCATATCAATCAGATACGTGGGAAGAACAAAGATCCAGTAGAAGATCGGCACCACCCAACATGCACTGCAGTGCTGCAAACATTTTCAAGGTCAAGATACTCATGCAGAAACATTCTTCTTTTGATTAAGAATTGGCAGGTGGCAAATTATGTGGGAATTACTGCTGCATAATTATGGACTTGATTTATATGTAACAGCATCGGGTGATTATGTGCTTTTTCCTCTTGCTCCTTTGTGATCATTAAATCAGCTTTGTTTTACATTTCACCGATGGCAGAAAGGTTGTCTAACACTAGCTTGGCAGTGTTCATGTGATAGCACTCAGTTGAATTTGGCAGCTGTTGCTCCTGCTGGGAAAATAAGTAGGTATGCCTAACAGATAGGAATGAGAAGTTTTTACCTGGGCTGGTGTAATTGTATAGAGGAAGTATAAGGCCAAGATGTGGCCTGGAGAAGGACCAGGAAGCCACAAGGGCTAGGAGATGTCATTTATGGGCCCCAGTGTACTGTTGACCTTGTTCCAAGAGAGGCTGCAGTTGGGATTTTGAAGTTGGCAATGGACCGTATAATCTAGCCTGAGCAGTTTGTATTCAATCTCCCAGTATGGCTAACTCAATGAATGCATCACTGAGAGACCTTAAAGGCCAAGTTGAAGACAGATCATCCTGGAGAGAATCCATCCATGTGGTTGCTAAGAGTCAACACCAACTTGATGGCACTTAATCAATCAATGGCTAACTCCCCTTCCACAACCCACCAGGTGGCAATGTTTTAAATGGTGTTTAGTATTATTAGGGGTGGAGACCTGGTCTTACGGTAGCGAGCATGCATTGTTCCCTTTGCTAAGCAGAGTCTGCCTTAATTTGCATTTGGATGGGCAACTACATGTGAACACTGTGTGTTGTAAGATGTTCCCCTTAGGGGATGGGGCCACAGCTCATTGGTAGAGCATCTGCTTTGCATGGAGAAGGTCCCATTTTCAATCCCTGGCATCTCCAGGTAGGGCTGGGAGAAACCCCTGAGTGAAGCCTTGAAGAGCAGCTTCCAAACCATATAGACAATATTAAGCTAGTTGGACCTATGGTCAGACTTGGTATAAGGCATCTTCTCATGTTCCTACTTTAGAGTGGGGGTTCTTAATTGTTTTGCATCTATGGACTCCTCAGGTCCTCAAGGATCACCCATGAACATTCAGCCCATTTATATATTTTCATAGGGCTCCAGTACAAAAAATAAAATAAAATGGGGGGAGGGGGTTGGTTTGTTTATTACATTTATATACCACCACTAAATGAACCTCGTGGTGGTTAACAACAAAATAAACTAAGTAAAAAAATGATTAAAACAGTTAAGAACAGGTAAAAACTGTTGTTGTTGTGCTGTTGAGTCAGTGTGGGCTCCTGGTGACCACAGAGCAGTGTGCTTTTCTTTGGAAGAATACAGGAGGGGTTTCCCATTGCCATCTCCCGCATAGTATGAGGTGATGCCTTTCAGCATCTTCCTATATCATTGCTGCCTGATATAGGTGTTTCCCATATTCTGGGAAACATACCAGTGGGGATATGAACTACCAACCTCTTGCTCGCTCGGCAAGTTATTTCCCTGCTGCACCATTAGGTGGCTGTTAGGGACATTTAAAACAATTTAAAGTGTTCAGGTCAAAGCCTCCTGGAAAAAAATGCATCTTCAAGGCCTTTTTAAAGGCTTCCAATTACATCAAGCCTCACATCTCAGCAGTGCCACTACAGGACCATTACGGAGACGGCCCAGCTCTGAGTTGCCACCAGATAAGTTGGTGAAATCGCCAGTGGGCCTCCTCATATGAGCCCAGTGGTCAGTGGGGATCATGCAGAAGGAGCTGTTCCCTTAGGTAACTTGAGCCAAAGGATAGTTATTTACAAGAATATCATGCTGACTCGCCAGGAATTAAATTCAGTGTAGCAAATATTTTCTTTGGACTCCCCGCCCCCACCCACCCAGGGACCCCTCCAATGGCCCTAGACCATGGGCCTCTAAACCCATGCTTTAGAGCAGAGGTGGGAAAACTTGGCCATCCAGCTGTTGTTGAATTACAACTCCCATCATCCCCAGCTACGATAAATTATAGCTCAGGGTGATGGCAGTTATAGTTCAGCAATATCTGGAGTGCCACAGGTTGATAACCCCTGCTTTAGAGGCTGAGCAGAGCCAGCCATAGGGTTTTTGTTGCCCTTGGCAAAGTATGGCTCTGCCCCCGCCTTCAGTTAAAATTTATATTCTGTAATGCACATAATATAATTTTAACTGAATGTGGGTGGGTGAAGAACTGACTAGTTAAGAATCATCGATGTGTTTGTATGCTGTTGAGCCGAGGGGTTAGTGAGGTAAGCATGGCAACCGTTGCTAGGTACTGGGACTGATAGGGAGAGTTGCATGGATCTCAGCACCTAGGAAGAAGAGTCAGCTGGAAGTGAACTGTCAAGGAGAACCTGGCAGAAAGGAACTCGGACTGTAAAACAGTAAACTGTAACTGATTGGAGCGATTCTCACGATCGCCCGGGGAGGGCACAGGGGGGAGGCTTCTTAGGAGGAATCCGGAGCCGGAACTTGTTGTTCCGGCCTCTGGGCATCCCACAATGCAATGTGCAGCATGTGTGTTGCATTGGGGATTCCCCCATCAGATGGGCACTCTGTGAGCCCATCTCTGTGTCTCCTCAGGCTGAATTCAGCCTGAGGCAGGGACAGAGCCACCATTGGGCCAATGGGTTCAAAGAACCCAGGCCGCGCCCAATCAGGGGCTGCATCTTGCGGCCCTGACATGCCCCCCACATCTGACGTCAGACGCGGGGGTGCTAGTTTAGCTCCCGAGCGGGGGCCGCGTGGCCCCTTCAGGAGTTAAAAGGCTGGCGCTGCCTTGTCTAATGTCAGACAAGGGGGCAGCGTCAGTGGGGCTGCAGCCATGGCCACACACATGCCGCTGGTGGTCCCGCTCTGCACCTGGCCTGAGGAGACACATGATACCTGGTAACCGGGTTAAAGGTGTGAGGGTTAGTCAGGTGAGGAGCAGAGGGATCCGCGAGCATCCCACTGCTTCTCATGACCAGCCTAACCCTGCCTCGGTTGGTTGTGAGAACAGCCTCATTGTATTTTGAACTGTGTTTCATTGGAAGGATCCCCTTTTAAACTTTTGTTTTATTTATTTATTTATTTATTGAAACTTCTTATATACCACCTTCTCCAAAGACTCTAGGCGGTGAACAGAAATGTTGTTTAATGTGCTCTTTATTTTTCTTTGTGATTTTAACATATTTGGATTTCCATGATTGGAGTAACACCCTAACCCTAAAGTATATTCCCCACTATCAAGGGTAATAGGAGAGGCACACTGGAGATAAATGGTGGCAGCAGATACAGAAACCTTCACACACAGGGGCAAAATCCTACATGGTGGCTGGGGCAGGAGAGTGGGGAGGAAACCAGATTGTGGGCTCATTCTCACAACCATATGGGGCGGGCTGGAGGGAAGGCATGCTCCTACCTCATGCCTTCCTCCTGGATGACCTATGGCTACAGCCTCTCAGAGGGCATTTGCGCATGCGCAGCGGAGCCCAAAATGGCCTCCACTCACCTACGAAGGCCCAAAAGGGCCAAAAATACTACATTTACCCAGCTGTGGCAGAGATGAGGGAGGCTGGTGAGGGGAGGGGCAACCCTCACAGACACACACACACACCCGTGGCCTACAGCAAGCCCCCTGAAGGGGCTACAGGTATTTAACATTAATTTTAAATTTAAAAAAAATCCCGGACCCCCACTGGATCAGACTGAAGGGAGGGTGTTGATGGGGGCCAGACGGAACCGGGCCAGATGGTTCTGTGTACATCCCTAATAAACACTGCATTCTCCATTGCTGGAGTCAGAAGCTGAGGCCTCCACATATACCACAATGCATTGCAGAGGCAGCAGATAGGCAAGCCTCAGCAGTATTGCAGCAGCTCTACACTCCCTGGCCACACAAGCCCCAGGACTCTATGGTTAACATGGCTGCTAGCTGCCTGGGAGTAATTTAAACCACATAGCAGCGCAGACAACCGGAAAAGAAGGTAGGATGGGCTCCAGTTTCTTCCTACCTCATGTTTAACCTGGATAGCGGATTTAGACTCCCCAGTTTGGGAGGTCTCCTGGCTCTCCAGATGACTACAGATTCCAGGGTTAACCCTGTTCTACCCAGGAATCTGAGGTCGTGAGAACATGCTCACTACCTTTAAATATCCATAAGACCAGTGATGCCTGCCACTCTGTTCCACAACCCAGATCCAAGCAGAGTTCATGCCCACTGCATAACACTCAAGAATTGGTGCCCTATGTGACTGTCTGGGTCAGCCTAGTAGACAGCCCAGCCCTGGGGCAGATTGTTCCCTTTATGTATTCAGTACTTATTGCCTAAGGACTCAGGGTGGGTAATAATATGCTATGAATTATATCTTATCCCTCTCCATCCCTGACCACCAAAAGCAAATTGATTTTTTTCTTTAAAGCAAGCTATAGCGATGTTGCTGAGTTTTGGAAGAATCTTTTGGAAACTAAAATAATAAGATTTTTATCATCCAAGTAAAAGCATCTTTGGATTTCAACTTGGCTTGTAAGCTTGGGTCCCTTTGAGCTGCTTCTTCCCCCTTACTTTCTCCAAATTTTGTGTCTCATGTATTCTTCATGGTAAGGTTTACATTAATTGCTTCAGTTTAGCACTCAGCACCATTTTATAATAGCCACCTAATGGCACAGCGGGGAAGTAACTTGCCTAGAGAGCGAGAGGTTGCTGATTTGAATCCCCAAGGGTATGCTTCCCAGATTATGGGAAACGCCTATATTGGGCAGCAGCGATAAAGGAAGATGCTGAAAGGCATCATCTCATACTGTGCAGGAGATGGCAATGGTAAACCCCTTCTGTATTCTGCCAAAGAAAACCACATGTCTCTGTGGTCACCAGGAGTTGAAACCGACTCGACAGCACAACTTTACCTTTACCGTTTTATAATAGTTATTTTAATGTCAGTTTCCAGTTGTGACCCTGGGGAAAGAGGTATGTTGAAAAATGACTGACATAGTACACAGCACAACACATTTCTATTTTTGAGCATCTGGGGAGGTGAACGGGTCTTGTGGTTGCAAGAATACATTTGCTAAGCAGTGTCCACATTTGCTAAGTAGTGTCTGTCTTAGTTTGCATTTGGATGGGTGGCTACATGTTAGTGCTGCAAGATGGATGGAGTCATAGCACAGTGGGAAAGCAGCTGCATGCTTGCATGCAGAAGGTCTCCGGTTCACTCTCTAGCATCTCCAGTTAGGGCTGGGGAAGATAAACCTTGGGAAAGCTGCTGCCTATTGTAAAATCCAGAGGAAAGAGTTGTGGTATGCAAGGACAAACAGTGGAGTAGAATCAGAAATTTTAATGGTTTAATGAGACAGGTATTATTTACAGAGAGACAAGTGTAGTCTGCCTTCCGTGCTCTTGCTGCTGGCTGTTTGTTAACCCTGCCTCTAATCCAGGACTGGAATAAAAGTAACATTCAAAAGCTGTCCTGGATCAAGGAATGGATTAAGCAAAAACACCACACCTATAAGTATAGATAGTACTGAGCTAGATGGACCAATGTTGTGGCTCATCATAAGGCAGTTTCCTATGTTGTTGTTGTTTGGAAACTCCTTCCCTCACCCTCCTTCCCTCCCCACCTCTCTCTCTTTATACACACACACACACACACACACACACACACACACACACACACACACTCTGCCCCTCCTCTAATTCCTGCATGGAAAAGTCATATAGTATTTTTGAGTAGTCCTGTTTTTCCTTGATGAACATCCAAATATAATTGATTGATTAAGTGCCATCAAGTCGGTGTCGACTCTTGGCGACCACATAGATAGATTCTCTCCAGGATGATCTGTCTTCAACTTGGCCTTTAAGGTCTCTCAGTTATGCATTCATTGCACCATAACTGCACCCTAATACCTATCCAAAATATTGTGGGAGGGGGGAAAAGGTGTGTCTTGGATAATTTTAGCTCTATTGATGAAAAGGCACTCTGCTAACTCAATAAGCACAAAATCTCACCAGCCCTTTGATGCTGTTCATTTTCTCCACCGGAATGCATTATAAAAATCATAATATGAACTTTCAAAGTGTTCATTAATGCTAAGTCTATTTGCTAAGTGCTAAGCTTTGCTGGAGATAACTCAATGGAAGCATTAGAAAACCAGCAAATGTTAGCTATTATGTTTGAGTGTGAGCTCTACCAGGTCCAAAACCCATATCAAGAAGCTACATTATTCCAAACCACCTTATTTGGCAGTGGGGGGGGGGATGGATGGAGGAGTAGGAAGGCTAAGTGGATTATTCTAAGGTACAATCTGCTTACCTTTTTATTTAGTGAAGGGAGAGTTCCCCCTGCTTATCATGTCATTATCCACCCCCCACCAGCTTTCTGGAGAATTCATGAGGACAAAACCAAAATGAACAAGAAAGTTCTCAAGAAAGTTTAGGAAACTTGCATCACAGGGAGTTTGCCACAGCCTGTTCCTCTCTACACAAGCAAATCTACTTATGTGAAGGGGAAGCAACTGTAAAGGAGTGACTACTACAGATAGGAGAGGCTGTGAAGACCTCATCTTTAAGATCTAGACATTCCTGAGTGCTCTGGAACATCACTTCTTGCTAGAGATTATTTTGCTTTATGGGCCAATGAATTAAATTGGGAGACAAAGGAAACTACAGTTTCTGTGCCCCAGCAGGACTGTACAGACTATAAACCTGAGTTCTTCCTGCCACTTGTTCACTTCTCTCTCTCTCTCTCTCTCTCTCTCTCTCTATATATATATATATACCGTATTTTACGGACTATAAGGCGCTACGGACTATAAGACGCACCTTAATTTTAATCCCGTTTTTCAGAGTTTTAACATATTAAACTGTTAAAACATATAAGATGCTCCTGAATTTTGGCGGATATTTTTCGAGGAAAAAAGTGAGTCTTATAGTCCATAAAATACGGTATATATATATTGCTTGGCAAGGAGGACTGCTTGGATGAGCTAAAGTAAAGTTGCGCTGAGTCGGTGTCAACTCCTGGCGACCAAAGAGCCCTGTGGTTGTCCTTGGTAGAATACAGGAGGGGTTTACCATTGCCATCTCCCACGCAGTATGAGATGATGCCTTTCAGCATCTTCCTATATTGCTTCTGCCCGATATAGGAGTTTCCCATAGTCTGGGGAACATAGTAGCAGGGATTCAAACCGGCAACCTCTGGTAAGTTATTTCTCTGCTGTGCCATTAGGTGGCTAAAATAAAGTAAAGTGTGCTGTCAAGTCGATTTCAATGCCTGATACCCAAATAGCCCTGAATACAGAATGGGTTTACCATTGCTTCCTCCAGTTCAGTGTGAGATGATGCCTTTCAGCATCTTCCTATGTGACTGCTGCTCGACAGAGTACCAGCAAGGATTCGAACCCGCAACCTTCTGCTTGTTAGTCAAGCATTTCTCCACTGCGCCACAGTGGTGAGCTGGTGTCAAATCAAATATGAGCCAATCCCAAACTTTGAAGAACATTTGGGCTCGGCTTGTATTGAGGATGGAGTTTCTGAGCTGAGGGGTTCAGAGTACCAAATCCTCCTATTCCAAATCACACCAATCATTGCTGATTTTGGTTCTGAAAATAACAATGACTCAAAAAAAAATAATAATTGCAGATTGGTCGACCATTTTGTCCAGACTAACCATACCATATTAACCCAAATCCAAAACAAGGTTCCCCCCGCCCAGGTCTTTCCTCATAAATGCAGGAGTGTCTTAAATTCAGAGTCCTCTTTCTTTGGGTTAAATACAGGTATAACTTCTACTTAGCCTCTCTTTTAAGGCAGCATCTTAAATTCAGAGACACCTTCTACTCAGGTAAATATGGTAGTTCATGCCATAGTTCATAGTGCATGCCATAGGAACTAGATATAAGACATTGCTTATGCCAAAGCTATCGGCTGAGAATTTCGTTCAAATGGGCCCAGTGTATACACTTCTATCACTCATTCATCCTTTGTTTAACAAAGATGGAAGTTATCTGCTGCATCTTTGTACTCTGATGGGGATGGGCTATAGCTCAGTGGCAGAGCATCTGCATGGCATACAGAAGGTCCCAGCTTCAATCTCTTGAATCCCTAGGCAAGCCTGGGAAAGACTCTGCCTGAAACTTTGGGGAGCTGCTGTCAACCAGTGTAGACAATTCTGAGCTAGATGGACCAATGTTCTAACTTGGTATAAGGCCGATCCCTATGTTCCTGTGTATATACTGTTGTGTGGTATGTGTACATAGTGCCATCCCATCCCCAAATTCAGCACTCCAAATATCCAGAGTCTGGAGTAAAAACGAATCACGTGAATATAAGCAATGAGCATATCTACTCTTATTTCCTCTTTTGGGATACTGATGGGCATTCTAACTAAATTACTCAATGGAAGTGCAGTTGAAATTAAGTTGTCCGAATATGGGAAACTCCTATATCGGACAGCAGCGATATAGGAAAGTGCTGAAAGGCATCATCTCATACTGCATGGGAGAAGGCAATGGTAAACCACTCCTTTATTCTACTAAGAAAACCACATGGCTCTGTGGTCACCAGGAGTTGACACCGACTCGATGGCACAACCTTTCCTTTTTGAGTAACATATGGGTAGTATTGAGGAATTTGTCTGGAAGTCAGCTACTGGTTTTACAAGATTGTGGAATATCTTGGCCAATTGTAGGATGAAGGAAGCAGAGAAATGAGGTATAGGTGGTCTCTGGGACCACATCCAACACTTCCAAGTTCAAGGACTAGGAAGTTGTTCTTTCAAGTCCAGATATTTGTAGCTTTAGATCTCTTACACATTGGTTGATTGGTAGGAACAGTCAATAAATTAGGTTCTCTGCAGTTATCTAGGAGGCTGCCAAAATAGCTGAGGTGGAGATAGATTTGTAAGCCACTTATATGTGATGCCAATACAATGTTCACTTTATTAATAAAGTTTCCCTCCCTTTCCCTCCAAAGCCAGGGTTTGACAATTAAACTTTGAAATCATTGTTTTCCCCTATACTTTTAATTTGCAGAAATGTATCAAAAACATCAGATCTAACTCAACTTAAGAACAAATGTAACAATTCAGGTGTTTTTTTTTTAAATTATTGCTTCACTTATTCAATTTAGGACATTTTAAAATACAATTCTACAATAAGAGTCTTGTCAGCCTTTTGAACCTGAATTGGAAGGTACCTGAGCTCTAGAATAGTCCCAGAAATGAACACTCTTGGTTGGCTTAATGCACTTCACTGCCTGCTCCTTGAAGGGGTGGAGCTATAATAGGGCAGACAGGTTCAAAGAACAAAAGCCACCCAACTCCTGGGGGCCACCTAACACGTCCCTCAGTGTTCATTTCCCAGCCATGTTCATCGTTGGTTTTGCAAACAAAATGTGCATCCAGCAATGCAGGGAAATGAGCACCGGAGGGCTTGTGTGGCCCTTCTGGGGCTCTGACCATGCCCCCTTGCATGATATGCCATGTGCTAGGGTGCGAGCCCTACGGAGGTCATTCCCAGCTGGTGTTTGCTTGCTAGGTGGGCCTATTTTCCTTCCTTTCTGTCGCTTTAAGGTAAAGTGTGTCGTTGAGTTGATGCCGACTCCTGGCAAACACAGAGCCCTGTGGTTTTTCTTTGGTAGAATACAGGAGGGGGTTAGCGTTGCCATCTCCCATGCAGTATGAGAGGATGCCTTTCAGCATCTTCCTATATCGCTGTTGCCTGATATAGGTGTTTCCCATAGTCTGGGATGGAAACATCCCAGCAGGAATTCGAACTGGCAACCTCTGGTTTGCTGTTCAAGTCATTTCTTTGCTGCGCCGCTTGTCGCTTTCAGACCTGTTAGTAAAACAGCCTGCCTGCCCCATGCAATGTTAGGATCTCCTTTGCTGCAGGTTTTCAAACAGAGGCCAGATGGCCATCTATAAGGGATGTTTAGCAGTTTTCTGAACTGAGCAGAAAAGCACCTCCAAGGTCCCTTTGAACTCCAGTATTCTATTCTAATATCCTAATGCCAAAAATAGGGAGAGGGGACAAATACCAGAACAGGGCTTCATTACTATATGTCAGTAATTGGTGTGGAGGTGGCCGGGGTACGGGGTGGGGTCATATATGAGAAGACTTTGTAGAGGAGAAGGGGGAAGCCGGATTCAGAGCTGTTTTAGCCCTGTGCCTAGTGTAGAATCTAATTCTAGCCTAAGCCAAGTATAAGAGCATTTGATAGCTGCACTCTTACCCCTTATCATCTCTATAGATACACATAACTGAGATACTTGGTTTTTGCTGTCATTAATGCAACTTTTCTTGCCCTTTATGGCTGGCTGAAGTTGCAGAGAACATTGCTCTGATTTTGAAAATATGTTCCTAGATATATTGCCACTCAGAAGTACATAGACGTGCTGGATATTGACTCTAGCAAGCCTGAGATCTCAAATGCACAGCAGTATTTGGGGCTTTAATCGGTCTCAGTGAAGCTAGCATTCTTCAAGTTGATAAGCAATTTAAAAGGATCGCCCAGTATTTCAGAATGCTCTTAAAGATGTGCATTCTTCTTATGAAGGAAAGACTGGCCAGGTCATTTGTGTAAACTTTGAAACAAATCCATAAAAGGATGGTTCCTAGAGAGTTAGTTAAGAACATAAGGTAATTTTGGAGCCTGGACCTAAGGACATTTGGAGGTCCCCCTCCCCTGCAAATTAAGCATCATCATGCTCGGCTGGGCAACCACACCGCCTGAGACAGACTAAAGAGGATTTTGCAGGGAGGCGGGCAGGGACTGTGGAGGCCCTGGGCTTTGGCCAGGAAGTCCAGGGGTAAGAGTGCCTCTGGGCCCAAGACTTACATAGCCCAGCATCCTGTTTCACACAATGGCCCACCAGATGCCCAGGTTCTGCCTGATCTTCCCATGGAAAGGAGCATATTTGCACTCAGAACAATCCTCTGCATATTTACTTATAAATAAGCCCTACTGCCGGGGTGGCCAATCTGAATCTCCCCAGCTGCTTTTGGACTACATCTCCTATCACCACAGGAAGCTGCCATATACAGAGTCAGACCATAGTTCCATCTAGCTCATTATTGTTTACACAGACTGGCAGCGGCTTCTTCAAGCTTGCAGGCAGGGATCTCTCTCAGCCCTATTTTGGAGAAGCAAGGGAGGAAACCTGAAACCTTCTGCTCTTCCCAGAGTGGCTCCATCCCCTGAGGGGAATATCTTACAGTGCTCACACTTCCATTCTCCCATTCATATGCAACCAGGATGGACCCTGCTTAGCTAAGGGGGAAAGTCATGCTTGCTACCACAAGACCAGCTTGCCTCCCCTTAGGAGGTTAGGCTGAGAGAGTGTGAATGGTCCAGATTTGTATAAAATTATAGACCAGGGCTACACAACTTCAGCCTTCCTGTAGATGATGAACTGCAATTCCTATCATCCCAAATGATTAGCCACTGTGGCTGGAGATGATGGGAGTTGTAGTCCAAATACAGCTGTAGGGCCAGAGTTCTACAGCTCTGCCTTAGACTGTGTTATCAACACCCATAATAACAGCTGAGTCATGTGTTGAAACAGTCCTGTGAATATGTCTTCAAACCATGCTCCGATGTTATGTTGCACCAATTTTGTGGCAGTTGAGCATGTCTTTTTCTCTTTCTTTCTTTTTCTTTCTTTTCTTTCCCGGTCAACTTTTAAAAATTTGTGTGAAAGTCTGGAGCAGAGTGGAGTAGAATGGATTGGACATCTGTCATATTACACTACCCATCTACTCAGAAGTATGTCACTGTGTTAAATGGCACATAAGGGGTGGGGAGGAAAGATTGTGTTGACTCCTGGTGACCACAGAGCCCTGTGGTTGTCTTTGGTAGAATACAGGAGGCGTTGACCATTGCCATCTCCCACACAGTCTGAGGTGATGCCTTTCAGCACCTTCCTATATCGCTGCTACCCGATAAAGTAGTTTCCCATATTCTGGGAAACACACCAGTGTGGATTTGAACCAATAGCCTCCTGCTCTCTACCCAGGTTGCTTTCCTGCTGTGCCATTAGGTGGCCTCAAATGGCACATACTCTCAGTGAAATCATAAGATCGTAAGAACAACCCTACTGGATCAGGCCCAAGGCCCACTGGTGTGAAACCCTGTTTCATACAGTGGCCCACCAGACGCCGCTGGGAAGTCCGCAGCAGGAGTTGAGAGCATGCCCTTTCTCCTGTTGTTACTGCCTTGCAACTGGTATTCAGAGGCATCCTGCCTCTGAGGCTGGAGGTGGCTTACAGCTCTCAGACTAGTAGCCTTTGATAGACCAGAATTTTGTTTCCCTGAAAGGTTATATTGAGACTTCCCGCCTCTGTCCCTGCACTCCAAAAGATTATGGATAATGATAACGATTTAAAAGATTTAAATCATTTATAGTTGGGTGCAACTATTCTAAATGTTAAAGAGGAAATGAGAGAGGCAAGGAAATTCATTGGCTATTGAGTATATGAACTTCATTATGCTTTTGTGTTCTTTTCCCTCCTTCCACTGTTTTTCCTGTATGTGATATTGGGATCTGCACAGGATTGGCTGATTGCCTTCAGTTCTTTAGCTGAATCATGGTGTCAAGTCATATTTAAGAACAAGACCTCAGCCACCTCTGTAAGCATGGAGGATGATGTCTTACATCAAAATGTTTGCTATTTTGCCACATCTGTGGTTTAGTTTTTAAGTTTTTGAAATTTTGAATATTTTCAAACTTAACTTTTAATTGCGCATTAAAGAAGGCCATTGAAAAAATTTTGAAGTGTGGAAATGCATATCTCATCGCCTTTATACCGTCATGTTACTAAGAATATTTATACACAGCTTTTCGACAAAAGTTCTCAAAACTATATACACAAATATATTCATCAGAAATAAATAAGATGGTTCCCTGCCCCAAAAGGGCTCACAAGAGAGGGAGAAGGAGAAGGAGAGAGCAACATTCACTGGAGAAATCCTGTGCTAGGGGACAATTATACAATTAAATAGGGACAGTTGCTTGGTCACTTGGTCAAAGACCACCCCCCCCCCCAAGCCTGGTGGTGGCACTGCTTCTGCACTGCACATAAAAAAGTTGATTTTTTAAAATACTGGATATGAATCGGGTTACATTCTAAAGTGCAATTTAAAAAACAACGGAATTGTGTGTGAAGTGCTCCCCGATAGCTCACAGGGACTTTGGAATAAATTTGGCCGATATGTGAATGTACTCCTTCCATTCCAGAGGAGATGTGAACTAAAAGCCAGCTGTGAAAAACCTAATGGAAAAACCCTGGGGGGAAACCCAGGCACAGCAGGAAAGTTGGAGGGCTTTATGCCACCTCCAGCCTCAGAGGCAGGCTGAGTACCAGCTGCAGGGGAGTAACAGCAGGAGGGAGGGCATGCCCTCAACTCCTGCCTGGAGGCTCGCAGTAGCATCCGGTGGGCCACTGTGTGAAACAGGATGCTGGACTAGACGGGCCATGGGCCTGATCCAGCAGGGCTGTGCTTATGTTTTTAAACCCCAC
This sequence comes from Hemicordylus capensis, assembly GCF_027244095.1. Classification (NCBI taxonomy): domain Eukaryota; kingdom Metazoa; phylum Chordata; class Lepidosauria; order Squamata; family Cordylidae; genus Hemicordylus; species Hemicordylus capensis. Next base: position 12,472,964 of record NC_069664.1, on the reverse strand, counting down.
ATTTTTCAAAAAGAAAAGAAAACCTGGGTTGTTCTCTCCCTCCCCCACCTCTCTCTCTCTCTCTCTCTCTCTCTCTCTCTCTCTCTCTCTCTCTCTCTCTCTCTCACACACACACACACACACACACACACACACACACACACACACACACACACACCCCATCCCCCCCTGGCCTTCCAATCTCTAGCTGGGCATATTGGAGGCTACTAGCTGTGATGGCTAAGTGAAACCTCAATCTTCAGAGGCAGTATACCACTGAATACCAGGAAGTGAGGAAGTGGCAGCTATTGCTTTCATTTATTTATTTCTACATGTATATCCTGCTCTTTCTCCAAGGAACCTAGAGTGGTGTACATGATTACGTTTATCTTCACAAGCACCCTGTGAGCTAGGTTAGGTTGTCAGAGAGATGACTGGCCCAGAGTCACCCAATGAGTTTCATGGCTGAATCGGGATTTGAACTCGAGACTCTCTGGTCCTAGTCCAACACTCTAACCCACTACACCACACGGGTTCTCTCTCTTTTTGTGCCCTGTCTGGTGTTTCCTGAAGGCATCTGTTTGGCCAGTACCAAAAAACAGGATGATGGACCAGATCTGATACAGCAAGACTCTTAAATTCTGCTGGTCTTATTAAAATTATTTTGTGTTATTTCCTCAGATGTGTCACCCAAAGAACAACACTGTGATTTCTTTTTGGAATCTTGCTTTAGGAGAACATCAGTGACAGTTTATATACAGTAGCTTTAAATCATTATTGTTGTAGAGAGGGTTTTAATTTTAAGAACGGAAGAAGAGATATCAATTTAGGCTGATAATTGCCAAGATGCTTAGCAAGAGTTCAATACCTTTCTTTTACAATACCTGGATCTTGCCCCCACCTTTCTCTTTTAATTGCTAAGACCCCTTTTACACTGACTGTCAACATTCTGTGTCAAACTGAATAATTTACCCTTTTAAACTGACAGGAGCTGTCATTATTAAAATCCCGGGCCAAGTTTGACAGGATTCACACAATAGGGGGAACTTAAAGCTTTTAACAGGCTTTGCGACAGCCCAGACTTTTCAGCACGTCTTGTCAGTCTGTGCGAGATCTCATCTCTGCCTTGTGAAAAGTTGGCAGATTAGAAGATTATATCTGACAGATCTGAAGTGGCGTTGATGACATACTCTGACAATAATATCACTAGGAGAGAGGGAAACCACGAGGGGCGGGGGAAACGAGCATAATGAAAAATCATCTTTAGAAATTTGGTAAGCAGTTTACAAATTGGACGATGCTTGGTGCTTACAGATAACTATTTATAATGCATTGCAGTCTTGCAGGGTGGAAATGGGAGATGCTTAATATGTCAGACGTATTACTCCCTTTCGGAGAAAAGAGCATTTCTTTGGGTCTGAGGCGCCCTCTGAATCATGGATGCTTGTGAACTCAGTACTCTTTTCATGGCTCCTTGTTGTTTTTCTGGAAGGGAGGAGTAACAGTGGCAATTGGAGGTAGGTTTAGTACTGCACTTGGATGCATCAAGAGTTTTAAGGCGTCTGGTGCTGTAAAATCATCAGAAGAGAAACTGAAGCACTCATCATGTCTGTATACAGATGTGAAACTGTAGTGTGTACCTTTCATCACAGATTGGGGGTCTCCCCCTTTTTTTGTCAAGGCTACTGTTACAAACACTCAGTCACTAAGCTGTATTGATTGGTTTTACACAACATTGTATGAGTTGCCTGTCTCTCTTTCTGCGACAGCTTGATGAAAACTTGTAATTAGAGCTGAAGAAATGGTTCAAAGTGTTATGCGCATGCGCGCGCGTGCGCGCGCACACACACACACACACACACATTTCTAGGTAGTGGCATTTCTAGGTAGTGGAACCCTTAGGTTCCAGAGCATCTTTGTGAATTGTTGTTTAAAGGTTTGGTCTAATACAGGTAATAAGTAAAAACCAATAAAGGTTTTGGTCTAACAGGTAATTAATAAGCATCACAAAAATAATAATCCTATCTAGGTAGATTCTGACCTTGAAAGGTAGATTCCTAACAAAAACACCAAATGGGGAGAGAGAGCCTATCTAGAGGAAACCACATCTGGCCCAAATGCCATTTTTGAAGCTGAAATCAACAGCCTTTTCCTACCAGTCTTGCTGTAGTTGCATTTTGGTGGTGTGGGGCATCAGTAAGCCATCTGTGTGAGCACTCTAGAAAGTAGCAGGTAGCTGGCATTGTCTATATTAGACAATTAAGATGTGGTTAGAATGGCTCTAAACTACAGCTGTTTTTAATTGGATTTTACCTTGCTGCAGATGGCCTGACATTCTATGTTACTTTGCTTACTTTTAACTTGTTGGTCTTGTTTTTATCTTTTCAAATATTGCAGTGAACCGCTTAGTGGTTTTAAAAAAAGGAAATACATTAGATAAATAAAATTTAGAGGAATGGGGCAATGTGGTGAATGTTAGAGATCATCAATGCAAATTACAGAGTCACCAGGTATAGCTTAACTGAAGATCAGGGAAATGAGACATGCATATCAGAGGTTTTCAAGCCCCCTGAAAAGCCCCTTAATTCTGCTTCCCTCCCCCCCCAAACCCTGTCTATGCCTCCCCCTTGCTGCTGATTCAGTAATCATCTCTCAACCTGCCAGTTAGGGATAAGGATGTGCATGACCCAGTTTGGCACTTCTTTTATGGAGTGCCAAAACAGATTGAAAGTCTGGTGTCCAAGCCAGTTCAGAGATGCGACAGGTCCTTTAAGGGGCAGGGAGGGTGCCCATACCTGCCCAACCAATTTCCCCCCACTGGCACTCTCCCCAAAAGCGCTGGCACAGGGCTGCAGCGTACCTACGTACAGCCCCATTGAGCATCGTACCAGAAATGGCCGACGCGCATGTGTGCAGCATGCATGCACACACACATCTGCCATTTCCAGTACAACACTGGCCAGGGCTGCAAGGAGGTACACTGCAGCCCCACGCCAGGGCTTTTGGGGAGAGCGCTGGCAGGGGGAAAGCGGCGGGGCGGGTAAGGGCACCTTCCCTGCCCCTTAAAGGAATATACCTGCCTCCCGTGAGTACACAAACCAGTTCATGCACATCCCTAGTTAGGGATCATGCAGTAGACATGATGACTAGGGATGTTTATGGAGCGGGATTTGTGTTCCCTTTTGAACTCAGAATAGAACACAAATTCTTGAAACGTTCTGTCGGAACAACTGGCTAATCAAGCCCATTCTAGAGGGAAGGTAATGCTCACATGGATGAACCTAGCCAATCAGGAGTCATCAAAGACACAACTTGGCTTCCCTATCTCCATGCTCCTTGAAATGAGCACTGTTCAATTAATGATGGTTGATGATGGTTTCTCCAGTTATCCCTTTTTGCCTCTGCCCTATAAAATGGTAAATATCCAGTTAATAAAGGGTTTATACAGATCCTCCTTCTTTCTCTGTCTGCTGGCTTCTGCTGCCTTCAGAGATCGCAGAAGGAGTTCAAAAGCCCCTGTTCTCCCTTCTGTTTACTCTTGTTATTCCAGAATGCCTTGCAGTGATTAAAGGATAACTGAGAAGACTTCTATCTGACAGGTCTCAAATTGTATACCTTTAGGTGTCACTTTTGAAAGTGGAGCTCTTCAGCAGTGAGAAACCCATTAGAAGCAGTCAAATTTAAACACTGGGGTGCTTGAAGGCACAGCAGGTAGCACTGGCCTGCCTGATAATATGAGAAGTTTATGCATTCAGCTGGAGTTTAATCCTTTAGAAATGTGTATTTGCCAGTTGCAGAAGTCTGGATCCAGGCATCTCGAATGCTGGCCTAATGAACTCTTCCAAAGCCCAAACTAGATTAGGCTTGTCATGGGCATTTGACTAGGGGCACTTGTGATATCGAATATTGCTGCTTGAATGCACATGTGCAGAACTGAGGCAAACACAACCCTGCTTGTCATCAGCTACTAACCAGATGAGCAGTGTTTTGGGCAGGGGGTGTCATTAGGGGGTGGCCAATGGGGTAGGAGTCCCCAGAGAATGGCTGCAAGCCCCAAATCTCATCCGCCACCTCCTTCCTCCATGACATCTTCCAGAAAGGAAGTGAAGCAGCAGAGGCACCTTGCACAGAGAGTGGGAGAGAGTTCCTGGCCTCATCAAGAAGAGCTGGTCTTTTGTTAGGGAACATTAATTGCCGCTTTGCTAAGCAGGATCCACCTTGGTCTGCATTTGGATTGGAGACTAGCGTGCTTTAAGATATTCCCTTTAGGGGATAGGGCCATAGGCTCAGTGGTAGAGCATCTGCTTTGCACGCAGATGGTCCCAGGTTCACTCCCTGGCAGCATCACCAGGTAGGGCTGGGAAAGACTCCTACCTGAATCCTGGGAGAGCTGCTGCCAGTCAGTGTAGACCAGGCTGCTCAACTTTGGCCCTCCTGCAAATGATGGCCTACAGCTCTCAGGATCCCTGGCTATTGGCCACTGCAGCTGGAGATTATGGGAGTTGTAGTCCCAAAACAGCAGAGGGGCCTAAGTTGAGCAGGCCTGGTGTAAACAATACTGAGGAGGATGGAACAATGGTCTGACTCACTAGAAGGCAGCTTCCTCTGATCTACCAAGCTCTCTACTGCTTCTACCTTTGAAGGTGCTGTATTATAAGAACATAAGAACAGCCCTTCTAGATGAGGCCCAAGGTCCATCTAGTCCAGCATCCTGTTTAACACAGTGACCCACCAGATGCCACTGGAAGCCTACAGGCAGGAGTAGAGGGCATGCCTTCTCTCCTGCTGTTACTCCCCTGCAACTGGTACTCAGAAGCATCCTGCCTTTGAGGCTGGCCTTTAGCCCTCCACCTACTAGCTGACTGTTGATAGACCTCTCCTCCATGAAGTTATCCAAAGCCCTCTTCAAGCCATCCAGGTTGTTGGCTGTCACCACATCTTGTGGCAGAGAATTTCATAAATTGATTATGTATTGTGTAAAAAAGTACTTCCATTTGTTGGTTCTAGATTTCCTGGCAATCAATTTCACGGGATGACCCATGGCTCTAGTGTTATGTGAGAGGGAGAAGAATTTCTCTCTATCCACTTTCTCCACACCATGCATGATTTTATAGACCTCTGTCATGTCTCCCTGCAGTCGTCTTTTTTTCTAAACTAAATAGCCCCAGGTGTTGTAGCCTTGCCTCATAAGAAAGGTGCTCTAGGCCCCTGATCATCTTGGTTGCCCTCTTCTGCACCCTTTCCAGTTCTACAATGTCCTTTTTTAGATGAGGTGACCAGAATTATATGCAGTACTCCAGGTGTGGCTGCACCATAGTTTTGTATAAGGGCATTATAATATTAGCTGTTTTATTTTCAATCCCTTTCCTAACGATCCCTAGCATGGAATTGGCCTTTTTCACAGCTGCCGCACATTGAGTCGAGACTTTCAACGAGCTGTCCACCACGACCCCAAGATCCCTCTCCTGATCAGTCACTGACAGCTCAGATCCCATCAGTGTATACTTGAAGTTGGGGTTTTTCATCCCAATGTGCATCACTTTACACTGGCCAACACTGAACCACATTTGCCACTTTGTCATCCACTCCCCCAGTTTGGAGAGATCCTTTTGGAGCTCCTCACAATCCGTTTTGGATTTCACTACCCGAAAGAGTTTGGTATCATCTGAAAATTTAGCCACCTCGCTGCTTACCCCTACTTCTAGATCATTTATGAATAAATTAAAAGGCACCAGTCCCAGTACAGATCCCTGGGGGACCCCATTTCTTACTTACTTCCATTGTGAAAACTCTCTATTTATACCTACCCTCTGTCTCCTGTCTTTCAACCAATTAGCAATCCACACACGTACTTGTCCCCTTATCCCATGACTGCTGAGTTTTCTCAGGAGTCTTTGATGAGGAACATTGGCGAAAGCTTTTTGGAAGTCCAAGTATACTATGTCAATTGGATCACCTTTGTCCACACACCTGTTAACACTCTCAAAGAAGTCCAAAAGGTTAGTGAGGCAAGATTTACCTTTGCAGAAGCCATGCTGGTTCTCTCCCAGCAGGGCCTATTGTTCTATGGGCTTTACAATTTTATCCTTGAGGATGCTTTCCATCAGTTTGCCTGGAACGGACGTTAGGCTAACCGGCCTGTAATTCCCAGGATCACCCCTGGATCCCTTTTTGAAAATCGATGTTATATTTGCTACTTTCCAGTCCTCCAGTACAGAGCCTGATTGAAGGGATAAGTTATATATTTTAGCAAGGAGATAGGCAATTTCACATTTGAGTTCTTTGAGGACTCTTGGATGTCTGCCATCCAGTCCTGGTGATTTGTTAGTTTTTAGTTTTTCCAGACAGTTTAAAACATTATCTCTTGTCATTTCTATCTGACTCAGTTCTTTAGCCTCCATCCCCAAAAAGCCTGGTTTAGGAACAGGTATATGCTCAGTATCTTCTGCCATGAAGACAGATTCAAAGAACTCATTTAGATTCTCTGCAACCTCCATATCCACCTTAATAATCCCTTTCACTCCCTCATTGTCTAATGGTCCAACCACCTCTCTGGCAGGTTTCCTACTTCTGATATATTTAAACAAGTTTTTGTTATTCTCCTTGATGCTTTTAGCTAAATGTTCCTCAAACTCTCTTTTTGCCTCCCTTATTGTCACCTTGCATTTCTCTTGCTAGAGTTTTTGTTCCTTTCTGTTCTCTTCCTTTGGACAGGGCTTCCAATTTCGGAAGGAGGTCTTCTTCCCTTTTATGGCTTCCTGTTAGCCATGCTGGCATCCTGCTGGACTTAGTGGTACCTTTCCTCCTTTTGAGTATACAATCTAACTGGGCTTCTAGTATTGTGGTTTTGAGTAAACTAGAGCAAAGTGACTCTCTTGATTTTCCCTTTCAGCTTTCTTTTCACCATACTCCTCATTTTGGAGAAGTTTCCTCTTCTGAAATTCAAAATGTCTGTGTTAGACTTCCTTGGTGATTCTCTCCCTGCATGTATGCTGAATTTGATGGCACAATGGTCACTGTTCCCTAAAGGGTCGATGACACTGACATCATGCACCAGGTCCTGGGTGCCACTATAAACTTAGAGACTTAAAAAGACATACATGCTTATTCTTGTGGTGGGTGGGGATGATTGAGTTTAATTATCAAAAGTGGAGCTGTAGGTCCCAGATCTTTTTAGTACCTAGCCGTGCCCCACCATGTATCCTATTTCTAATTTGTCTAAGCCCCTTTTAAAGCAATCCAGGTTGGTGGCCAAATCTCTAGCTTTTACAGGGCCCCCATGATGAATACATAACCTTCCTAAATAATTTCCCAGTGATGCTGGTACCAGAAGCATCTCTGTTAGTGCAGGGCCCCTTATAAGCACAGGGCCGAGAGAGACTTCTGCCAGCCCATCAACTTGCAGCTACTTGAAGTAGCATCACCAGAAGCATCACCTACCTTGAAGTAGCACTACAAGAAGCTACTGCCAGTCTGTGTAGATCAGAGCTGCTCGTTCAGCTCTTCTGCAGATGTTGGCCTACAACTCCCACAATCCCCGATTACTCATCCCTGTGGCTAGGAGTTAGGGGAATTGTAGTCCCAAAACAACTGGAGGACCGAAGTTGAGCAGCCCTGGTTTAGACAATACCGAGCTAGATGGACTAATAGTCTGACTTGGTAGAGGACAACTTCCTGTGTTCTGCATTGTGCTAGGTTTACTTGAACAAAAATACACAACATAGAGGCATATGCTATTAAACTCTCCCATCCTATATGCTGCAGGGAGGAAAAAATTCTTTAGATCAAGGTTCATTCCATGACCAAACTATCTTTCATTTAACCAGGCTGACAAACGCAAAATGGATAGATTCTCGCCCACCCTCCTCCATTCCCTAGTGCTATATGTAGTTATTCATTTAGAAGTATTTTTGACTTGGTCCTTTCTTTAAATAACCATTGTCAATGCAAATTATTGTTTCAAGCACAAATGCAATCAATTGATGTAAGCCAAGTGGCTGATGGATGGGTCCATTTGCTGAAATTATAAAACACACTCATGAACATTATTTAATTTCATTGCTTTTTCAAATGGGCTTAAATGAGAATTATGCTAAACACAGCATCTCACCGAGTTTGCTGCTTCCATGTGGACCAAGTGCCTATGTAAATCTGATAAAATCTAGGGCCGCCATCCAGGCTAACTTAGTATTCATGCTACAAATGCTAAACTGATTCTAGGGAGAAGGGAAATGTTTTTGGCCGGAAGAGTAGGCTTCAGAGTGAATGGGGGTTCAGGGAAAATCACAACATTAGCAGCATGAGCACAATATTAGTCTGGATGTCAGTCCAAATAGCAGCTATCTTGGCAGTGACAGGAATTAGTTTCTAGTGTTCATCACTTTATTACATAGGAGCTTAGGAACATCGGAAGCTGCCATATACTGAGTCAGACCATAGGTCCATCTTGCCCAGTATTGTCTTCACAGACTGGCAGCAGCTTCTCCAAGATTGCAGGCAGGAATCTCTCTCAGCCCTAAAGAGTGTGGCAGGGAGTAAGCAAGCTGTTAGAGTGGCCTGATTTGGAAAAACAGACTTGGGAAGAACTAACCTCGGGTTTGAGCGATAGAACCTCCTTTCGAGGTCCCAGAAAGAAACCTTCAAGGAAACAGGACAGAATGGGTGCCCTCATACTAGGGAATTGGAACATTCCCCTTCTCGTAATCAGGGTAGTAAACCTGTATGTCATTTATGCAATGCTCCTGCATAGGAATAGGGAGGGAAGACGCGACCAAGAGGTTCACACAGATGAGACAGTAAATCTCTTCTGGAAAAGTTTGTATGGTTATGTGCAAAAAGACAAGAGTATCTCTTCTAAACAGCAATGGGACAAATTGTGGAAATGGACGTTGGATGTAAACAACCCCCCCCCCATTACCTGATGTGCCTTGAAATCCCCCACCCCCAAGTTACAGGACTACCTGCATATACGTCATAACCTTGTGGGTGTCCAAATCCTTGTGTGTAAATCTTTGTAGATATATCATGTACAAACAACTACTTTGCATATAATTGTGCTTTGGCAACGAACTGTATGCTTTGGTAGTTTGTTGGTTCAATAAAAAAAAAATCTTGTCCTATCTTGGAGATGCTGCCAGGGAGGGAACTTGGAACCTAGAGGCTCTTCCCAGAGTGGCTCCATCCCCTGAGGGGAATATCTTACAGTGCTCACACATCAAGTCTCCCATTCATATGCAACCAGGGCAGACCCTGCTTAGCTAAGGGGACAAGTCATGCTTGCTACCACAAGTCTAGTTCTCTCCTCTCCTCTGTTGAAACAGAGGAAGCTGCCTTATATTGAGTTAGACCCTTGGTGCATTTACAACACTATGGTCTACAATGACTGGCAGTGGCTCTCCAAGGTCCTGCCCAACCCTACCTGGAAATGCTGTTAGGGATTTAACCTGGGACCTTCTGCACACAAAGCAGATGCTTTACCACTGCGCTGACCATTAACCCTCTATTACCTATGTAGTCACAGAGTCTATTCACACGACCACTCGAAAGGAGACCCCAGCCCACTTTTAAGCAGACGTGAGAACCATCGGGAGCTGTGTGGCTCCCAGCAGTTAGCCCGCTTAATTCCACACACACCCCTTAAATGAGCTTAATGGAGCAAGCGCTCCACTAACCCTGTTTAGTTGATCGTGAGTTGCCATGGCAAAACAGTGAGCATCTTGGCCTTGGGGGTCTCCCCAGAATGCCCCATGCACTCATGTGGGGCATCATGGGACTTCCAGGGGCTGGGAGGCCCCTGATCCCTGCTGCCGCTACGGGCTCCATGACAGAGCCGGTAGTCATGTGGGCAGCCGATCCGGCCGCCCAGAGCAAGCTCCCTGCTCATCTGTGGGGAGAGCGGGCTAAGCCAGCTCTCCCCATAGAGCCTCGAAAAGCTCTACACATGGATCATGTGTGGAGCCTCATAGACTTTCTTTTGTGACCTCTAGGAAGTCACCCTGAGGTTTTATTTTGTTTAAGGACTTATACCCCATTTCCCCAACAATATTACTCATGTTGGTTTGTGTCAAAGGCGAAATAGTGATAAACTGCGAGCAGAGAGAGAGATTTCTTCATGCCAAAAACCTGTCTGAAGAGCAAAGTTTTGGCTTGATGAAGGAGAGAAGGAGCAAGGAGAGCCTCTTGGGGTAGAAGAAGAATATTGTTCCATTGCGTCGGTGTCGACTCCTGGCAACAACAGAGCCATGAAGTTTTCTTGGTAGAGAACAGGAGTGGTTTACCATTGCCTTCCTCCCGCACAGTATGAGATGATGCCTTTCAGCACCTTCCTATATCGCTGCTGCTCGATATAGGAGTTTCCTATATTCTGGGAAACACACCAATGGGGATTCGAACCCAACAGCTTCCTGCTCTCTAGGCAGGTTGCTACTCCAATATAGGCGCAGCCACTGTAGGACCAGGGGCAACTCTAGAACACTTAGGCCGCTTTCGGACATCATGCCAAACCAGAGGCAACAATGCCAGAGGTTCAGGTTTGTGGTTGTCTGTTTGTGGGAACCATGTTTCCGTAAGCAAAGCGAGCCAAGGTTTCCGACCTCAAAACTGAATTTGAATCCTCAGTTGCATTAACCTTTACTGCTTTTTTTGAGGTAGAGGAGTGAGTGAGTGAGGCTTCTTTAAACAATGGAGGCCTCTGTAAATAATTAATTCAAGTTACAGAGTGACACTTTGGTGTAAAATTCCAGTCTTGTGGGTTGAAGAGTGAAAGGGGGAGCAGGAAATACTTTAGGGAGAGTACCCGCTACCCCTAGCTATCTCTTGGAGTTATCGCTGTGAAGGACCCGTAGGACAATTTCCTGTTTGGCCTTTTGGAAAAGCTCTTGAAATGTTTAAAGGTGGTGCTCCTCCCTTTGAATTTTTCATTGCTTGGAGAACTGGGAGGTGTTTGCAACAATTTAATGCTTGGGAAGCATCTTGAGAACATATTGAAATGTTTATGCTCTAGTTCTCCAGTACAGGTGCAAATGAGAGGGCATGTGTGTGATAATACCACATTATGGAGTTAACATTACAATGAATATTGATATCGGAATATTTTCCCTTGGAAAGCTGGAAACGGGCTTCAGACAGCAGAGTCTGTGCAGTCACTTGAGTGGAGGGGAGGTGGAAGAAGCTTGCCGCCGCCCCCCCATCTCGTGACACTGCACAGTGGTGAGCTTTCAGAGGTCAAAAGGGGGGCATTCTCCCCTCCTCGCCCCCCTTCTTGCAGCCATCCACCACGACCACCGTGCCCCATCCTGCCCCCAGCAGCGGCAGTCTTTAGGGGGCAAAAGGGGGGACTTTTCCCTTGCCCCCTTCCCCGCAGCTTTTTTAAATGAATTAAAACTTCTTGAGCTGGGGGCCTGGGGGTGTGGAGAGATTTTTTTTAATGCTTTGTGCAGCACTTTAATACTGTGTGTGTGTGGGGGGGGGGGAGAGACTGACAGAAAGACAGACAGACAGACACGGACACACTGCCTTGATACTGCCACCCAGAACAAAACTCTTTCACCTCACTGATGATAAACATTAGAGGGAGCACTGCTTAGGCTGCAGGGATGTTTCTCTAGAGATTGAATGTAATCTATTGCTGGCTTGTAGAAGTGAACTGCTGATCTACTTTACCCACTTCTCAGCCGGTATCTCTGTAAGTAAACCAAATCTTACAAAGACACCATAAGACACCACTCTCCTCCAAAGGAAGACAGGATAAAGGTGGTGCTCCTCCCCTTGCATTTTTCATTGCTTGGATAACTGGGAAGTGTTCACAACAGTTTAATGCTTGGGAAGCATCTTGAGGACATCTTGAAATACAGCACTGTTCTCCTGCATCAAGTAATCAAGTCATGACAATCGTAATGCAATTGTGAGAAGCAGTCTCAGTCAAGTAATGAAATTGTAAGAAGCATTCTCAATGGGCTATAGGGGGCACTCCTACCCTCCCAAAGTAAAGGTAAAGGTAAACCACGGTAAAGTCACCAGTCTGAAAAAGCTCCTGGTGCAGCTCTTACGGAAGAGGTATAGCATGGCTTAAAGTAAAACTGTGCTGTTGAATCGGTGTTTACTCCTGGTCCCCACAGAGCCCTGTGGTTGTCTTTGGTGGAATACAGGAGGAGTTTACCATGGCCATCTCCCGTGCAGTATGAGATGATGTCTTTCAGCATCTTCCTATATCGCTGCTGCCTGATATAGGTGTTTCCCCTAGTCTGGGAAACATACCAGTGGGGATTCGAACTGGCAGCCTATTACTCTCTAGGCAAGTTACTTCCTCATGATCCCCTCTGCACACATTAAGGTCATGCAGAGAAGTCCATCTTTGGCTGCTGCCAGTTTGCCTAGCAGCGACTTGATATCAGGCCTTCTCCATAGTCACTCCTAGGCTGTGGAAAGTGCTCCCTATAGATATATGAGGCTTAAGATCATTACAGGTAAAGTGTGCCAATGAGTCAGTGTCAACTCCTGGCGACCACAGAGCCCTGTGGTTGACTTTGGTAGAATACAGGAGGGGTTTACCACTGCCATCTCCCACACAGTACAAGATGATGCCTTTCAGCATCTTCCTATATTGCTGCTGCCCGATATAGGTGTTTCCCCTAGTCTGGGAAACATACCAGTGGAGATTCGAACCAACAGCTTCTGGTGTGGTAGTCAAGCCATTTCCCGGCTGCACCATTAGGTGGCTTAGCAGCCTTTATAAGAGCTCTGAAAATGTAATTTTTAACCTGGCCTTCAGTGATTTTTAAATGGTTTTAAATTGTTTTCATTTTTAATGGTTTTAATGGTTTATCGATTTTGTCTTTATTCATGTGAACCAAATAGACTCCACAGGCCTGCTCAGATTAGGCCCTCCAGCTGTTTTTGAACCACAACTTCCATAATCTCCAGCCACAGTGGCCAATGGCCAGGGATTATGGGAATTGTAGGCCAACATCTGCAGGAGGGCTGAAGTTGAGCAGCCCTGACCTAGAGCCATCTGGCAGTATAAAAATGTATGCTTAAAAATGTATGCTTTTCTAGACTGATGTAATTAAAAACCAAATAGAACAAAGTAGACCAGCTTCTTTGATTGCAGAAGAGCCCAGATTCAATCCATGACATCTCCTGTTAAAACTCTGAGGGAGTAGAGCTGGGAAAGAGCTCCACTTCCTGAATTATTTCCTATTTTCTATGAACTTTGAAAATTTTAATTGGTTTCCTCAGCGACTGATACTCCTTGAAGCAGTTGCGTATCCTGATTGCTTCTCTACCCCAAGTCTTTTTGAGGTCCTAGGTAAAACACTAAATCATCCTTCAATGAGGCTCCAATTTAACCATTCAGTTTCACTAATAACTTCTCTTGCTTTCAGAGCCACCAAAAAAATGTGTCCTGAAACCCTTAGGGGAAGGACTATGTCTCAGTGGTAGAATTTGCATTCTTGGGTTCCATACCTGGTCTGACCAGTTAAATGGGGCTGAAGTCAGGGGCGTAGCAAGGTTGGAGTGGGTCCAGAGACAAGATTTTAAAATGGGGCCCCCCTCACTGAAGCTCAGCTCATGAAGTAAAGAAATCTTAAATTATTTTTTTAAAGGTTTTTGTAAATTGCGGACGATGCAAGTCATTTAATAGTACTAGAGAAAGACATGCTGTTCTGGTAGCTCCAGGTCTTAACACTCCCATCAACTTCAGAGGATGAATCCAACTCAAGGAAGCCCAGGCGGATGTGTGGCTGGGGGAGTCAGTCATGTGACTTGCCTCGGGGGGGGGCAAGGCAGTGGGCCTCCAGACAACTGTCTCCCCTTGCCCTATTATAGTTATGCCCCTGACTGAAGTAACATAACTGGATAAGCTCCTGGAAGGCTGCTAACATAACCCCTGCTAACTGGGCAAAGAGGCACCTTTTAACATGGTGATTCTCTTTATTTAGCAAGGGGAGAGTAACTGGCCCTCTCCACCCCCAGCACAGTACCTACAGTGACTATTGCTGGTGTCTGTCTTATGTTGTTTTTTAGATTGTGAGCCCTTTGGGGACAGGGAGCCATCTTATTTATTTGTTAGTTATCTGTGCAAACCGCCCTGAGCCATTTTTAAAAGGGCAATATAGAAATTGAATTAATAATTATTATTTTTCCCCTATACCCCTAAACCCTGAAATAAACCTGATTCTATTTTTGAACTTCAAACTCTCTGTTCAGATCTAAGACTGAAGTTTTGTACAAACTCATTCCAAGGTGGACTGCTCCATTCAAGTTCGCTAGTTCCCTCTGTGTAAACCGCCCTGAGCCATTTTTAGAAGGGCAATATAGAAATTAAATATATAAATAATTAAATTAAATAAATTAAATAATAACGTGGTGATTCTCTTTATTTAGCAGTGGGGAGAGTAATTGGCCCTATCCACTCCCAGCACAGTACTTCCAGTTACTGTTGCTGGAGTCTATGGGTTTTTTTTATTTTGGGGGGTTATTTATTTTTATTGTGAGCCCTTTGGGGACAAGGAGCCATCTTATTTATGTATTATCTCTCTATGCAAACTGTTTTGGAAACTTTTGTTGAAAAGTGGTATATAAATATTTGTTCCTGTTAGAGTGGACAATATTGACCTAACTGCACTATGGGTCAGTATGCCCATTCCTTTGGTGACTGGCTAAATTCATATTCTTTATTATTTTTAAGAGAGTCTATAGTGCAGTGGTCGATCCCAGAGCCTTTGAATGCGGTGGTCTAGAAATGCAATCAATCAATCAATCATAGAGTGCATGTCTTGCATATGGAAGATCCCTGGTTCAGTTCTTATAATCTCCATCTAAAGGATGAGTTGACTCCTAACTGAGCAATGAGGAGTCTTTTTGGTGATTCTCTTAAATTTAGAAAGGGGGTGGTGGTAACTGACCCACTTTGTCCCCAGCACAGCATCCCACCAGTAGCTGTTGCTGGTTTTGACCTTGTGTTTTTTACAGATTGTGAGCCCTTTTGGAACCATCTTATTCATTGGGGCTATTCACATGACTAGCTGGGTGACTCTGGGCCAGTCACTTCTCTCTCAGACTAACCTACTTCACAGGGTTGTTGTGAGGAGAAACCTAAATATATAGTACACTGCTCTGGGCTCATTGGAGGAAGAGCAGGACATAAAATGTAAAAAAAAAAAAATTAAAAAAATGACCGTGCTCGTGGGCAGGAAGGCAGGGTTCAACCTACCCTCACCCAGACTACGCCACCATGACCTGTACTGCCAGGAACAGTGTGGATAACTATCTGTGCTGCTCCCAGCAGCGCATGTAAACAGAGGCCGGGACTCTCTGAGTATCCCACAGTGCACTGTGTGCCGAACACATTGTGCTGGGGGATTTCCCCTGGGAAGGTTGCAATCTTCTCCAAGGTTGCAGGTAGGAATCTCTCTCAGCCCTATCTTGGAGAAGCCAGGGAAGGAACTTGAAACCTTCTGCTCTTCCCAGAGCAGCTTCATCCCCTGAGGGGAATATCTTGCAGTGCTCACACATCAAGTCTCCCATTCCTATGCAACCAGGGCAGACCCTGCTTAGCTATGGGGACAAGTCATGCTTGCTACCACAAGACCAGCTCTCCTTTGCTAGGCACCCGTCTCTGTGTCAGTGTGACACAGATCCTAGGAGCCATGTTAAGGGCACGTTTTCACCTTAACCTAGGAGCCGGGCTTTGGCACTGGGTTTGGCACTGCAGCACCGCCAGGATCTGCGCAGATCTCAGCGGTTCTCATGAGTGGTCAAGCCCAGGCCTGGCTGCCTAAACCTGGGTTTAGCTGCTCATGAGAATAGCTCCATCCATCCATTTTTTCTATGTGAATGGCTTTGCTAACTTTTGATGATAAGTGGTATATAAATATTTGTAGTAGTAGTAGTAGAAGAAGTAGTATCTCTGGGACCAGTAGTGGGAAAGAAGCCTAACCAAGACCCTGGAGCAGAGTGAACAAAATGAACCCAGCAATGGCTATATTATTGAGTTTAATCATCGCTACAATATTTATATATAATATATCTCTCCTGCAGAAGTTGTCAAAGTGATCTGCACGGGAAAAATACAAAGTAAGATGGCTCACTGTCTCCAAAGGACTCGCATTCTATAAATAAATAAATATATGGATGCTGTGTTGGTGGGTGCAGAGGGATAGTTGCTCACTCCCTGCTAAATATAAGAGAGTGGCTGCTTTTCAAGGTGCCTCTTTCCTCAGTTATCAGCAAAAGGCAATAGTTTCATAGCTTCTCTAGGTCTTGGGCATAGGCAAAGCACTTCGCCCTACCACCTGGTCCCTTTAAAGTTAGGAGCTGAGCTAACACATATATCGGCAACAGCTGCTGAGCCAGCCAAATGACAGTACAGGTGTCCGGCCCCACCTGGCGGCCTTTCGAGTGACACCCCGTGTGCGTGACGTCACATGCACTGGGGCATGCAGCATTTTCTGCCTGACAGTATTTCCCATTCTTTCCCTTCAGCAAGGAAGGGAAATAAACACTGTCAGGCAGCAAGCGCTGCCTGAAATGACCTGTGTAGAGCTCTCTTGGGGCTCTCCGTAGCCCGAGCTACACCCTCAGGTGGGCTTCAGCAGCCTTTTTCATTGGCGGCCCAGGTTCTTTTGACATCATGATGTCACCACCCTATCAAAAATGAACACTCAGGATCAGGAATGCATGAGAGAGTCATGAAACCCTAATGATAGATATATTTCTTATATCCAACTAATTAACTCTCATTTAGACTTAATTATTTTGAACAATTAGATTGCAAATAGAGCACATTATGGTAATCTGTGTGGGGCTGCTTTTGAAGAGCTCTCATAAACGACAGCTGATACAAAATATGGCTGCAAGACCGCTGAATGGAGTGGTTATGGAGAATGAATAATGCCAGGCATATACTGGCTTCAAGCTTCTTTCTGGAACTAATTCAGAATATTACAGCTCTGACTGGGTTGAATCTAGAATACTGGAGAGATCATCTCTATGCATAGCAACATACCAGTTTTGTAGTGTGTGTGTGGGGGGGAGGAGAAAACATCTGTTGCAGGCAGGGTCTTTTCCATGGTGGCACCGATAGTAAAATTTATTTGCTACAATGTATGTTCTGTCCTTTTGCTGATGATTTTCTTTTTCATTTTAAAAAAATGAAAAACCATTAATGAAGGGACAGAACGTACATCACAATGGCAGATTAAAGCTGCTTTATTTGGAGCTCTCTGAACTGTTATACTGAGGACTGCTGGGTCTTTCTTCAGGCTGCATTGTAGTTGCCATTGATTTTATATTTTTAATATGTATTCTTTAAAAACATGAGACCTCATTTTTTGGGTTCTATTATTGCAGTTTCTGCTATTTGTGGACAAGTCATTGGGACCCAGTTCCTCCCATTATCAGAGGTAAAAAAATAGGCTTATTTATTTATTTATTTATTCATTCATTCATTCATTCATTCATTCATTCAATTTTTATACCACCCTTCCAGGATGGTTCAGGGTGGCTTACAATTAAAAACAAAACCATTAAAACCAATAACAATTAAAACAGAAACATATATATTTTATATATCTATATCTATATATCTATACACACACACACACACACCTATTTGCAATTTCGGTATGACTCCCAGTGTCATTACCGGTGGCATTTCTGACCTGAAGGCAGCATAGGGCCGTTTTGTGGCTCTTTTCTGCAAAAAATGGGGGGGGGGGAGATAATCAGGTGATTTGGGGGGTTTAGGGGTCAGAACTGGAGAGCAAGGTATTCTTCTTATTTTAGCTCCCCCCTTCTTATTTTGCAATGTTGGTGTGCTCAGGAGCCTAACCACCAGAGATTCCCATAGGGTTAACGTTTCTTCATTCGCAGTTTCCATTTTTGTGATTGTAGGCGAGAATGGAACCCCACATAAACAGGCGCACACGTACACACACACACACACACACACACACACACTTTAAGAACATGAGAATTTTCTGGCCCAGTTCGGTCCAGGCCCCCATCGAACCCCCCTCCCCACCGGTCCGGTCCGGTCCCGGAACAGTCCACAAATATATTTTTTAAAGAAATTAAAGTACATTGTCAATACCTTTAGCCCCTTTAGGTGGGGTCCGGTCCCCAGTGGTCCAGTCCCAGTCCGATGGAACCAGGTGGTGGTGGTGGTTCGGTTTGACCCCGAACCCCTGGACTGGACCGTTGGACTGCCGGACCGGTCTGCACATCCCTAGTTCTAGTGCAGGCTCGGACTGGCCCACTAGGCAACAGGGCATATTCCTGGTGCGCCCTACCCGCACAGGCGCCCCTGCGCCCCAACTCCCACCATTAATTACCTATTCTGCTCAAAACCCGGCGCCCTCCCCACATACATTCTGGCGCCCTCTCAGTGCCCCCAGTCCGGCCCTGTTCTAGTGTTGTTTGTGTGTGAGAGAAATTTCTCTCTATCCACTTTCTCTACACCATGAATTTATAGACCTCTATTATGTCTCCCTGCAGTCATCTTTTTTTCTGAACTAAAAAGCCCCAGGTACTGTAGGAACATAGGAAACTGTTCTATACTGAGTCAGACCAATGGTCCATCTAGGCCAGTATTGTCATCACAGACAGGCAGCAGCTTCTCCAAGGCTGCAAGCAGGAATCTCTCTCAGCCCTATCTTGGAGATGCTGCCAGGGAGGGAACTTGGAACCTTCTGCTCTTCCCAGAGTGGCTCCATCCCCTGAGGGGAATATCTTACAGTGCTCACACTTCTAATCTCCCAATCATATGCAACCAGGGCGCACCCTGCTTAGCTAAGGGGACAAGTCACGCTTGCTAACATATGACCAGCTCTCACTTTCTCAGAATAACACCTAATCCTCCCCCACCCCCGCCAACTGCTAGAAAACAAACAAGTGGGTGAGTGGCAGAGACAGAGTGGTGGAGTGGTGCCTCCCCATTGACATAACCAACTGTTGCAGCCCCTAAGTGCTACGGACAGTTACTAGACCTCTTTGACCATGTGGGGATTGCTCTAGGCATCTTTTGTGAACCAAGTCATGGTTGCATAGCAAAGAGGTGCAGCATAATTTTCAGTCATAGTACTGCAGCCAAGAAATTCTTCCTTTTGAGCCACTGTTAAAGATAGGAACAGAGAACACTGCCATATACCGAGTCATACCATTAATCCATCTAGCTCTGTATTGTCTACACTGACTGGCGGTGACTTCTCCAAGGCTTCAGGCAGAAGGTTCTCCCAGCCCTACCTGGACATTTCCCAGACTAAGAGATTTGCAATGGTTAAAGCATTGCAAACTGTGATGGAATAGTGCAATAGTTTCAAAATGAGAGTAAAGGGTGGTTTAATGCTTCATTGTAAGCTGGTGGCCATTCATATTTTCCGTCCGCTGAAATGTATTTTCCAGGAAGGGATGTTCATATTCTCATTGAAATGCATTTATCTGCCCCTCCTCCTGCTCTATTTGGGCCAATGGAGTCGTGAGCAAAAGGGAATCCTGTGGCAAGCCTGGAAGCGGGGAAGAGAGGAGCTGGGCACCCGGGTGGGTGCTCTCTTCCATAGTGGTGGCCACCAGCACCCTTTCAGCTCCCCTGCTGGGGCTTCTGGGCGGGGGGCAAAGCAGCAGCAGCAGCCTCCACCATTCCTCCTCAGTCAGTGCCCCAAGCAAAGCCTCGCTAGTGCCGGGGAGCCTTGCAGCAGTGGTGGGGTGCCTTTCTCCTCTCCGCCGTCGCCCTCGCTGCTTCCCTCCTGCCGGGCCTTCTCCTGAGGAGTGAGGATGGCGGTGGTGGCACATTTCCAGAGAAATAAATACATAGGAGGAAAGAGAAGGAGTGGTGGCTAGCGCTCCTCCAGTGAGTGCTGTGGGATTGCCTAGAAGTAAATGAATCATGATTCACTTCAATGAGCTTCCGTTTAAGTAAGTGACTGTTCTCTCTCCCTGCCCTTTGCCTCATAGTATTTATGTTTTATTTATTTAACATATTTGTATACTGCCCAAAACGCAAGTCTCTGGGCGGTGTACAACAAAGCAATAAAAACAACGAATAAAAAGGTTAAAACATCACGACAATTTAAAATTCAAAATGTTAAAATTATTTTAAAAATCCATTAAAACAGTGTCTAATTAGAAGCCTGGCTGAATACATGTGTCTTGGCTGCCTTTTTAAACGTCGTCGTAAGAGATGGAGAGGCGCTTAAGCAAGTGGGATTGCACAGAAGTAAATGATTTCGTTCAATGGGCTTCCTCTGCGGTAAAAAGTACATGAGAAAGGGTTGGATTCAGAAAGCTGCTCTCAGCAAGATCAAGTTATATTGGAAGCAAGTGGAGGGGGATGGAGGTGTATGGTTTGGGATCTGTGGGGAGGACAGGAGGAGAAAGCAGAGATTTCTCCCTGCCTGTTTCTCTCCCCGCGGTGAAGGAAGCAAGAACTGTCCATACTGCAAAACTTTGCAGTGCATAAAATGCGGGGAAAGCTCCCTACAACGGAAAGATACAGCTACTTTCCTGCAGCACATTTATAAGTCTTAGGGCAAAAACACATCATTAACATTTGAATCGAGGCATGGGAAATGTGAATAGCCCCCTGCTGACAACGCAGGGACACTGATGTGGAAACACAGGCAATCTGGAGGGGCACTTAGAGGATACGCTGCGAGTACGTTGTCAGTCCTAGAGATGCCAGGGATTGAACTTGGACCCTTCTGAATACAAAGCAGATCCTCTACTACTGAGTTACAGCCACATCTCATGAACCCTGACCTGTGTGACCACCCTCATTCCTGGATGTTGCATCAAGATAGTTGTTCAGGGTCAGTGGGTTAAACTATACTTATTTTCATACAAGAACTCATTGAACTATATGGCAATTTAGCTATATTGACCAGGTTTGCAAAACGGTGTCCTTTTTTTTTTTTTTTTTAAGGCCAATTTCAAATTGGCCAGGTTAGCAATTGCAGGTTAAATAAAGTAGAGGTAATTTTCATGTCTAAAATAATGTACTGACAAGAATCAATCTGCTCTGTGTAATAAAATTAATCTGATCTCCCCACACTCATTATTTTTAACAGCCGAAGCTTGTCTTATCTAAGTTAGGGCTGCTTTATGGCCTTTTTTTTTTTTTAAATCGTGTAAACCAGTATGATGCACGGGTATGTAAGCCAGTATGATGCATGCAAAACCTTGAATGCCTTACCTAGGCTTTAACCTGTATGGGCATTGTCAAATGCTTCTGAATGACAGGTAATTACTCATTAGCTGTAATACTTGTCAGTATGATTGGAGAACAATGTCTACCATCATCTTGCTTAACTCAGCCTGAAAGAACCACAGCAAAAAGCAGAATTAAATGCCTGGAAGTCTATTGGTCGAGAGCACCACTTTCTTCTTCCGTTTTGATGCCTTTTCTTTACATGTATAGAACCTTACAATTTCTTAGGAATTCTTTCTCATATTCTTCTCAGACTTTTAAAACTTTTTATTAAAACCGTTGCTATTGGAGAGAACCATTACATGCTTAAAATTGAAACAAAAAAGGAGTTTTATTGGAGAGACCGGGGAACCTTTCCCCATCACCATTCAAAGGGGTTCATTCTTTCTGAACTTCCTCAGGGAATTATTGGAGGAAGCTGATCATTGTTGTTTTTTAGCACTGTTTGAAACATCTGAAAATGGCCTATTCCAATGGCTGACATCCAGACTGCTCCACTAATCTAGTGAAACAAAGTTGCACACAGCCGGATATACGATGTCCTAGCTCTATATCGCAGTTGAAACAAGGCATTGGGAATGTGAACGGCACCCTGCTGTCTGTATAGGGACTGCGGTGTTACAACACAGGAGATATGATGTGACCCTGTTGCAGGGTACAATCTGGAAAGTGCCCAGGTATGCATTAGCAGAAACAATTCAGCACGCAACTCAACATATATTCTCACATATTTCTTTCCCCATTTCCTCCTCTGTTTCTAAAGCAAAGGTCTCGCTCAGCACCACAGTGCAGCACAGGCTAGTGGCACATCAACCACACCACCCGGGACAGGCTATAGAGAATTTTGAGGGCCCCAGGGGGTGTGGAGGCCCTGGACTTCAGCCCCAAAATCCAGGAGTAAGAGTGCTTCTGTAAATGACCCTGCAAGCACTTCTCCCTTTTAGAAGCTTTTAGAAAGGGATGGAGGAAGAAAGGATAGAGAATAAAGGGACAGAGTGAACTGAATTTCCCCTATGGTGAATGAAGGGCATCAAAATGTCCTTCCCATATGTCACTTCCAAGCATTTACTGAATGTGCTTGGTGTTCTCAAGCCATGAGTTTCAAATGAGGTCACACCGGTTAACCTCAGGAGCAGACTGAACCGAGAAACAGGTACTTGTGGGACTGTGAAATCCATTCTGTATCCGATATGTTATTACCCCAGCCAGCATTATGTTTTGAATGAGATGTCTTGTGTCTAGTAGTATACACTTTCAATAGTTAAATGCTGCTTTTGTCATTGGGGACAAAAATGCACTCTTTAAATCAAGAGGGTAATTAATTTTCCTGACAAGCTTTCAAAGTGCTCGATTGAGATTTTAGGCATCATATATATGACTTGACAGCTTGCATTTGCTTAGGTTATTTTTTTTCCCTTTCTTCCCCGGAGGTAAAACAAAATCTGAAAACCCTGCTAAGCTGCATTGTTAATGTGTGCAGATCCTCATGAACTCCAAGACATTGGTTTATTGCTTTAAAGAATATATCCTCTTTTTTTGCATCTGTGTCCCCTCGAAGCACTTCATGGCTTTAGGGACTGATTTTTAAAAATGGCTGACATCAAGCACAGCCTACAGGAAGGTGTGCCTGTGCTATGGTAAGCTTTTCCACTGCCCCTGCAGCCATTCAGCCTCTGACATGCAGCAGGGGAGGAGTGAATTTTGTTGTTCTGCACTATCTTCAGAAGTGTCCTCTGTCACCTAATATGTCCCTGAGTGCTGCATTACCCCCAGGGACATATTTTTAGATGGCACACAGCACTTCTGGAGGCAGGGCAGATCACTGAAATTCTCTTCCCCTCTGCTGCACACCCCTGTGGCTGTGCAGTTAGGGAAGTTTTCTGTAGCACAGGCACATCTTTTTTGCATGCCACTAGTAGGTTGTGCTGGATGTCAGCCCAGTTCTTTTCTCACAATTGCAAAACTAAATTTAGATTGTAATCTATCTCGGGACAGGGAATCAATCTATTTTCCCCCACCCATCTTCCCCTTGGATAACTTGTTCGAAAGTGGTATATAAATATCTATATATTTATTTCTCCTAGGCATACCCGTCGCTAATCCCATGTGTGGCAGCTCTCACGAGAGTTCGTGAGCAGCTGCCAATTAGTGACAGGACGTGGGAGAAAATAGGGATGTGGGCGCTGGTAGGCCAGCTGCCAGGAGCAAGCAGTGGTGGGCTGTGGCAACCCCCGGGAATTGGCGGGCAGGAGGAGGCGGCAGTGGGCCATGGGTGGGCCAAGAAACCATGGGTGCTCCTGCCAGCGGCCAGCTGGCCGACAGGAGCAGGCAGCAGCCCGGGCAGGCTGCCGGGAGCAACAGGTGGCGGTGGGTCGGCCACTGGGAATTGGAGGGTAGGAGGAGGTGGCCCTTCCAGTTAATTCTAATGAGGTTTAAAAGAGCAGGGCTGAGGCGGTCGCCCTGCTTGCCAGGCCCTAAGGACAGCCCTGGGTAGAGCATCTGCTTTGCATGCAGAAGGTCTCAGGTTCAATCCCTGCCAGCATTTCTAGGTAGGGCTGGAAAAAGACTCCTGCCTACTTTGAAGAAATCCCTGCCAGTGGACAACACTGAGCTAGATGGACCAGTACTCTGTCTCTTATACTCAGCACCATTGATTGGTTGATTGATTTGATGTCCCTATGTTCTTATGATAGGTAGAACTGCACTTAGTGATCTCTTAGCAGTTTGGGGGGTCTTTTTGCCCCCTGAAAAACCTTTAACACACCTTTTTGGTGGCTTTTGCCAAGCACTGTTCTTCCCCCACCTCTACTGATGCTTTGGCACGCTCTCTCTCGTCCCCATTTCATTCATCCCTTAG
This sequence comes from Hemicordylus capensis, assembly GCF_027244095.1. Classification (NCBI taxonomy): domain Eukaryota; kingdom Metazoa; phylum Chordata; class Lepidosauria; order Squamata; family Cordylidae; genus Hemicordylus; species Hemicordylus capensis. Next base: position 12,448,923 of record NC_069664.1, on the reverse strand, counting down.
TGATTGGAACCAGTTGGGGCTCATGTGGCAGATGTGGGTTTATGTCATAAGATTACAAAGCCAGCTGTGTACTGATTTAATTTTTTTTTTTTTAACATTTATATCCCGCTCTTCTTCCAAGGAGCCCAGAGCGGTGATGTCACTAAAGGCAAATGAAGCTCATTTAGAGTGAAGTTATCAGACACATGGGTGCCCCTAGCCAATCAGGGTTCACTTGTGAACACAAATTCTCAGTCTTTCCATAGCAGTCCTAAAATCACTGAAAGGAAGGCCATCATTAGATGCTGATGAAGGTTTTTATGAAATGTTGTACCTTCTAATTCTTCCTAAATTATAATGGGCAACATCTCAGAGCTGATGCTTGAAAATCTCTCTTCTGAAAACTTTGCATTGTCCATCAGTTTTAAGTAATGCATTGTGATAAAGGTACGTTCAGAAGGGTCCTTTGTTTATATTCAGAGTTAATTAGGGATGGTTTTACTAAGGCGTCAGAATGTACTACCTATATTGTGAGATGACCTAATAAAAGCCATTTACTTAATGAGACCAGAGAGCAATTAGACATTGTCATTTAGATTTTATTAAAGAAAAACCCACCATAAGATGAATTGCTATTTTTAATATTCCACTATTCATTTTGAAGATGATAGTTATTTATCTCCAGGGGATAGGAAAAATTACATGTGGTGCAAAAGTGCTCAGCAGAAGGACGGAGACACTTAAAATAGTTAAGTCTGGCTGTCAGCAAAGGAGCACGTTCTTTTGCTCAGATAAGAATGTTGACAAGGTTCAGCAAAGGGGTCTCAACTCTTGGCTTTAGTCAGTGTCTGCTTATACTTAGTGAAGAAGGCCATGTTGCCGTAATGAAGGCAAGAATTTGAGATACTTTTGCTCAAGTTGTCATGACCTTTTGGTAAGCAATACTAGCCCTATTCAGAAGCTTAAAAGAGCATCCCAGAATTCTGTGATTCAGTTCAAAGTAAAATCAAATTACAGAACCATCAAATTGATTTGTTGAGAACAGCCAGCTCAAGATCACGCTCGAATGACCCAAATTTATTCAGGTGATTTGTGCGGCATTTTGAGGCCTATTCTGCAGGCCTCAAAATGGCATTTTTTCCCTGGGGGAGAGCTGGTCTACCAATTGGGGTTGGTGAGTAGACCAGCCCTTCGTTCTGGACTTTGCGCATCTGCCCACCTCAGAGGACTAGACTGGTGGGCAGACGTGCCAAGTCCAATGCAGAGGGCTGGTCTACCTGCCAACCCTAACAGGTAGACCAGCTCTCCCTGGGAAAAAGTGCCATTTTCCCAGCAAAATATGCCTCAAAATGGCATTTGAATCTCAAACCAATTCAGGTCAAATTGGGGGTGTTCGCTTCAACCCCGAATCAGGCTTTGTATTTTGAGGGCGATTCAGTTCAAGGTCAAATCTGTGAATTGCCTCGATCTGACCCGAATCCATTCGACCTCGAATTGAATTGCACACGCCTATCCCAGAGCATGCCCAGAATCCCGACCCTAGCACTGATACACCAGGAAATCTCACTCGCCCAGCACTCCAGCCTGCCAGTCACAGAAGTAACTCTTCAGGCAAACACCAAAACTACAAAGAGTGCAAGGAGGGTGAGGCTTCATGGTGTGTCAATGTCAGGAGCAAGATTTATAGGCATGTTCTGGGACCTGGTACACAAGTACAGTATCCCTTTTCTTAAAACAACAGAAGAGGGCTGCACCCAAGTCCTATTCAGACATCCCCAGCATAGCATCCCTTCAATGGTTGTTGCTGGTGTCTTATTTTTTTGCTGGTATCTTATTTTTCTTTTTTAGATTGTGACTTGTTCTCACAATCACAAAGTTAGTCTGAGGAGTAGCCAGCTAAGATGCAGGACCTGTGCGTGCTTCCAAAATGTGATTGTGTGTTTGAGGGAAATCCTGGACAGAGGACTGGGAAGTGATAGTAGTCTGAGAGGCACAATCGTAGTTGGGTGCTGTTCCAAGCCACCACACATCAGATCTAAGATTGCTGATTGTGCCTTGGTGACAATCACTTCCTTGTCCTGCGACTCAAATTCCCCCTTGCACACAATCACTTTTTTGGAGTGTGTACAGTCCCTGCATCTTAGTATCCTCAAGCTAACTTTGTAATCATGAGAACAAGCCCACTATATGTTGTACCTAGGCTAGATGTCTGTGCACTCACACATGTTTCTTTGTGTTAGTGACTATACCTATGTTCATTTTCAAAGTGAACTTGGGCACAGGTCCCTCTGTCTGTTGATCATGGAAGCAGCTGTGAACAAGTGTTTGCCTATTCAGACAAATGCATGTAGTAACTGACCCATCAGTCTGAGCTATTCATTTTTATCAGGAGCAGCAGACTCTCCTCAGCTGACTTTCTTTGCTAGAACTCAGCTTTTGGCCCGGCCTTGACTACAGAGTCTGATCTGTTGATTTCAGCCTTGACCTTGCCTGTTTGGGCCACACCCTTGTTGGGCATCTAAGGAAAGACCGTCCCCCATATCTCCACCAGTGGTACTCTTACCCCTGGACTTTGGGGCCTCCACACCACCTGGGGCCCCCTGAGTCCCGTGCCACTGGCACTGTGCCAGGTGGCCGAGTGTGATTGTGACTTGTGCTGGAAGTTTTATAGACAGAGTGGGGAAAACGGAAAGAAAAATGTGGGATGGGAATATGATAAGGTCAAAGTTGATGGAGCCAGCGGGGGCTGGGGGGAGCGGGGACCGATTGGCCCGCGGAAGCTCCAGCATGCCCTGCGTGAGCTGGCGAGACCCCCGGAGCTGGGAGGCGGCTTTTTGCCTCCCCTTCCTGGGTCTCCTCATGAGTAACTGCGTCACGGAGGTTAGCAGCAGGGATGCTGTGATCCAGATTCTTCCCCTCTTCACTGAATGTCTGTACAAAGCAGGAAGCTTAGAATCCGTTTTTTTCTTTCCGTTGTGAGCCCTCCACCACCACCACCCCGCCTGCCACCCCACCCCCCACCCCCGCCCAATCCTGCTGTTCCAGATTTCCAGGAGCTTTCCTAGGTCAGCTCCATCTGAAAATGTGGCTGGTTGTTCTGAAGAACAAAGAAATGCTTTTTTCTGCTTTAGAATACCTTTAACAAAAGTTCATTTTGAAAGATTTGGTTGTACAATATTGCTATTAAGAACTCTAAGGCTGAACAAAGGTGAATATTTTCCCCTCCAAGAGCAGTGTATTCTGTGCTGCTTTTTTAAAAAAATACATTTATTATTATTCAGGTACCCCTTTTCATTAGGAAGGACAGGCTCTGAGCTTCAACCCAGTTTTCCTTCCCATCTGCCAATAGGGCTGAGCCAGGAGCTCCATGAATATCTGGTCCCCCCAATTTTTGCTGGGTCAGTTGCCCCCTAGAAGTTCGCTTCTTCCAGAATTGTGAAGAGAGGGGCTAGTTTTACTTCTCCATCATCTTCTCTTGCAAGTGGTTAAGTCAACAAGAAGAACCAGGTTTTGGTTGATTTCCAAAGCAGACAGTGAGAATGGGTCTCTCCACTTCTCTCTTTGTTGCTCACCAGTGAAAAAGAGAGCTGATCTTGTGGTAGCGAGCATGAATTGTCCCCTTTGCTAAGCAATGTCTCCCCTGATTTGCATGTGGATTGGTGACTACATATGTGGCCACTGTAAGATATTCCCATAGGCACTCTTGCCCCTGGACGTTGGGGCCAAAGTCCAGGGCCTTTACAGACCCTAAGGGCCCCCAAACCCTATTTATTTACTGATTGATGATTGATTGATCGATCTGATTTGATTTCTGTACGCCCTTCCAAAAATGGCTCAGGGCAATTTACACAGAGAAATAATAAATACATAAGATGTCTCCCTGTCCCCAAAGGGCTCACACAATCTAAAAAGTAACACAAGAGAGACACCAGCAAGAGTCACTGGAGGTACTGTGCTGGGGGTGGATAGGGCCAGTTACTCTCCCCCTGCTCAGTAAAGAGAATTGCCACGTTAAAAGGTGCCTCTTTGCCAAGTTAGCAGGGGAGTCTGTTCCGGGTAGTGTGGTCACCTGGTGGAGCATGATTATGCTTAATTTGCAGGGGAAGGGGGGGCATCCAAAGCCTTTAGGTTCAGGCTCCAAAATTACCTAGGTGCACCTCTGGATATTCCACCATAGGGGATGGGGTCATAACTGAGTGCTAAAGCATCTGCTTGCATGCAGAAGGTCCCAGGTTCATTCCCTGGCATCTCCAGGTAAGGCGAGGAGAGACCTCTGCCTGAAACCATGGAGAGCAACTGCTAGTCAGTGTAGACCATTTTGAGGTAGACCCTCCAATGATCTGACTGTACAAGGCAGCTTTCTTTTCCTAAAGGAAAAGGGATTCCTCCAGCAGTATGGGTAGATTCAGACGTCACATGGAACTTCAGCTGCAGCTGAGCTCTGCTCATAAGAAGCAGCCTTATACCGAGTCAGACCATAGACCCTGGGAATGCACACCCCTCACTCTCATCCCTGTGCAAATGCATCTTTTTCAGTTGGGATATGCCGTGATTGGTCACAATGTCTGAACCCACCAATCTTGGCATATCGTACCCTAAAAAGGAAGGCACTCACATGGGGATAGGAGGTTAGAAAGTGTGGCCCAAGCCTAAGAGAGGTCACTCAGAGCTTGGCTGTAACTGAGGTTCTGTGTAACATCTGAATCTGCCCAGGCACTCTATTCATACAACCATGCATACTCAGGTACAGCCTCTGACGGGAGTATACATGGTTGTGTGCATTTACATGACCATGTTGTATACCCAGGTCAGAGGCTGTACCCAAGTATGCATGGTCTTGTGAACAGGGTGACTGAGTGCATGCACGCATGCCCATTCACTTGACCATCCATACCCAGGTCAGAGGCATACCCAGGCTGATTGTTTCTTCCAATCCATCAATGTTCTTTCTTCTTCTTCTTCTTTTAAACTTTTCAGCGTGGCTCCTTTTGTAGACTACTACCTCCCTCCAATCCCCATTTAAAATCCAATTGCAATTTTTAAGAATGAAACATTTTGACTACAATTGCATGAGTGTTTTAATTAGAGATAAGAGATGCAGCCTGCTGATATCAGCTGTAGATAGCCTCCTTACATTGGAATGCCTCCCACTGACACATAATACATCATTTGCACTGCATCAGCAAGATAAGTTTTTTTTAAGCAGATAGGTTGGAGGAGGATATATCTGCAGTTAAATAGATCCTCCAGTGCTGAGAGATGATTATTGGAGAGACAGGATGTCTGTCTGATGAATGAAACAGGGACTGAAAGGCATGAAACCATAAACTGAAACATCAAGGTGTTGTCATAGAATTGAAAAACCTCTGATTCTATTTTAGAATCAGAGGGTAGGAATAAATGGACAGTTTTCACAATGAAGGGAAGTAAGAAATGGGGTCCCCCGGGGATCTGTACTGGGACCAGTACTCTTTAACTTGTTCATAAATGATCTAGAAGTTGGGGTAAGCAGCAAAGTGCTTACAGGTGACACTAAACCATTTAGGGAAGTGAGATCCAAAACAGATTGTGAAGCGCTCCAAAATGATCTCTCCAAACTGGGTGAGTGGGCGACAACATGGCAAAAGTGGTTCAATGTAAGCAAGTGTAAAGTGATGCATATTGGGGCAAAAAACCCCAACTTATACACAACTTATACACATACACTGATGGGACCTGATCTGTCAGTGACTGACTAGGAGAGAAATCTTGAGGTGGACAGCTTGTTGAAAATATCAACTCAATGTGTGGCAGCTGTGAAAAAGGCCAATTCCATGCTAGGGATCATTAGGAAGGGGATTGAAAATAAAACTGCTAATATTATAATGCCATTATACAAATCTGTGGTGCGGCCATATTTGGAATATTGCATACAATTCTAGTCACCATATCATAAGAGGGACATTGTAGAACTTGAAAAGGTGCAGAAGAGGGCAACTAAGATGATCAGGAGTCTGGAGCATCTTGCTTATGAGTCAAGGCTATAGCATTTGGGGCTCTTTCATTTGGAAAAGGGGCAAGTACAGGGAGACATGATCAAGACGTATAAAATTATGCATGGAGCAGAGAGGGTGGACAGAGAGAAATTTTTATCCCTCTCTCACAACCAGGGGTAATCCCAGGACATAGCCAGGGGAGGGGGCCCCCGTATTTGCCCCTCTCCCCGGCGGCCTCTCAGAGTGAGGGAGATAATGAGGAAAATAGGCAGCTGGAGGGCCTGGGTTCTTTGTGCTGTTCTTATGTTTGTATGTTCTTAAGAATTATTCTTCATCAGTGAAAAGTGACCTTTATATACAGGGCATTTATTTCATAAATAGATATGCTGTTTTAGTTAGTGTAGGTTTATCTGAACTGTCTGCCTGCAAATTTAGTTTGCTTATTTGAACAGATCCTAGTATTTGTGCACATTGCTTCTCATTAATTCAAAGGAACATACTTTTTAAAGTTTTTTCCAGAAGCACATATACACATAGGCGGATTAAGGCATAGGAAGAGGAAGTGTCTGCCTTTGGTGGCAAAATTTGAGGAGCGGTAATTGACCACTCCTCAAATTTTGCCAGGGCACCTCTGGGGGCTGCGGTAGCTGCAGGGAGGGGGTGTGAGGGGAAATCCCCCCCTTTTGTCTCTAAAAATTGCCGCTATCACAGCAAGATGCTATGTGCTGTTGGTTAACTGCAGGGAGGGTGGAGGGGGCGAGGAGGGAAGAGTACACCCCCTTTACTTCTTAAAGTTCTGCCCATAATTTTTCCCAGTGGCAGCATGGCAGCCCAACACTGCCCCTACAGTAACATCCAACCGTCCCATCCCAAGGGAGCATGAGCAAGCGGTCAGTGAGCCTTATTTCAGGCAGCAGTTTGCTGCCTGAACGCCATTTATTTCACTTGCTCTCCCTCGAAAAAGCGAAATAAACAATTTTAAGACAGCAAATGGCTGCCTGAGATGTGGGGGAGAGCTCGCTCCTTAGTCTCGCTGGAGCCCTGGCAACGTCCCCTTTGCGTGATGAAGCAACATGATGACATAAAGGGGGCATGGCCAGGGCTCCAGAGACCCCGAGGAGCGAGCTCTCCCCCTTTTTTCAGGCAGCCGTTTGCTGCCTGAACACCGTTTATTTTGCTTTCTCTCCCTTGATAAAGCGGAATAAATGGTGTTCAGGCAGCAAATGGCTGCCTGAAATGAGGGGTAAAACTCACTCACCAGCTGCTTGCTCACACCCCCTTGGGACAGAACAGTTGGATGTTAATGGAAAGGCTCCGCTGCCAGGAAAAATTATGGGCAGAACTTTAATAGGTAAAGGAAGGGTACTCTTCCCTCCTCGCTCCCCTCTACCCTCCCTGCGGTTAGCCAACAGCACACCACATTGTGCCACGACAGTGGCAATTTTTAGAGACGGGGGATTTCCCCACGCGCGCTCCCTCCCCATGGCGGCAAAAATCCTCTTTGTCTATGGGTGGCAAAGAGGTTAATCCCCCCCCCCGCTGCATATGCACATTTCCAGTTTAAAATTTTAAAAAAATGTCAAACACAGTTCTGCTGATGGAGCAAGGAATTGCTTAATTGTGCATGGTCTCCAGTTAAAGCACAGACCAGCTTTCTTGTCTATTGCTTCAGTTTGTTCCTTGTTGGAACTACAGCTGTTACCCAACTTAAAAACACAAACACACCTCTTAGTTGATTAAAATATTCCAAATCACTGCGTATAATTCCTTTTCTTTTAAACATATAGTCCATGAGCTCGGCCCACAAATTCTCACCACAAGCAGCATTTCAGGGAACAAATGATCATGGTGATTTTTTGCAATGTCTGCCCTTTGGAGATGGAAAATAGGTGATTGCATTGTTGCATTTACAACTTTTTCTGTGTCCTCATCGCTTCTTTATTCCTAGTTGTGCCATCGAGTTGGTGTCGACTCCTTGCACCCCCAGAGCCCTGTGGCTGTCTTTGGTAGGAGGGGTTTACCATTGCCTCCTCCCACATAGCATGAGATGATGCCTTTCAGCAACTTCCTATACTGCTGCTGCCCGATATAGGTGTTTCCCATAGTCTGGGAAACATATCAGCAGGGATTCGAACCAGTAACCTCTGGCTTGCGAATCAAATCCTCTCCCTGCTGCACCATTACAGTAGGTTCCTTGTTATTCTAGCAGCCTCATTATCTGTACGTTTCACAACTTATTACATAATTACTACTACTTCTTGTTGGTGGGTTTTCCTCCCTTCTTTTGCAAAAAGATATACAAAACCCTTTTTTCTAAAGGATCACCACCTCTCTCAAGAAATTCTAGTGCTGATCCCACCACAATAGGAGAGACATTCTCCATTCTCCCTGACACAGGATAGAATGCCCCTTTCAAGATGGTGCTCATCTGCAGTGTTTATAGGTACGGGTATTAACAAAAAAAAAGTCTATTAAAATTTGCTGCCTGGCTAATTTGGACACCATCTATCAAAGTGGTGTGTGTGTGTGTATGCGTGTGTGTGTGTGTGTGTGTGTGTGTGTGTGTGTGTGAGAATCGATTATTCTAACTGATTAATAAATTAAATGTTGCATCCCTAATTGGAACATTAACTGGCTACTGCAAAAGACTGTTGCTCAGACATTAAGTGCTATGGGCTGATTAATTTGCTGCTATATGGGATGGCATGCTACTGCCCAGACCTGCTCCCTATTCTAAGTGAAACCTGAAATAACTCCTGTAACAAAGAGGTAGCAAGTATAGGCATATTCTGTAAAATATGTGCCTACTTACTTGCTACCCATATGCTGCTGGCACTGCAGACATCTCTCCTTGAGGCTGTCCGCCTGTTACAGCATCATCACACCTTCTGAGCACTTGATCCACAATATTTTGTAACTGAGAGGATATTACATACACTCAACTGCTTCTGCAATTGTAGATCTTGGTTGGATGTCCCAGGTAGTTTTTGGACATGGCCTGGATTGTGAATAGTGGAGAGTGATGCACAGGAACCAATTCAAATTCCTTGAATATATGCACCATTTCTTAATGTCCATAATTAGTAGGGATCAGATGGTACAGCTTTTCCTTATTGGATTTGATCTTTAGAAGTAAAAGAGACTGAATCCAGACAAGACGGAGGTACTTGTTGTGCCGGGTCATTACTCAGGAAACAATATTGATCTGCCTGTTCTAGGTGGGGTCACACTTCCTCAGAAGGAACAGGTACTCAATCTGGAAGTGCTTCTGGATTCACACCTCTCCCTGATTTCGCCAGAAAATCAGAAGCGCTTTTTATCAGCTTCGGTTGATATGCCAGCTGCATCTGTTGCCTGAGATTCATGACTTCAGAACAGTAGTACAGCTGCTGGTAACCTCCAGACTTGATTACTGCAATGCAATCTATGTGGGGCTGCCTTTGTACATAGTCCGGAAACTACAATTAGTACAGAATGCGGCAGCCAGGTTGGTCTCTGGGTCATCTCGAAGAGACCATATTACTCCTATGTTACAGGAGTTACACTGGCTGCCAATAGGTTTCCAGGCAAAATACAAAGTGCTGGTTATAACCTATAAAGCCCTAAACAGCTTAGGCCCACGGTATTTAAGAGAGCGTCTTCTTCTGCACAATCTCCATCGTCCACTGTGTCCATCAGGGGAGGCCCTTCAAGTTGTTTGGTGGCCACTCAGAGATGGGCTTTCTCAGTTGTCGCTCTGAGACTTTGGAATGTGCTTCCTGTTGACATAAGACTCTCCCCATCTCTATCAGTTTTTAAAAGATCTTTGAAGACTCATCTTTTTAACCAGGACTTTTAACGTTGGTAATTTTAAATATTGTAAACTGATTTTGTTTTAAGCAGCTTCTGAAGTTTTAATTGATTTTAATGTTTTATTTATTTGGATTGTTGTTTTATAGTTGTGAACCGCCCTGAGACTTTGATTTGGGGCGGTATATAAACATATTAAATAAATAAAAATAAATAATAAATAAATATTTCAGTGAAAATATGTTCAGGATGAGACTGCAAATGTGAAATGTACTATCCTCTCTGTTTCCAAAATCTAACATGTGGGACACAGCTCGCCCACCCAGAAATGCACTCTGTCCCTTCTGTGCCCCCCCTCGGACCCCCCGCCCAGTGCTGCCACTGCTTCAGTAACTAATAGCTTTCCTCCAGTGATCATTATGGAACGTTTATGACCTTTGATTTTTATGTGTGCTTTAGTTCATGTTTATCGCAGATAATTAACAGCCCCGATAATCCGAAATATGATTAGAGGTGCCTATCCCCCTTTCCTGCATACTTGGAGAACAAGTAGACTGTGCACTGGGCTCTGGGGAGGAGCAGGGCAACTGGATCTTTCAGTGAGAGGGTGCAGGTGGGCTTGCCATTGGCCATAGAAGTTGAGCATGTAGCAGTGTGGCAGCAGCCAAACAACATTGGGAAGAGAAAACCGTCCAAGAAGGCCATCCACATGATCATGAACTGGGTAGGACAAGTGTCCTACCCAGTTTTGGGAGCTGTCTGCACTCCCACATTCTGATCAGGTATAAGCAAAAAAAATAAGGTTGGAGGTGCCAGCAGAGAGAGTCTTAAACCGCAGCTGGGAACAAGGGCTCCGTCCTGCCCAGCAGCTGCCCCCTGCTCTTTCATGAGGAAGGAGGGAAAGCCCTCCTACCCAGCTGCTGTGTAACAGACTGAGCCTGTTCACACAACCAGAAACTGTCTAGGACAGGCCTGCTCAACCTAGGGCCCCCCCCCAGCTGTTTTTCGACTACAACTCCCATAATCCCCAGCCACAGTGGCCAATAGCCAAGGATTGTGGGAGTTGTAGGCCAACATCTGCAGGAAGGCTGAAGTTGAGCAGCCCTGGTCTAGGACAAGTGTCCTACCCAGGTTTGGGAGCTGTGCATGCTTCCAATTACTCTGTGGGAGACAGGAGTTGGGTAGGACAGTGCTGTCTTACCCAGCTTTCATACCCAGCATTTGACCAAGGTAGGAGGAAAGGCTGTCCTACCCAACTCCTGTGTCCCACACAATTCTCCCTCCTCCTACCTAGTTGTTTGCTCCCACACAACCAAAAATTGGGAGTGCACACACAGCTCCCAAACCTGGGTAGAAGACTTGTCCTACCTAGTTTTTGGTTGTGTGAATAGCCTCCCGATATCTGTTGGTGCCTGCATCTGACCTTGGTTTTGGTTTTTGCTGACATGTGAACAGAAAATAGGAATGTGCACAGCTTCTGAAACTGGGTAGGATGCTTTTCCTGTCCAGTTAATGATCATGTGAATTGCTTTATTGTATGCTCATAGGGATGTGTGAGGTGGGGCAGGCAAATGGGTAATGCCCTTATTTGCCCAAGACAAAATTGTCCTATACTCTTGAATGGGTCAAAGAAAATGAGTTAATAAGAATCTTGGCAAATTATTAATGTACAATTTATAGTGATTGTCTTGTACTAGATGGACTGCAGAATTTGAATGAATAATAATAGAGACATATATTGTTTCCTTGCCATTATCTTCTCAGCTCTCCGGAGAAGTCCTCTTTCAAAAAGGAATGGTCATGGATGATTGTGCAGTGAATAAGGTAGGAATTAATTACAGCTGAGGCATTCTTCTTCTGTTATCTGATTATGATTTCATATCAATGGAGGGCACCTGAGGGTCATCCTTAGGATGACCCTGTATGTTTCACCTGGAGGAGTGTTCATCTGCCTGGTCTAATAAATGTCAGTTACATTAATCTCAGTTTTTGATCTTTGTTTAAAAAAAAATCAAAGAGATGGTGAACCCATAACTTCTCTCATTTAGTTCCACTAGCTGGAAACTCCAGAGAATTATCTGTGCATTTATTGTCAATTTTCAGAACCATTTTCCTTTATTTGTTCCAGAAACAAAAAAAGAAGTAACACAATAATTGTAAGCAAATGACTCAGAATAATTCCTTATATGAATATTGCTCCTTCACTTCAGGCCTTTTCACATGTTAAAAGGTAAAATAATCACCCTCTTTATTCCCTTCTGCATAGATTCATCAGCTTTGATTCTCCACTTGATTAGGCAAAATAAATTCCCACCATTAGAAAGAGCATGGCGCTAGTCACAGTTTGATTTGCAAGATAAAACAGAAGGAGAGAAGTGTGATCAAAGCGATGATAGAGTTGAGCAACCCCAGCCAGTTATCTAAGATGACTTTAGGGGATTCCTGACAGCTTGCATTGAGCTCTATGGGACAAAGTCACTCTGTTCCGGCATGGACACTGTTGAAAGGGGTTGAGAAACTACATTTCCCAGGGAGTCTAGCGTCTCTCAGATGCTGCTGAGCATGCTCCTGGATACTCACACGTTTGTTATAGCACATCAGTGCACATTTTGTGAAATGTGTAATTTGTGAACCGCCCAGGGACTTGTGTATGGGGCAGTATAAAATGCATAAAATAAAATAAAATAAAATAAAATAAAATAAAATAAAATAAAAGGTGGTGTGGGAGGGATATTAGGGATGTCCTCGGACCTGTTTGGAGGCCCTTTTATGGGCCTCCAAACAGGTCTGAACACTGGCCAGTTCAAACATTTGATGGGGGTGGGGGGTAGGACTTTAAGGGCAGGAGAGGGTGCACTTACCCCTCCCTCCGCCAGCGCTGGAGTTTTGTAAAATACCCCAGGGCAGCAGCGTACCTCCCTGCTGCCCCTTCTTCTTCTTCGGCCGGAAGTGGCCGGGCGCGAGTGCGCATGTTGGGATCACACATGAGCCCGTCTGATGTGTGAAAGCACACGTGTGATGTGTGCACGCACACCTGGTATTTCCAGCCACTTCTGATCAAAGGAGGATGGGCGGCAGGGAGGTACACTGTCACCCTGAGGTATTTTACAAAACTCCAGCACTGGTGGGGGTGGGGGTGGGGAGGGGTAAATCCACCCTCCCCCACCCTTAAAGTCCTACCCTGCACCACTTTGATCTACCCCCACCTGGTTCCGTGCTCAGCCCTAGAGGAAATGCTGTCTTTTTAGTATATAGTCCATCACCCAGGTCCACAAATTCTAGCCACTGGTACCGTTTCACTGGACAAATGCTCATAGTGATTTGGACAACACCTAGCTCCTCAGCCCCAGAGATGGGAAACAAGTTATAGCATCCTTGCACTTACAGCTTGCTCTGTGTTATCACCCCTTCTTTATCCCTGCCCCCAAATGATTGGGATAAAATGACAGTTGCTTTTACACAGAAGAAAGTGTTCGAGTCAGGATTAGGGTAAAAATGAACAAATGCAAACAAAAAGGAATGAGGGGGGAAATCCTTAATAATTTACATAGTATATAAATAATGCTAATATTACCTGGTGGGGGGAGTATTGGTGAGAGAAAAAGTATATCTTTCTAGCAGCAATAGCAATAGCACTTACATTTATATACTGCTCTATAGCTGGAAGCTCTCTAAGCGGTTTACAATGATTTAGCATATTGCCCCCCAACATTCTGGGTACTCATTTTACCGACCTCGGAAGGATGGAAGGCTGAGTCAACCTTGAGCCCCTGGTCAGGATCGAACTTGTAACCTTCTAGTGGAACAAGTGATCATGCCTAAAACAGAAAGACAGAAAATAGAAACATTCCACTCAATTCAGCAACCAGAACTTTTGGACATGGCTTTATTAGCATCCAGAATATAGATTACATTGGTGATATTTCACCTTCTACATTGCAAATGGAACCTTTTCTATTGGTGTTCGGCAGTACTTTATAATGGCTTTGCTACATTCACTTTTGAGCCACCATTTGGAGCAAAATATTTCCTAGACACAAATTGTCTACACCCCAGTAATTATCCAAATTGTCAAGCTAATTCATATGCAAGATCATACCATCCCACATAGAGATAAGGGGCAATGTCAGAGCTTGGGAACATCTAGAATTCATATATCAAGATAAATGACAGATTAAGGCCATTCACATGACTGGGCAGGTGGTGGTGGGGAGGCTGGGTCCAAATTACCTCCCCTCCCCCAACGATACAGCAAACATACTATACAGCAAATATTGCTAGGAGTGCAGACTGTGCTCCTAGACAATCCATGCTACAACAAACAGTACTGATCTCTGGAGGCCAGGATGATGCATCCTGGCCTCCAGGAATACCACAATGCACTGTGCACTGAGCATGGTGCACCCACCAGACAGGTGCTGTTTTTCCTCAGGAGGCATGCAGCCTGAGGATAAACACGATCCCGGCAACTGGTTTAAGGGTGCACTTGTGCCTTTAACCTTGGCTAAGAGCTGGGCTAGGAAGTGGGGTTAGGCTGGGCGGGAGTGTCGGGATCCACACAGATTCCAACACTCCACGTGAGAAGCCTAACCTAGGCTGGGCTTCTCTAGCCTATGTAAGGCTGCTCGTGGGAACAGCCTCATTATGTGCAACATGAGCATAGCTAATTATGTCCTGGATTATCAGAAGAGCAAGGAGGCAATGATGCTAGACCCTGTTAATCGAGCTGCGGATTAACGCTCTCTTTTTGCAAGAGCACTGGTGGAGGGAAAGTGGCAGGGCAGGGGCTGGCAGGTAGGCATCACTTCCCTTGCTCCTTAAAGAAACCCCCCTGCCCTCCCGGGAGTGCACAGAACTAGTTCTGTGCACATCCCTATTACAGGGAACACTAGGACTGCGACTTCAGGCTTAGTGGCTCAAGACCTCTATGCACCTTCAAGCAGGGCAACAAATATCCCCATGCTTTGATCCCTGTGCACACCCTTCTCCTCCTCTTTTAAAAAACAGGGGGCTGGGGGACATCTTGCAGGCTCTTTGGTACCTCAATAATCCACTGCCTGAAGTGATCACCTCACCTCTTCTCCTGGAAGGGCTGCCCTGATCTCAGTGAATTTCAGGACATTTACTGTGTAAGGTAGCATTTGTAGCTTAGCTTCAGTGCTAGCTAATCTATCCATATGTAAATTTCCCAGTGTATATCGGATACCTTTTGAGTGCATTAACGTATGGAAATGAGCAGTTGCCATTGTCCATGCCCATTTTGCATTGCCATGAGATGGGGATTGTGTTAATCTGATTTCCACCTATTGTAGCAGAGTTTGTGAGTTTGCATTGTCTATGTGTGTGTATATATATATAAATTTGAATAAAAAGTTCATGAGGAAGAGCTTGTATGCACATTTAATCAGGATGTACTTTGTAAGTTCACACTTCTTTTTCATGTAAATTATGTAATGTTTGGCTGCCTTGAGTGGGGGTTAAATAAAGTTCAGAAAGGTGATAAGTTTAGAGAGTGATATGGCCATGGCATTCAACTTAAGTGGTGCAGTGGAGAAATGCTTGACTAACAAGCAGAAGGTTGCCGGTTTGAATCTCCAGTGGTATGTTTCCCAGACCTATAACAGGCAGTAGTGATATAGAAAGATGCTGAAAGGCGTCATCTCTTACTGCGTGGGAGGAGGCAGTGGTAAACCCCTCCTATATTCTACCAAAGAAAACCACAGGGCTCTGTGAGCGCTGAGAGTCAAAATCAACTTGATGGCACATTTTACCTTTTATGGCCATGGCAGTTAAGTTCCTTTTCTTTCTTCATACAAGGATTTCCTTAACTCCAAAGCAATCATCTTTTACCATCCTTAAACATAATTCAGAATGCTGATCTCATTATTATTTTTTGGAACATATGAAGTTTTCTTGTTTAGTTTGGATAACAGTTATAAACAGTGTATACATTGTATTTTTCGTTATAAGCTGTTTTTATTGGTTGCCAGCCAGCCACTTTGAACATTTGGAGAGGTGACAGTTATTTTTAAAATAAATAAAATAGAGACACCCTGTGATTTGAGTAGGATCCTTCTTAGGACATTACTAACACAGAGTTTACACTTGTCAATTATTTATTTGTTTAGTATATTTGTATACTGCCCCAAAATCACATCTCTGGGCAGTTTGCAATAAAATTACACAGATTAAAGACCAAGTTCAAACACTAAAGCAATTTAAAACAATGATACCACTTTAACCAGTGGTATGGGAGCCATTGTATATTTATTGGGAAGGAGTAGTAGTATGTTATGGGAGCCATTTAGCTGTGGGTCCATCCTGTGTTGCTTCCATAATGCCACAAGTTAGTGGTATGGGTGGGGGAAACTAAAATTCCCAGCATACCTTGCACCTGGCACACAACCAGTGAAATGTGTCAGGTACCAAGATGAGAGGAAAGATACCCATTGATAATCTTTCTGGTTCTACCGTAGCACTAAAAGTTAAGAGAGGGGCTTTGTGAGAAGCTGGTATTGAGCTTTTATGCTGGGGTGTGTGGTGGGGGGACTGGGCCCCATTGGTCCCAATGGCATTATCAGGAATGCGATAACATCTCAAATAAGTTAAAATATACATAAGAACAGCCCTGCTGGATCGGGCCCAAGGCCCATCTAGTCCAGCATCCTGTTTCACACAGTGGCCCACCAGATGCCTCTTGGGAGCCCACAGGTAAGAGGTGAGGGCATGCCCTCTCTCTCCTGCTGCTACTCCCCTGCAACTGGTGCTCAGAGGCATCCTGCCTTTGAGGCCGGTGGTAGCCCACAGCCGCCAGACTAGTAGCCATTGTCCTAATTGGGTCCATGAAACAAATTAGCTATTTTCCAAGTTCAAGGGGCAGGGGTGTCATTTGTTCTGAGAG
Organism: Hemicordylus capensis; assembly: GCF_027244095.1. NCBI lineage: Eukaryota > Metazoa > Chordata > Lepidosauria > Squamata > Cordylidae > Hemicordylus > Hemicordylus capensis. The sequence continues at coordinate 12,432,279 of NC_069664.1, read as the reverse complement.
GGAAATTTAGAAATCCCTCTGAGATCTTTTTGGAATGAAATCCCTCGAGATCTGTTTGGAATGAGTTTTCTCATCCCTGTCTTCACCTGTGAAATGTTGAAAGGGATGCATTAAGCATATGTAAGTGTCAGAAACATCACTGTTGCCTCATAATCAACATCCCTTCAAGATATTCTGCCTTCAGTCAACTGTTGCCATTCCCCCAGTGGTGGTTTAGGTTTGCATCATTTTCTAACCTGCAGAAGTGGATTTTTAATATCTGACAAGCACATTCACCACTGAAATTATAATAAATTACAACAGTTCTTCCTTTTTAACAAAACAGAGATGTTCTTTCCCCCTGAAATGCATGGCAACGCTAGGTTGCATTTATGCTGAACTCACCTTTCTCCCCTCCACTTGAAGATGTTTTTATAATTTAATTTTTAACAACTACTGTTGATATGATCTGGCTTTTAGTAAAATAATTTCCTCACCACACCATTTTATGGTCAGCTTTGTATGTGCTTCAGATCAAAATGTATTTCCAATCCAAAAGGGAAATTAATTTGCACATATGAGAGAGCATAGCCTCAGACATTGCATAGATGAAATACAAAGTGGAAGTTATGTAGAACACTCTTGTTCTTGAACCAAGGACCATTATATGCTACCCTCCCTCTATTACTAATTGCTAAACACTCATTTCTGCCTGTATTCATTTACTCTGCAATAGCTGCCTTCCCTTTTGAGCCTGAATAATAGTATGAATGTGTCTAAGTAATAGTAGTCCTATCCAGACATTGGGCTCTTGCACATGATCAGGAGGGGGTGGTTTGGGGCTGGGAAGAGTTCTTACCCATTGCTGAACAGACAAGCAGAGCCTCCATTGGGCTCTGCAAAGTCAGCGCACAGATGAGGAGAGCTTGGATCAGGAAAGTATGCCAAGAATTGGGAGAACCTTCCCACAACACATTGCACTGCCAGAAGAAGAAGGGAAAACCTCATTACATCACACCCACCATCTGATTGGCCATGAGGGGAAAGGAGGTGGGACAAGCCCCAATCAAGCTATTTTGAGCAAGGGATCATAGAGTGGCTGCACAGAGTGGCATGTTCACAGACTGCAGCCCCTCCAGCTGTAACGCTCTCTAACAAACATGGCAGCTGGATGGTGGGACTTGCAAACAGAGCTGAAAGCTCTGATCATGATCATCAACCCAGGTACCGGGGCCCCTGCTGTGCACTAAACTGGGTTAAGATTGAGGGTTAGAAGCAGGGTTGTTCAGATTCGGACTACCAGGTCTTGGGGATTTTGCATACTCTAGCATGCAACCCTGTGCTTGAGGCAGATAACTCAGGTTTAGCTGCTCTTTTGAAGAGGCTTACTGTGTTCTTCCTGTGTTGAGATGCCATACATGTTTTGTGTGAATGACTGTAAAGGATGGCCTCAATATTTGTGGGGGTTCAGTTCCATGGCATAACTGCGGATATGGAAAACTGCTAATATCGAGGCATTAGGCCAGTGCAGAATTGGGGGTTTGGTTCCCAGCTTGAAGAAAATGGTTTAAAACCAGCAGAATTTGGGGTGTTGGTGGGGAACTGCCTACCATCTTTACTGTCCCCTGAGTGCCCCTGGATGCCTCAAAATCAGCTGAAAATGGGCTGGAAATTGCCTTCTTTCCATTTTTTTTTTAAACCATGGAGCCATTTTGAGACTCCAAAACACAAAATGGCAGCTGGAAATGACGGTCATTTCCAGCCACCCCTGGCCTGCAGATATGCGAGGTCAGTGTGCTCCCCCCCCCCCACTTTCTGCATATGCCGAGGTCAGGTTTCTTTTACCCGGCCGCAGATATGTGAATCTGTGGATAATGAATCGATGCATATCGAGGTCTGAATAATGAAAGCATGGATATTGAATGTACCTGCATTTATTTAAAATGTGAACCCGGATACAAGCCTCTCAATTGCATGGTTCATATAGGAAGTGAACTGATGTACCTGCATTCAACGTAACATATGAATGTACCTGTATAATACCTTTACCTTGTCTGCACTCTACGCTCCTTGTACAAGTGTTGAATTTAACATACGAACAGGGCTGGTGCTGGCACCAAAAGTCACTTGTCCAGCTACATGTCCCTTTCCCCTTTACCAAGCCTGGCTAGGCTTATTGGGTCCGGCCTCAGAGCAGGGACAGAGAGGGGTTTGAGCGTCACCCTGTGCCTCCTCCATCCCAGGCTGCTTCCTATTTGTGTCTGCCCCTCTCCAGGGGACCTTGACACTCTCCACCAGCCAGCCTCTCAGCCCCAGCTGTGTCTTATGCAATAAGAAAAGCGCAGTAAGAAGCATCTCAATAAAAGGTTAAAAGGCTAAAAATCAAAACATGATCAGTTATGGCTGAGGCAAATAGAATAAATGTGAGACAAGATGGATAAAAACAGGTCATAAAGAATTAAGAATATACAGTTTATAAAATTACTCATGCCATATAATTATAATGTCAGAGAGTGTAATGTTTTGGGCTGGTTGAGACATTTGGCCTAGTGACAAATTTCTGTACATGGCGAGAAGCAGGAGTGTGTCTTGGGGATGAGAATAACTTTCTTAGTGGCTATTAGCCATATTGGCTGTGTGGACTTGCCATAGAAAGATGCTGAAAGGCATCATCTCATACTGCGCAGGAGGAGGCAATGGTAAACCTCTCCTGTATTCTACCAAAGACAACCACAGGGCTCTGTGGGTGCCTGGAGTCAAAACTGACTTGACAGCACACTTTACCTTTATCTCTGAATATCACTTCGGGGTAAATCTGCCAAATATGTGAATGAGCTTGCTCCATTCAGGAGGAGATGTGGGCTAAAAGCCGGGTGTGGAAAACTTCCTGCTTGTGTGTTTGCCAGGGGCTTCTGGTTGGTCACTCTGTGAAACAGAATGCTGCACTGTTGTACCTTTGATCCATTCCAGCAGGGCTCTTCTTACCTTTTTAATTTGCCATGCAGTTAATCCAACAAATCAAGACTTAAAACGGCAGCTCTCAAAAGAATGATGTGGAATGCTTTTGCCCATATGCTTCCTTTTACAACAAACAGAAACGAGCATCATGTGTTGAAAAAGTGTGCCATCAAAATATATCAGTTCTCTGAGTGCCCTCCTAAGCTTGGCCATCATCATAACTGCTGTCTCCATGAAAACATTTGACTGCTTTGGGCATGCAACCTTCAGAGTGATTTCTTTTACACTCTGGCATGTTAAAATATTGCAACCTCACCAGTCCAGCTTCTGGTCTTTGAACCATGACAAGCAGATGCCTCTGATATTTTCTTGGGGAAACAACCTGTATAAACCCAGGCAGGACAAATTGCCTCTGATCCGAAAAATAACTCTGGCATTATTGGTATTACAAACCAGCCTTTATCCACCCAGAGCCATTTAGCAGGGTCTTATCAAAGGGTTGCTGCATGAAAGGCATTTTATGGTTGCTGCATGAAAGACACTTTAAATTGCTTTAAAGCATAAGTCCTAAGCCATTTGTGTGCAGGGCCTCAATATTCATTCATTCAATCAATTTATATACTGCCCTTCCTGAAGTGGCTCAGAGCAGTTTGCATTAAAATCAAAAACACAGAATAAAACAAATAAATCAAGAAACATGTAAACTAGATTAAGAGGCTGTTCTCACATGCAGCCTAACCCAGGCTAAGGGCACCGAGCCCAGGTTGGGCTGTGTGTGGGAATCTCTGGGATTGGGCCTGTGGGGAGGCACTGCAGCCCCCCTATTTACCCTAGCTGTAAGTCAAGGTCAAGGGAGTGAGCATTCACCCCCGGCTATTTGCTCATGTGTGAGCATGGGCTCCTTCCAGCCTGGTCACACACAGAGATGGGTGTCTAGAGCACCTGTCTCTTGTGGGAATCCCCCATAGCAACGTGTGTGTCACATGCTGCATTGTGGGCTTCACGGAGGCCAGGTTGAGTCCCAGAGGCGTATCTAGGGAAAATAGCGCCTAGGGCAAGCACTGAAATTGCGCCCTCTGTCCAAACATCTGACACCCATCTTTCAGATAACTTTACCATAAAAACAGCTCAAAAATACATGTCAAGCTTTTTAATCTTTTAATATTTCAAAAACTATTTAGCAGTGGACATAGCCAGACCAAAAAATGCTGGAAAACTACAAATTTCAGTATGCTGGGGCTCATGAAATACCCAAAAACTATGTGGACGTATACTTGGAAAACTAAACAGAAGTGTCTGTCTAATTCTCTACTATGCATTGTTGCATCACTATTACATAAATTTTAAAAATAAATGGAGAATTTGACTTTTCCCAGATACTCTGAAAATAATTAAAGGATATGCAGAGTCAACTGTGTCACTGCTTGGAATATATTCTAGTATTTCAGAAAGACAGTTAAAATGAGAGAAAGAGAGCAAGAAACTCCCAGTGGGCCTTAATACTAAGGATTTCACACTGATTCAAAGACAAATTCACCATTAATAGCCATATTATTAAGACATCACATTTAACTCACTTATCACAAGAAGCAAAGTAAGAGCAAATTCTAGCTCCTAGATACAATCCTAGCTCATATGTTTCAGCTCAGTATTCACAAGCCCTGATTCTCTGTACATAGTGCCAAACTAAATATGTGTACAGTGACTTATATGATATTAAATTATTTTTTACCTGTAGCCCCTTTGGGGGGCTTCCTAAAGGCCGTGGGGTGGTCTGCAAAGGTTCCCCCTCCCCCTGCTGGCCTCTAGGGCCTCACAGGGACCATCTGAGCATGTGTGGTGGCCATTTTTAATTTTTTTTAATGGCCGCTGAAAACAAAATGGCCACTATGCATGCTCAAATGGCCTCTGCGTGTCCTGGCATGGCCTGGTGCCTCACAGAGGCCATTTGAACATGCATGGTGGCCATTTTGTTTTCAGCAGCATTTTTTTTAAAAAAAAATAATTTTAGAAAATGGCGCCCCCTTCAAGTGGCGCCCGGGGCACGTGCCCTGTCTTCCCCACCCTAGATACGCCCCTACCGGCCTCAGACCAGTCTGCCCTGCTTCGCACTGCACATAGCAGGACTAATTGTGTGGGAGTGGAGTGTGCTCCCACCAACAAAACAATAATTGTCTGGGGGGGAATGAAGGTTTGAGAAGGCTTCCCCACACCTGCCTGCCTGTCTGGTAGGCCAGGTGAGTGGCCCCTAAGTCTCATTACAATTAAGGTTAAAACTAGATATTAGGGATGTGCACGATCAATGTTTTTGATTTGATTTGTACCTGAATCAAATCACCCCGATTTGTTTTGGGTCCGAATCTGGCCAGCTAGCACAGGGGTGATTTGTTTTGTCCACAAATCTCCTGAAACAGGTAGATTCGGGTACAAATAGCTTTTGTACCCAAATTGATTTGTACAGACAGCAGGCACAGGCAGTGATTCTCTCAGCAGCAGGATAAAATAAGAGAATAAAATTATCTTCTCTTTTCCTCAATCAGGAAAGCAGGAACCAAAAGCACAGACTCCACTCCAGGCAGTAGGCAAGGCAAAGCAAAGCTCCTCTGGCTCTCTCTCTCTCTCTCTTTATCTTTCTCTTTCTCTTTTTCTCTTTTTCTCTTTTTCTTTTTCTCTTTCTCTTTCTCTTTCTCTCCTCCCACAAGGCAGGAAAGCAGAATGGTGGCTGGCTGCCTCCATAAGTACATTTGAAAATCCCTCCTTTGAACTCCCCCCACCCTTGTCCCTTCTTTGATCCTTTCGCTAGCCAATATGGGATCAGTCACCCATGGCAACACAAGATTTGAGTGGAAATGAGCCAATCTGGAACCAGGGGGAATCACCAGCCAATAACTGCACACTATAAGTCACCAATCTGAAGCATGGGAGGGCGGGATTTTCAAAAAAATCTCCTGACACAAAATGGAGACCGTAAGAGAGATCGCCACAAAATGGAGGTTTGAATCTACAAATTTTTCAGGTCCGACATCTGGGCAATTTGTTTTGTACCCAAATATGGCCAGCTAGCACAGGGGCGATTGGGTTTGTCTACAAATCACCCCAAACAGGTAGATTTGGGTTTAGATCATTTTGTACCCAAATCTATTTGCACATCCCTACTAGATATCATTAAAAGCCATATGAAGATTAGCTGATATTCTTCATGTCATAGCAGATGTCTACAAGAAGGGTTTGCAGTGAAATGGAGAAAATGTATGGCTAACTATATAGATAGATAACAGTGACATCTATTTACCCATGTGATAACAATGGCCGTGTGGAGTGGATCCACAAGGACATGCTCCTAACTTGCTCTTAGCTGTGGTCTGCTAAGAGGGAGGGAATGAGCAGACCTTTTCTCAGTGGATCAGACTAAATGTGATGTGAGAAATCTATTATAAGAACTCTTGGTTGTTTTTTTAAAGGAGCTATGGGTGTTCTCACATTGAATTCGAGCAGCTACACTGGGGATGATGGTGTACCCCCCTCCCCACACACACACACTTCATCCATCAAAATTGCTACTCCCTCTCTTGGAAGGAGGGAGATAGACACAAAATATGGACCAATCTCTCTTTCACACACACACCCTGCATTGGGACCAGTGACAGCTTTAATCTGAGATGAGCCTGGGAATTTCATAGGGTGGGAGAGACTACTTGTATTGTATTATTATATTTTTAATTGTTCAGAATGTTTATTTTCCTCTTTTCAACAAAAAGTCCTCAAAGCGGTTTACATAGCCAAAGGAATGGATGAGAAGATGGCTCACAACAAGGCTAGATCAGAAATGAGGCGGCAGGGGTTCATATTTTTTTCTGGAGGTGCCACCACCTCACAAGGTAAAAGAAACACAAGGCAGACACCAGCAACAGCCACTGGAGGGATGTTTTGGTGGACTGAATAGAGACAGTTGTTCCACATCACATTCTCCCTCTCCCTCTCCCCATCTCCCCCCGCTACACACACACACACACACACACACACACACACACACACACACACACACTTAGAGAGCCATCAATTTGAAAAATGCTTTTTTGCCCTATTACATGGCGTATTATGTATCATCCTAAATTACAAAATGGGGAGTTACATTCTAAATGTGTTTCACTAAGCCAGCACCCCACTGAAAACCATTCAGTCCTCTCGGCTCAAGAGGAGGCTGCAGCATCAGAACATTTATAGACACTCTGGGGATGATCAGTGTTACTTTTTCAAAAGGCATGCATCCAAACTTCCTTGCCATCTAACAGCTGGTCTTTGGTGTACATCAGCTGGGCTCAGTCAACAAACTCATTTCACAAACCATTCACCTGGAAGACACTATCTTCACTGGTTTGTGCTTTACACACATTGAATTTAAAGGGGAGTGATTTATGTGGATGGATAGTTTACCTGATCTCCATGCCTTGGGTTGAAGGTAATAAAATTCCTTCTCTTTTTTCCAGGACAAAGAGCACCTTTTAAATACAACTATTTTATGACTTTCTTCTATTTAGCAGGTCCCAATCCAACCACAGCACATTACCTTTTCAGGAGCTGTTGCTGGTATCTGCACCTAATGGTGCAGCAGGGAAATAACCTGCTTAGAGGGCAGGAGGCTGTTGGTTCGAATCCACGCTGGTGTATTTTCTAGAATATGGGAAACTCCTGTATCGGGCAGCAGTGATATAGGAAGGTGCTGGAAGGCATCATCTCATACAGATGGCAATGGCAAACCACTCCAAGAAAAACCACATGGCTCTGTGGCTGCCAGGAGTCGACACCGACTCGATGGCACAACCAAGCAACCAAACCAACCGCAGCACATTAGCTTTGCAGGAGCTTTTGCTGGTATCTGGCTTGGATTTCTTTTTAGACAATGAGCCTTTTGAACACATGATCTTTTGGGGACTACTTTTGGGGACTCCCCCCCCCATGAAAACTGCTTGGGGGATGTTTTTGTTGAAAACCACAGTGAGCCGGGTCTCATGATCAGTGAGACCTAGTTTCAGGAGATCAGTGGGGAGAGCGGGCGAAGCCGAGTCTCCCTGCACACAAGCCAGGCGGGAGCCCTGGGCAGCGAGTGCGCAGGGCATGCTGGCAAGACCCCCGGAGCTGGGAGGCTGCTTTTCACCTCCCTTCTGGGGGGTCTCCTCATGAGTAGCCATGGTGTGAAGCCACACCGCAGCTATTCACGATAAAAAAAGACCGGGTTTGCGGAGCGCTTGCTCCACAAACCCGGTTTTAGGGGAGGGATACTTACTTAGGCCAGTTACCCGCCTGGGAGCCACTGGGATCGCCTGTGAGCCCGATGGCTCCCATGATCAGGCAAAATCAGGCTAGGCTCCCCTAGCTTGATTTTGCCTGATTGTGGGAATAGCCCCTCTATGTGGCTGTTCTTACAATCAGTCAAAACCGGGCTAAGAAAGCCAAGCCTGGTCTTGGCTGATCAAGGAACCTCTGGCATCTCACCCAATTTCAGTGCCGCTTCGGCGGCAAACCCACCAAAAAAACCCAGCCTCTTAAATGGGGTTAAGGGAGTGAGCACTCATTTAGCTGCATTTTTTGGATCATCTACCAACACCAGCTGCTTACAGCTGGGGCTGGGAGACTGCAGGGCTCCTGCCAGTCGCCGCGGGGATACCCAGAGCGCATTGCACACTCGTGTGGGCGCATCCTGGGATTTCCAGAGGCCACGATGATGCATCCTGGCCCCCAATCCTCCACACTGCCTGGGGCAGCCAAGAATCATTTAGGAGCATGATCCATGCACCCAGATCCTTCGACACATCATCGAAGGTAAGGTTAGTGAACCTTCCTCACCACCCACCCGCCAAGCCCTCTTGGATCATGAGAAAGGGCTCTATATATTCTTAGGGTGGGTTCTCATGATCAGAAGCATGCCTGCATTTCCTAGATTAGTGTGGTACACATGATCCCGACTTCTGGTTGGGAGAACCTAGACATTTTCAATGATGTGGGGGTTGGCACCACATCAACCCTCATTTACCCAACATGGTTAATCTAGGAGTTGTTCTACAGCTATCAATGTCAGCTTAAAGTTGGGTTGACACAGTGCCATCCTCACATCCCCAAAATGTCCTGGATTCTCTCAACGGGAAATCAAGAGCATACTCACCACACCAATCTAGGATTCTATGCTTATGGGGAATGTTTCTGAACCTACACTTAATTAAAATATTTTAGGAAGAATGGAATGGTAAAGAAATTCTTGATGTAAAATAAATGTGAAAAGTTCCTGGGAATATGTACTCTAAGAGGAAACTTATATGGGGCAGAGAAAATAGCCAAAGACATTTCATTTTTTTCACATTGTCAACGTTTCTTCTCAAGAATCACACTGATTCTAAATGGAAGAAAAGGAAGCACCAGTTAGCAGTTTTCATTCATCTGCTACATTTCTCATTGACTGATATGAGCTGTCAATCACATCATCCCTTGCTTGACCTCCTATTCTTTCCTTGTACTTCTTAGAAGGTGCTTTCCTTACAAATAAGAAAAGGCTTAGGCATTTAGAGACGGAAAAAAGGGAGGACAAAAAAAAAAAGAGAGACAGAACAAGACAATTAACAAAACAAGGCAGATGAGAAAAAGGCATTCAGTCCTCCTAAGTAGTTTAGAACCTAAATCATTTAGAACCAAAGTTCAGAGCATGTCCAAAGGATACTCTGGAGAAGCTCTGAAATGCAGTCGTGTGTGTGTGTGTGTGTGTGTGTGTGTGTGTGTGTGTGTGTGTTTCCTCCCAAACAAATATGCACCAACAGGGTTGGCCAGCTCTTCTGCGTGGCAAAGTGAGTTGGTTGCCTCAGGCGGTAGGTTATTGGAGTGTCATCAAGGTGGCAAAATGCCCTCTTGCCCCTGCATTTAAAAGGGGGATAGAGGGAGGAAGTATGCACAAGGGGGGTTGCAGTATTTGGTGCCTTGCCTCAGGTGCACAGAGGTCTTGAGCCTCCACGGCACACCCCTACTAGGAGCCCACGGATCAGTAGGCTGGTTCACATGATCTGCATCTGGGTTAGAGGAACCCCCCATCCAGGGTACAAGAGCTGTGAACACTCTCAATCCATGATCATGTGAACTCAGAAAACAAAGAAGGAGGGCAAAAGAGTGATTGTGTGTGAGGTGGGAGCTCAGCAGGATGGCCGCACCCTACTCACATTCCATCCCCAGCATTTTACCGAGGAAGGATGAAAAACCACCCCTACCCATCCTCCTGCCTTGAGTTCATGTGACCATGGATTGAAAGTACACTTGGCTGGCAGCTCCTCCTACTTAGATGTGGACCATGTGGACAAGCGTAGGGCATGGCAGGCTGGATTGTTCCCCTGGGCAAGGAACCGAAGTTGGCCATTTTCTCCCCTTGACCAGGAAGGGTGATAAAGACTACTGGTTGTGACTGGAATTTTGCCTGGTAACTGCAGCCTTCACTGGTTTCTGGCTCTTATTTGGTGGCTATCTATATCCAGCTCTGAAAGAGGTCCACATAAGGAGCTGCTGTCAAGTTGGGTCTACTCTTTGCTGAGCAATCTCCATCCCAGCTGTAATGTTTGTTTACATCTGAATTAGTATTTACTTTCCCACTGAAGCCTCAAGAAAGCTAACAACAGCAATAAATAAAAAATCAATAAACAACTAAAACAACAGGTAAAAACATCAAAATGAGCAGCCAGCAATGAAAACCAGCTCTAATTCTAAAGGGGGGGGGGAGAGAGAGAGAAATAGCATAACAATCAATTAAATACCACTAAAAGCTCAAGAGAACAGGGTCTTTAAAAGCTAGTCGTGCTGACTGACATCCAGGCCAGTGCTGTGCTAGCACCACAAAGTTGTGTACAGGCCCAAAGGTTGCGTAGCTGCATGGATGTTCGGTGCTGTGCACTCTCCTGCACTGGCACAGCAACAGCAGGGCAGGATGTGGGTGCCTACTTCTGGGGCCTTGTTGTGTAGTGCAACTCTAGTTGAGAACAGACGCTTCCAACTTCTGGCCCCTCAGTGGCAGCTGACTCCAGATGTGGCTGCCAGACTGCTAATTGAGACCTGGTGGCCACCATGAGCATATTGTGCCACTAATGAAAGCACTTCATTGACTACCAGAAGCTTCCAGGCTCAGCCCAAGTTGCTAAATTTGGCCTTTAATGTCTGCAATGACTGGGAACTGGGGTACCCAAAAGACTGCCTCCTCCTCCCATATCTGCTTCCTGATCTCTTAAGATCTTTGTCAGATGGAGGAGAGCTAGTCTTGCAGTAGAGAGCTTGAATAGTCCCCTTTGCTAAGCAGGGTCTGCCCTGGCTTGCATTTGGTGAGCACTGCCTGCTGTAAAATATTCCCCTTAGGGCAGGGCTTCCCAACTTGTGGTACTCCAGACATTGCTGAACTACAACTCCCATCATCCCCAGTTGCAATTTATTGTGGCTGGAGATGATGGGAGTTGTAGTTCAGCAACTGTGGAGGAATGAGGCCTAGACCTCTTGTTTTTGTTGTTGTTGTTGTTTTAAAAAATAAGCCCTCCTAAATGAATTGCATTATTATTGCATTGATATTCCTAAGAACTCATCATTACTGTAAATAGATTGTAATTATGAAATGTTGCAAAGTGTGTTAGAAAAAAGCTGGTAGGGTCAAAAGCTCATGGCTTCTTCTCAAGCAAGATTCAGTTAAAGATGATGCAATGTACTGAGTAAATTTTGGAGGGAAAGGCAGCTTTGGTTTAATTGATTGCATTTTGTAAAAGGGAAGGAACTTGAGTTGTACTGATTGGGTTTTTAAAAAATGCTTAGTGAAAAATTGTGTATATATAGGAGGCTAGGGGTGTGCACGTAAATGGGTGGTCTGGTTCGGTTCGAGCCAGGCCACGCTGAGGTCAATTGTGCAGGTGCGGCAGGCTCCAAAATGGCCACCACGCTGGAGGGGAAGGCCTGAATGGGCTGAAGAGCCAGCCAGATGGCAGTATGGGCATCAAGGGACGCTGGCAGGGGGAGGCAGAACCTCTGTTTACCCGCTGGCTCCAACAACTCCCCCGGAGGGAGTAAGTTTAATTTTTTTAAAAAATGTCTGTGAACCCCCCAAACAGTCAAGGGGGGGGGAGTGGTCCAGGGTTAGATTGAACAGGGAATGGTTCGGTTTGACCCTGAATGGTCGAACTGAACCGGCTCAATGTTGAACACATTCAACATCAAACCTGTTTGCACATCCCTATAGGAGGCTGCTTTCACAGAGAGCGTTATAGTCTGAAGTCAGCAGTTGAAGGGTGAAGAAGTTGAGTAAGTCAGCAGTGAGAGTTCAGTTTTGGAAGTCAGAGTAGAGAGTCTTCAGTTACAAGAGCTGGAATGTGCAGAGAAAAGGATGGAGAAGTCAGACAGACAAGAAATAAATGTTGGAAAGCTGAAGGAACTGAGTCTAGTCCAAGTAGAGGAGCTGGGGCCAGTCAAAGCTGAAGAATTGCTAGCCTAGGCTGAGAGAATTAGTGCTGTGGCTGTAGCAAGAGCTGAGATAGCAAAAGAAGCAGGCTGATTTGAACCCAAGGCCTGTAATGTGACCAGCAGGAGAAACTACAGAAGGAAAATCCAGAGTTGCAGAAGGTGAATATCAAGGACTCTAAGTTAGGGCTCAGTGAGAGTCAGGTTAGCGGATGCATTTTTGCCCACCTTTTGTTTGTCTTCTGTGCTCTTTTGGATGATGGTTTTACTTTATATATACTAAATACTTTTGGGACATGATATATAATTAGGGATGTGCCCGAAACGTTTCGAAGGCCATTGTAAAGGTCTCCGAAACATTTCGGTGCTGGGGCGGGATTTGGTGCTTCGGCACCAGCGGGGGTAGCACTTTAAGGGCGGGGGAGAGTGTACTCAACCCCACCCCCGCCGCATTTCCCCCACCGGCGCTCTTCAAAGTCCAAGCCCCTTGAGTGTTCCTCCCTGCCGCCCTGTTTCCCCCGTCGGCCGGAAGTGGCCGAAAGTTGCGAGTGCGCAAATAGGTTAGGCAGTCCACAAATTAGCCCGCTTGCGCCTCAGATGTTCATGCGGCTGCCATCTTGAATTGGAGTGAATGACATCATCACACACCATGCCATTAGGGCATGCCTATGTGTCCCTTCAGCTGTAACAAATTTGGTTCAAATTGGTTAAGCAGTTCACAAGTTAGCCCACTTGCACCTCAAAAGTTTATGCGTCCACCATCTTGGATCAGGGTGGATGCCATCATCACAAACTATGCCGTTGAGGTGTCCCTACAACTGTACCCAATTTGGTTCATATTGGTCCAGGCGTTCAGAAGTTAATAGAGGGACACACACAGATGGACACACACACACAGAATTCTGGGACCTCTCATAAGCCTACTGGAAAGTAAACTAAAAAATGACACTGGTAGGTCCCCCCACCAAATTTTACCATAACCCCACTCCTCCACCCACCCTGTGGGCACAAATCACACTTCAGCACCTTTGAAGAGCCCATGCAGATCTGCTCTAGCCCAAATTTCAAGGACTTGCTCACCTGAGAAACACATTCTGGCACCCGAGTCAGCAGTCAGGATGTGCAACAAATCTGCAAGATTTGTTGGCTGCATATTTGGCAATTCTGCCTGGAGGGAAAGCTTGTTCAGGCAGGCTGTGCTGTCTGTGATTTAAATGCTGCCTTCTTTTCACAGTGAAATTCATTTTGAATATATCAGAGGTAACCCTGAGGAGAAAAAAAAGAATTTGTCCCTGCAGCTTCTACATTATCCTAATCAGCTTCGCAGGAATCGTAATATACGCAGTAGCAGGAAATCTTTAGCTGATTTAGGAACTTGGTCATTTCTGAAACTAAAGGCAGTCCTGTATATTTCACATTAGCTAATCAGTTTGGTATGGGGAAGCAATATTTAAACGAGCAGAAAATCATTAGATGATTTACAAAATGCTGAAAACACACATTGAGAATATGAGGCATCTTTTGAAAGAGAAGATGATTTAATTATTCTCTGCTGCTCCCACTATTCGTCTTGGTAAAAATTAAAGCAATCGTGTCAGGCAGAAAATTGTCTTCCATGTTAATATTTGCTGAAAATGAACAAATGGCACATTGTCAATTGGTTTCTTTTCTGGACTTAAAAGATGTATTCTCCTTTTTTTTTTAATATACAGTAGTTTTTCAAAGCTAATAAGGAAAAATTCTATAAATCCGCACATAGTTTATAGTTTAATCTCAGAAAAAGCCTATATCTTTGTCTTGTGGAATTATTTTCAGACAAACAAGCCTCCAGAAATGTTCAGGCTGTTTCTTTTCCTTGCAACAAAGCTAGTCTGGTGGTTAAGACCATTTCCTTCAGAAGCATTTCCAAAGATTGGAGCTAATTGTAATCTTGTCCCCCTGCCCCCAGAATGTAGACACAGTAATGGGATTAAACTGTATCCATTCAACAGATCAGCTACAGAGGCTATTCAAACAAGCAGCTCAACCCAGGCTTCCACCCCCACTAGCTTGGCATTTAACCCCAGCCCTTAGCCGGGGCTAGAGAGCATGAGCACACCTTCAGCCCCAGGGCCAGGGCCATGTATGCGCTCAGGCTGCACACAGCACGAGCGAACACAGAGTGGGGTACTTAGAGTGCCCAACTCATGGGGGATTCCCCCAATGCACCGGGTTCATCACGTGATGCATTGGGGGATACCTGGAGGCCAGGACTCATTTTCCTGGCCTCCAGAGATCTATGCTACCAGGAGCAGCATGGATCATGTGGGCATGAGGAGACTATAGATCATCTGAGAGGAGGGTAGGTCCTGCCTCCCCACCTCTACCATCTGTGCCACTGTCACGGCCATGTGAATGGCCTTATACTGTATTATATATCTGCTCTAAAATTTAATTTCAGTGCTGGGTTGTGAGCAGTCATCGAAGGGTAGGTCAGACTCCTGTAATCAAGTCCAAGAAAACGCAGTCAAGGGACCGGGTCTCACAATCAGTGAGACCCGGTTTTGTCCGGTGAGCGGGAAGTGCGGGCTAAGCCCGCTCTCCCCACTCACGAGCGGGCAGGGAGCCCTGGGCGGCTGGATCGGCCGCCCACATGATGGCCAGCGCCGAGATGGAGCCAGCGGGGGGGAGTGGGGGCCGTGCGGTCCCTGCAGGCCCCAGTATGCCCTGCGCAAGCACGCAGGGCATACTGGGGAGACCCCCGAGCCGGGAGGCTGCTTTTAAGCCTCCCAGCCGGGGGGCTACTCACGATTGCAAAAAGCAGGTTTGCAGGAGCGCTCGCTCCGCACACCTGCTTTTTGCCAAATCTGCGAGGCCGGTGGTTCTGATGACCAACAAAAATCGGGCTAGCCTCTGCTAGCCCGATTTTTGTTGGTCGTGAGAATAGCCCCAAGGACTAAGAGTGAGTCAACCAGGAAATGAAACCAGAAGCCAACATTAAAGCTAAGGGCTGAAGCTAAAGGTACAACAGGATCCAGGACCACATGATGCATCTTAAGTCTCAGCAAAAGCCAGGGGTGAAGGCAATCAGGAAGCCCAGCACTCCAAGGAGGCTGGGCGTTAGCCCAGACAAGAAACCTTTTTATTTTCCCTATCTTGCAAGGATCCAGTGAATGGCCTGGATTGGTAGGGTCAGATCAGTTCCTAAGAACTTTATGCTCTGGCAAAGCTGATGTAGTTCAGCTAGTTGCCACATGGGGAAAACTTGGGCAGGTTATCAGATAATCAACCTTAACACAGTTAGCTCCTGACTAGGGATGTGCAAATCAGTTCAAATTTGAACCTATTCCACTCGAACCTGGGTGATTTGAGTGATTCAAATTTGAATCAAATCACCTCTTAAAAGGGCAATTTGATTGAAATTTCAATCAAATTCTTGAAATTTGATTCGAATTTGATCCAAGAGCCATTTGGCTCCCTTTAAAAAAGTACTCAGGCACTCTGATTGGTTTTAACAAGGAACCAAACCCGGGTCAAAACAGAATCAAATTGATTCTAATTCAAATTGGATTTTTGGACCAGATTCAAATTTGATTTGAATTCAAAATGAATTTTTGGAATTCGATTCAAATACAAAAAAAGTTAATTTGGTGCACTTCTCTATTCCTGACCAGTGTCCCCTGTAACAGGGATTCCCAGATATTGACTACAGCTCTCCTAATCCCCAGCCAAAGGCCTTTGCAGCTAGAGATGATGGGAGTTGTAATTAACTGTTCCTGACACTTAATTCAACAAAACACATTCTCCCCCATACCCAGTAGAGCCAAACTTGTAGACATTGTTTCCAATGGCAACAGTCCAGACACTGTTTTAAGTCATTCTGTAGCTGTCCTGTTGGGCAATATAATCAGAGTTGCCCATTATGTTGCTCAGCAGCCGTTACAATGCCCACTGGTTCCACCCCTTGGAATGTTGGCTAGCGTCTTGGGCAGAATCTTTTCTTAGTACTGTAGTTTGAGATGCAATTATGGAGCCTACAGATGATCAAGTATAACATATGAATCCCCACCTTGGCTGGCTAGGTATGGAGGAATCTTTATTAGAGTCAATACTGGCATCTTTAAAGTATGGAGGGGAGTGGGGCCCTGGCAGCCCCTGGGGGACATTGGTCCCCGCTCGTCTAATGATAGTCACCATCTACATTTTAATACTGGCCGCAGTGCTTGGTAACGTCCAGACTGTCATAAGAGAATCAAATATCCCTTTTCAAAGAGATAAATATTATTTTTGTTTTAGATTTGCGCCTTTGTCACTCTTTCAGAATGATGGAGTGACATGTTTACCTCTGTTGTGACTCTAGTGGGGAATTTCAAATCCAGTGGAGCAGTGACCCCTTGCCGGGTTCATTGTTTGTGGAATTCTTCATGACTGTTTATGGAATACATCATAAGCCTGAGTGCTCATCATATACTGTTTGCTTTATTTTCCCCCCAAAAAACCTGATCAGAAGTTATCATATATTGCAGAAGCAGATGGCTTCATCACTTTGTTCTTTTTTAATTTTGATTTTCAAATTTGAGTTTTAACTTATTTGATTTTTTTAAAAAATTGCTTTGTGTTGTATTTTGTATTTTTCCCCTTTTGGTCTATTATGATTTAATGTGTTGTGTGTTTTTATTTCATGTTTTAATGCTGTGTTGTGAACTGCCCAGAGATCAATTTGTTATGGGGCGGCTAACAAAGTTGTTTATCATCATCATCATCATCATCATCATCATCATCAAGTAAGTAGACTGCATCGGAGATGGCAATGGTAAACTGCTCCTGTGTTTTACCAAAGACAACCACAGGGCTGTGTGGTCACCAGGAGTCGACACCGACTCAATGGCACACTTTACCTTTAAGTAAAGTCAGTGGAGCGACCCACTGGCTTAGTTATGTGATTCTTTACATCACACGATCTTAGCCCAAAGGCCAAGAAGTGATATGATCCTGTGCCGATGTTTAATATACCTATGGAGGAGGGGGATGTGGTCAGGATCAGGCCCACTGTTCCACTCCCAACCACTCCCAACCTCCACGTGTTCATCGGTAGGTCTAAACAGAGCCTACATGTACCCAACTGAACATTAAACCAAGCAGATAGCTTTCTGCAGGGCCAAACTGACTAGTTAAAAGCTACCTTTTGATAACTTGATATTCCAAACTGCCTCCTTAGACCAGTTATTATCAAGGCCATCACTTCATATTTACTTATTTAGTTATTTATCACATTTATATACTTCCCAAACTTTCATCTCTGGGCGGTTAACATAAAACAATTAAAACACATATAAAAAGTTAAAACAATTCAACAATTTAAAGTCAATCACAAAATTAAAACCAACAAATTTTAAAAGGCTGAGAAAGCTTGGTTGAAAAGATGGGTTTTCAGATTTATTTATTTTTTTAATTGCCAGAGATGGGGAGGATCGTATCTTAGTAGGGGGCACTACTTATACTGTCACTCAGCTGGTTAATAATGCCAGGACAAGCTTTGCAGATGTTCATTTATTTATTATCTCTTTAAATGAATGTGTGAACAGGGTGGGGGGATATGCTTTCATTTTTGAGTGTCTGAGGACTGTTTCCTAAAGTAAATGTATTTAGATGCATCACAGTTATATAATCTGAACCATAAACGATTTCTTTTTGCTATGGATATGTATTCAGCAATTTTCCTAAAAAGAAGTATGCCTGGCCTTTGACTGTTGCCCCATGTACTGTCCACATGATGACTGTGAATGAGGCGAGTATGCCTGTGTCATCACACAGATTTGCATGTTAAAAGACACCTTTCAAAAGGGATTTCAGCACCACCTGACCCCGATTTATACTTTCAACTCTATTGCACAATTTTGTTTTTAATTTTCTTCAAGCATCCGTTGGAGCATACACCTAAACAAATGGCGGAGGGGGTGGGCAGCAGAGAGGATGCAGCTACAATGATGAACTACCAGTAAAATATTAAATGTGAAGTCATAACAGCCTGGATTTTAATCTTGGGCACATTATCACAGAGCTCGGGATATCGGCTAAGGGGGTGGGGATGTTGGGGAGGCAGCTATAAATACCAGACATCTGAGATGACAATTAAGTGAAGAAATAAAGAAAAAAGCTAGCATTTATTTTGTTTTATTATATTTCTGAAGTAACTGCCTGGTATACGACATCTCCAGCCAGTTCACATGCAATTCAAAAATAAAACAAAGCAATTAAAAGCAATATACAAATGTTAACTAAATGCCTGAAAAAACAGGTGTGTCTTAAGAGCTTTCTTGAAGGCAGCAAGAGATGGGGAAGCTTTGTTTCCAATGTAAATAGACTGACATCCAGACTAATGTTGGGGTAGTGCAAACATGTTGTACTTATGCAGTAGCAAGTTCTGCTAACTTAGGAGCTTGCATTCCAGGCTAGTCTTGTAATAATGCTTCTCCTGCTGTGAAACCTCTTCCTCAGTCCATATGCAAACACTTCTGGTCACTGTAGCTTAAGGAGGACACTGTAGAACTGGAAAAGGTGCAGAAGAGGACAACCAGGATGCTCAAGGTCCTGGAGCAAATTGCTTATGAGGCAAGGCTTCAGCGTCTGGGGCTTTTTAGTTTGGAAAAGAGGTGACCATGGGGAGCCATGTTTGTGGTGTATGCATGTATGTATGGAGTAGAGAGAATGGACAGAGATATTTTTTCTCCCTCTCTCACAACACTAAAACCAGGGGTCATCCCATGTCATGCAACTGAAGGCTAGGAAATTTAGGGCCAACAAAAGGAAGTACTTTTTCACACAGCATGTCATTAATCTATGGAATTCTCTGTCACAGATTTGGCAATGGCCACTAACTGAGATGGCTTCAAAAGGGACTTGGACAAATTCATGGAGGACAGGTCTCTCAATGGCTGCTAGTCTGGTGGCTATAGGCCACCTCCATCTTCAGAGGCAAGATGCTTCTAAATACCAGTTGCAGGGGAGCACCAGTAGGAGAGAGGGCATGCCCTCACCTCTTGCTATGGGCTTCTCAGAAGCATCTAGTGGGCCACTGTGTCAAACAGGATGCTGGACTAGAGAAGCCTTGGGTCTGATCCAGCATTGCTGTTCTTATGTTCTTCTGTTGCAGAGAATGGTGCAAATCTATCCACTATTCTTGTTGCATTAGTAAAATGCTTGTGCAAACAGAATGAAAGTGTGAATGTGCAACTTTGAACATCCCCTCAATGACACAAACATGCATTTTTAATACTCTCTGTGAAAAGTCTCTGTATTCCCTCCCCTTGTGTATGATCTGGCAATATGTTTTGTGCAACTTGTGTTATTCATTTGTGAGTCAGGGGCTTTTTGTCAGCAACAGCAGACAAAGTGGCTTTGTATGATCAGTCTGCCTGGCATCGGGCCTAACCATATTTTGAAATCAATGGAACTTATAGGGATGTACACAAAACAGATTTTGTTTTGTTTTGAGCTCAAAACAAAATACAGATGGTTGAAACCTTTTGTAGAAACAGCAGTCGACCTGGTTGTTTTGATGGAACAAAACTTGAAACGTTTCAAGTGTTTTGGCCCCATGGGTAGCCCCTAGGGACACCAAAGTGGATTGGGTGGTAGGGCATGACGGGTGCTACCTGCCACCCTACCCACAAAAGAAATGGGCAAGCAGGCAGTTTTAAACAAAATGTTAACCTTTCCCCATAGCCCTCACGGGATTGCAAGCCAATTGGAAGCCAGTGTCAGAAAACCAATCAGCAAGGGAAAAACAGGTCTCCAAAATGGCGCTTGAAATGTTTCAAATCTAAACAGGGTTGTTTTGTTCTGAGCATTAAACAGGGCCTTTATTTAAAGGGTGTTTTGTTTCGAGCTCAAAATTTTTTTTGCACATCCCTAGGAACATACTTCTAAGTAAATTGTTTTATGATTGAGCTTAAAGGCTGTCATACTCCAATAGAAACACACACACCCACACCCACACCCACATCCATACATCCATGACAGTGAAGGGCTAAGTTATCTTTTCTAAGGCAGTATTATATTGGTGACATTGTTCAAGTTTTCCATTTATAAGAGTTTAGTGAAGCTTGTAAGTTTATGAGTTTAACTAGAGATGCTTGCCCCATAAAAGCTATAAACCTTGACATTATCAGACATCATCGTTGTAACAACATTCCAAGAAATTTAACATACACCTATACACCCTAATACAGGGATTTCAGCAAAGGAAAACACACAGGAATCCCCGCCCCCATCTAACATCCTCCATCCATTGTAGTCATGGGTGAACTTCTCTCATCTTCATTTGGAATCATGTCAGTATTTCCTAGAGTTTGCACCACAACTTCAAAGAAGTGAGATTCAAAGTGAAATTTAGGATTTAGAATCCCTGCCAAGGTGAAACACGCATCATCATAATAAAATACTCCCCCTATCCCAAAAGGGCTTGGGATCAATATATTCTGGGCTGAATGCAAATCATGCTCCTTCTTATCTTATCCAATTGCTTTGTGAAATATTCTGGGACTTCACACTAAATGATGTTGCACTGATCTAGTTTGGACAAGCACCAGTCCACTGCATGGGAACAAGATGGGGTCAGATCAGGAGCGTGCCCACCTTACTGTCACTGGAGGATGTGGCGCTATCCTATTCTTGTGTAAGGGGGCATTCACCTGAATCTCCCTACTACACACACTCCAAAACCCTGTTCAAACTAGACATGGAAAAAAAATGAAATCCAATTCAAATCTATTTGACTATTCTTCACCTAGAGGGGATTATAATGTTTTGGAGAATTATTCTCCAAATCTCCAGATTCTCACCTCTTGAATTTTTTTATATATAGGAGTAATTCAAAAAAGCTGACCCCGTACAGAGCATCTGTGCGTCTGCGGCGCTTTCGGGCTGGCTGTTTTCCCCTCCCTCTTCCTCCTGCCCTGGCCCTTGGTCTCTCCTTTCTTCCCCTTCCCTCCAGCCCCGCACTCTCTAGCCCTCCCCCTTCCCATTCCTCCCCCCCACCCAGAGCCGCAGCGGGTGGCCAAAAAGGGCCCTGTCGCAGCTTTCCTCTCCCCCCCGCCACCACTGCTTTTCCTGCCTGCCTGCCGCCGCCACTTTTCTCTACTCCCCTCCTCTGCCTGCCTGCCCACCAGCTGGCTGACCGCCACTGCCACTTTCTTCCCCCTCTCCTCTTCCCTCCTCACTCCGCCAGGCCTCTCACCGGAACTCTTGCAGCGTATCGTGAGAGTTCCACCGCCAAATCCTGGACACGCATGCCGGCTAAGAGAATTAACTATATAGATCTGCATATCTATCCATGAATGGCTCCTTGGGTGCATTTTAATAAAGGCTGCCTATGGTTGCAACACTGGACTGTGGGTTCAATGGACCCACAGTTCCATGCCCCCTCCTCCTGCTCTCCCATCCACAGTTGGACAAAATTGAGAGCTGCCTCTCTGTAGTCATGCTGGCTGCAGAGAGGAGGGAAAACTATCTGCCAGAGCTCCTTTCTTTTAATGAAGAAGGACAGCCTCATCAGCCAATGGCAGCCTGAGTGAGGGAGGAGCTTCCTCCTTCAACTCCGGTTCCATGGGGCCGAAACTGTGGTGCCAGCATTTGAATGAAATGCTGGCACTGCAGAAATGGAGTTTGTAGTGGCGAAACTCCACTCTGAGCTGAAGATTCTAGTTCAAGGAAGGAATCCACGGCACCCTTTCCACTGCAAACTCCAGTTGCCTGTATCTGCATGTGCTGGTATGGAAACCAGAGGTGAAGGGACCTCCAGTTTCCTGTTACGTCCGAATTTGGCAAAATAATTCAGAGATCCAGAATACTTAAAGAGTGTACGGGGGGGGGGGGGGGGGACAAACAGAGATTTATTTTTTTTAAGTTGCATAAGTGGCTGATAGTCTATTTAATGAACAAAATGACATTTTGGGAATAGCAGAGAAGAAAAGTCTGGATTTCCTTAGTTTAGGGGCCTAGACTCAGGACTTTGAAAAAATTGCAAGTTCAAGTTGTTCCAGGTACTTATAATTCCTGCTTTTAGCAAAACGGAAGGGGTCCTTAGGAATTAACATTTTGGTGCTGTGGATAGATCTTATTAGCACAACCAGATCTTTCAGCTTGTTTGAACAATATGTTTTCGTAGCATTCAAAGAAAGCTTTTTAACTTATAAAGGGTAATTCAAGGCTCTCTACCATCCTTCTAACTGTCCCTTCTATCCCTTCTAACTGTTTACTATTTCCCTTTTCACTAAGGAACTTGAAAATAAGCTTATTTGGGGGCTCATTTCTTACTCCAGAAAACACAATTTCTGGAAATGAAAGGTGAGAATTATTTGGTGAATAGTCAAAGAAGATTTTAAGGCCCCACAGAAAATTCTCAAAATTCCCCACCACATTTTCTCCACCTGAGAATCTTTGGAGAATATTTTGTCTAATTCAAACAGCATTTTGGAAATCAATTTGAGGGTGATTTTGATTAATCTGCCTCACACAATTAAGGGATGCCCCAACAGTGTTTTGGGATGCTCGCCAGTGACATCAGGATGGGCACGCTCTAGGAGTGACCCCAACCTGCTTCCAAGTTGTGACTGGCTTCCTTCGAACTGGCCCACTTTGAATTGATGAAATGGAAAGAATGTGAAAATGCCATTATTCCTTTGCACACTGACAAATGAGCTGTGCACACATATCACTTTCTGAAGATGGCATTTTAATTTATTGTTCTATGATTGTCAAAAATGTGACTCTTAATTATCATACAAGCATCATAAATCTGCAATGCACTTCTAAGAGTCTTAACTCATACTCAAGCAAGGAAACCAAAGGAAAAGAGAGGGGAAGGGTGGGGGGAAAACCCACCCTTGATGATGGAGTAATCTGAATATGCTACCATTAAATAGATACAATATCCCCACTGGCAGAATTTTTTAAAAGACCGATAATGCATTAAGTGCTTTTACATAATGAGAGGGAGTTTATCACAAAGCTTTTATGTGTATTCTGTCTCCAAAACATTTTACTTGTCATACAAGTTCAGCAAATGGGTGCTGTATTTGCAATGGATGATTGGGTTTTTGCTGAAGCCTCCTCCGATAAGCCGTGCCATAAAATAAGACTATTGTTCTTCTATGAATCATTGCAGCTCATCCATATAGAGAACTTTGTGACTTGGCAAGTTAATAAAATATTGATTAGAGCAATGTCGCTGATACGATAGCAAGAAGAAATATAGCGTAAACAAACATTTTTACATTTCTCTCCCACTCGGCACACAGAAGAGCTTCTACAACTGCCATCATTTTCCAAATCACAAAGGCTTAGGGATGATGATTTGGATATAAAAACATCTCTAATTCAATAACTTTATGGAACAGGCAAAAAGTAAAGGGAGAAGGGAAAGAAAGTACATGAATTTTGTA
The DNA here is from genome assembly GCF_027244095.1 of Hemicordylus capensis. Lineage (NCBI taxonomy): Eukaryota > Metazoa > Chordata > Lepidosauria > Squamata > Cordylidae > Hemicordylus > Hemicordylus capensis. Next base: position 12,408,460 of record NC_069664.1, on the reverse strand, counting down.
TCTGAAATATTTTGCGTCAGAGGTTTAACATGCCTACTAATGGAGAAACATAGGATCTAACAGCTGGAAGCATCCACTAGGCAGACCTAGGGCAGACCTAAGCAGTTGCCTACAGCACCAGTTCTTGGGGGCACTGCAGCTTTCTGGGTGGAAGTTGAGTAGTCAGGGTCCACCTTCTAGCTTGTCTCTGGCTTACTTTCCCCCTCTTCCTTTCTCCTCAGTACATTCTGTCTCCGCTCCCTTCCTGCCTTCCTGCCTGTTACTGCTTCAGTTGCTCAGGCATGTGTCTTCATCCTTTTCTTTTTCATCATCATTTACAATTTTTATTGGCATTATGTGATTTACAAACTATTTCCCCTTCCCTCCCCATACCTACCCTGCCCACCTCTCTTTTCTCACTACCCTCCATACTAGATTCTCAAAGGCAGAAGTAAGTGGTGTGCAAGATGGTTGACTTTACTGTTGTTAGATTAGATTGGTCATGGAGAAAAGCTCCTTGCAGCACCATTAAAGCTGCCTCTCAGCGAGACAGGGCTTAGTTGGCCCTGAGGATCACAGGACCTGCACTCCTGAAGGAAGGAAGCCATTGGCAAAAGAGGAAGGGTGGGCATTGGGCAGGCTTCTAGCTCCTCAGCTCTTTTCCCTCTCCCACTGTATACCCTAACCAGTGCAGGCTAATCATTTGCTGGCCATCCACACAGTTGGTCATTTGAACCAATGAAAGAGTAGCCTGTGTGGTTCAAGTTAAAGCTGGGGCTCTGCATGTCTCGGCTGGCAGGGTGCGGGAGCAAACCAAAGTCAAACTTCTCCTAGGGTACCAAAACCCTGTGGGGCAACACTGGTTGGAAGGTGATGAGTAGGCCATCTAGTCTAAAGCTCTGCTTGTTGCAGAAAGTCCCAACACATGGATGCCAAGCCTCTGCTTGACTATCTCCAATGAAGGAGAGCCCACCCAACCCTTAGGTAATTGGTTCCATTCCTGAACAGTTCTTACCATTAAAGCATTTCTCCTGATGTTCAAGTGAATCCCCTCTCCTATAATTTAAACCCATTCAGTCTAGTTCCACTCCAAATATTCAACTAATCAAGATGTTTTCAAGAAGGTTCAACTACCCAAAAACAATTTTATTATTTATATGTAGGGAGTAAAATGGTCAAAATTATGGGATACTGGTAAAGCTTTCATTGGGAGAGTGCTGATTAAATACCCCTCAGAGATGCAGGAAAAGAGTTTAACAGAAGATAATTTAATTGCACAAACTGCAGATTTGGGAGCAATATAAGAACTGCACAAAGTCTGATTTTGTTAAATTAGTCACTCTGAAGAAACTACTCAAATTAAAAATAGATATCAAGTTACTCTTATTTCTTTAAGCAGATTTTTTTAAAAAAATCTAGTAATAAGCTAGGGAAACTATTGGCAAGAATCATGGCTTCAGAACAGGGAAAAAAAAAGTCAGTTCCCCCAATTAAATATGGTTTGGGAATAGCTTCTTTACCAGAAGATAAGCAGAGTTTGATATATAGCAAGAAACTGTAGAATTCAGATAACCCAACAGAGGGAGATATTCTTCTTGGAAAATATCCATATCACTAGGTTCTTAAAGAAGACAAGTGTTATTAGAAGCACCAATATCCACAGAACAACACTGGAGTACAATTCTCTTAACCTTGGAGGAAAAAAAGAACAGGGCCTGAAGAGCTACCTGTAGAATTTTACAAAAGAAAAACTACCCCAAAACGTTTTAATGACTAAGCAGAACTATTGATCATGTGGCCACTCTCCAGTTCATGTTGGGGTAGTGTTATTGCCTCACCCTTCATTGGAGAAGGCACAGAGCAAAGTCTATTGGGTGATCCAGGAGGGGGCAGAGCCATTTCCATCTTTTAATCCCCTCACTGTCTCAGTCTTCACCAGGCAGAGGACCAGGTCTCATGATCAGTGAGACCCGGTTCCTAGTGATGAGCGGAAAGAGCGGGCTAAGCCTGCTCTCCCCGCTCATGAGCAGGCAGGGAGCCCTGGGCGGCCGGATCGGCCGCCCACACGATGGCTGGCTCCGAGACAGAGCCGGCGGGGGCTTGGGAGCTCGGGGGCTGCTCGGCCCCTGGAAGCCCCAGTATGCCTTGCGCGAGCATGCAGGGCATACTGGGAAGACCCGCCCGGGAGGCTGCTTTTAAGGGTCTACTCACAAGTAGCCGCGGTGCGGAGCCGCGCCGCAGCTACTCACAAGCAGATAGCCCGGGTTTGTGGAGCACTCGTTCTGCAAACCCGGGCTAAGGGGTGGCCTACAGGAGTGGGTTAGCCACTACAGGAGTGGGTTAGCTGCTCCAGAACCACTGGGCTCGGTTGCGAGCCTGGTGGTTCTGACGATCACAAAAATTGGGCTAGGATTTTCCTAGCCCGATTTTTGTGATCGTAAGAATAGCCCCAGACTCTTCCTCCCTCCCACTTGGGTGCAGAATGGGCTTTGCTCGTGGGCATCCTTTTTACTCCCCAACAGATTGGACAAATTTTGGATATTTTTCAGCTACACCATTCTGTTCCCCTCAGTCATAGGAACATAGGAAGCTGCCTCATACCGAGAGAACATTGGTCCATCTAGCTCAGCATTGTCTACTACTGACAACTGCTCTACACAATTTCAGGCAGATGTATCTCCGAGCCCTACTTGGAGATGCCAAGGAGTGAGCCTGGGATCTTCTACATGCAATGCTCTGCTACTACTCTGTCACTGAACCATGACCCTATCCATAGTGCTCACATGTCACCCATCCAAATGCAAACCAGGGTGGGCCTTTCTTAGCAGATGGCCCCTCTCTGATTGGCTGTGCAGGCTGTCTTTCAGTCAAGAAGGAAGCCCACACAACCAGCTGCCCCACCTATCTGCAGTCTCACTGACTGCAGAAAGGACGCTCTCCAGTATGTATGGATTCGGATGGGAGAGCAGGGGAAGGGGGGCACAGAACTGCAGGTTCCACATCACATGCAAATGCAGCCAACATCAGTCAGGGTATCAGCCTTTAACCTGCTTATTGAGGGCAACAAGGATCTGTATCACTAAAGTATGGAAATAGATGGACCATCCATCAGTGCCACAGTGGTTTAAAATAATCTAGGAAATAGTTGTGATGGAAACTCACCATCAAATACTGAAAGAAGGTATATAATCTGACAAGTCCATAAAAAGATGGCTTTCATTTATTAATTATTGGAACGATTTTCAAGACATGCTGTTTGCCCCTCTCTAATATTTATATAGTTGTAATTTAAAGGAATTGCATCTGCATTCTTCTTTGTAAATCACTTTTTTCATTTATGGCAGTCATACAAAAGAACATCCAGATTGGCTCTTAAGCCCTTCAGTGTAGCTGTAATGCACCCTCAATGTGCCAGAGAAAGCTTTTAAGGCTCACCAATCATGATTTCCCAACCAAATTCTTCTATGGAAGCAAAAGAGACTTTTCAGTTGCCTGCATGCCCCAATTATAATGCAAATAATAGACATGTTCCTTCCAGATTTCAGCTATAGCTATGGTAACCTTGCATGTTAGATTGCTTTGCTGAGAGGTGAGCCAGAAAGCCACTCGCTCAGGAATGAGAGGCACCAGTAATTGTGTCCTAGTAGCATGTTGTTGACAAACGCCATTAATTTTCCATTGACTGTTTGCTTGGGCTGACTTCAGCTGTTCTTCACATCTGAAGTTTTAATGATACTCACTAATAAAGCCTCAGGGAGCATGTAGGTGGGCATGCCCTTATTGCTCATTTCAGTGCTAACCATGGAGGTTTCCCTCCCCTTCTCTGACCTTGTGTATATTTTAACTAAACGAAACCTGTTTTTAGCAAAACATGCTCTGGAGTTGAATTAGAAGAGCTGCATGAATACTCCCACAAGTTAAGGTGGCTATGTATTTTTCTTTTTCTTTTTCTTTTTCTTTTTTGCCATTCTGAATAGCGAGCTCACAACATTTGGCTCTGTAATTGGAATCCCATTTTAACAGTAATTTTTGCAGTAAATGTCTGCTTCTAATGAATAGCTCTGTAACATTTGTGCCGGCTTGATGAAATCTCATTCCGCAGATGTGTTCAGAGCATCTTCTGTATACAGCGTGATTGACAAAAGAGCATATGGATTTTGCGATTGCAAATATAATTCCATCTCTTGGTATTGTCCTCCGCTCTAAATGGAGAGTTTACAGTAGAAGATAATAAAACTGATTTGTTTTGGTTACATTCTAATAAGATCTCCGAGACCTCTGATGTGTTGCATTTTTGCTATGCCTGCATGTCTACTTTGATTTTATTATATTTGTGCTTCCGAGCAATTCCAAGCTGGAAACATCTCATTTGCTGGTGTGATTCTGCGGTGATTTGGCCACAACACAGAGTGCTGCTTGGGATGCATCTTGGGGACATGCCCAGCGGAACTTTGGCCTTATTTAAAATGTTGTTCGTTAAATTTGCAAGAATTGCATCCCACTTTCAGCATAATTAGGAATTTAAAATTCAGCAGTTGACACCGGCCAACACATTGTGCAAACCAACACAAGTGTTCCCAGCCTGCCAGGGCTGCCTTCCACTTATTTATCTATCTATTTATTTATTACATGTATATCCCGCACTTCCTCCAAGAGAGGAAGAGAAGTGACTGGCCCAGAGTCACCCAGCAAGTCCCATGGCTGAATGGGGATTTGAACTCGGGTCTCCCTGGTCCTAGTCCAGCACTCTAACCACTACACCACACTGGCTCTCTTCACTTATGAAGCAGCCCTGACAGTGTTGTACAAAAGTACACATGTGTAATTTTTAAAAACAGTGCACGGGCACTTTTTTGGCGGGGGGGGGATGCTGCAGTTCCTGGTTTCCTACTAGAAGGCTCTTTCTCCTCAAACCAGCCATGTGGTCAGAGGTTGGAGAGTTTAACTAGACCAGGGGGATGTGAGTACAAGTCCCCACTCAGCCCTGACACTCACTTGGGCTAGTCACTTTCTCTCAACCTAACCCACTCACAGAGGATGTGAGGTGTGGATAAAAGGGGCATTCCATGTGCAGCACCCTGAACTTCTTTGGAGGAAGGGTAGAAATAAGTGTGGCAATAATACAATCAGATTTGTATCACAGTGTGATCTATGCCAGAGGTTACCAACCTGTAGTCCTCCAGATGTCATTGAACTACAACTCCCATTATTCCCAGCTATAGTTTATTGTGGCTGGGGATGATGGGAGTTGTAGTTCAGCAACATCTGGAAGACTACAGGTTTGGAACTGCTGATCTATGCCATAGGGTATCATGGGAACTTCAAAAGGTTAGTAATTTGAAGAATACTCAATGGATCTGTTTCACAACAAAGACATCTACCCTTCTACTGACTCAATTTTTAAAAACATATTGATCAGGACAAGAAAAGTCTCGCTGAAAATTTGTACCTTAAAAAGGGCTTCTTAGGGATCTGTTTTCAGAGTGCTGTATCATGATAATTTTTCAAAAGATTTCTAGGTACACCTGAGAACTAGTGGTGCTTGTCATCAAATCTTAGGCCATTTGGATGACAGGTCTTGATCTTTTGACAAACCAGGTTTAATGTGAGTCGACATTAGTGTGGTTTTGTGAACCGAGGTCAGGGTGGGTTGTGGCCTGAGATGAACCTGAGATTTCCACCTTGGTGTGGTCCTGAGGTTTCTGCCTTGGCATGCACACGATCATCTTAATGTTGGTAAACCGCATTTAAACTAGATTTGAATGATTGTGTGAACCAGGCCAGAATGTTCAAGGCTTTTAATGACAGAATGCAGTTTTCATACCACACCTTACAGGCATTAGCATACCTGTATAATGTAGGAGATGAACGGAAGCAAAACGGAAGATGAGCATAGCAAAACCAGTAGAGTGAGAACTCAGCCAAGCAGGAGGTCTGGAGACAGTTCTTTAAGTTTGAAGAACAACAAGGATTTATTTGGAAGTTACAAACAAATGGAAAGTGTCTGCAGCTTGTTTTAGCTGCTGCTCAAAGAGAGAGAGAGAGAGAGAGAGAGAGAGAGAGTAAAACAAACAGCCAGCTCTGGGAGAGACAAAATGGAGACTACAAACTCTGAGAACAAAGAGAGGAGAAGTCATCCATGACCCTACAGCCCTGCCAGTGGTCACTATGAGACACTGCAGTTGAGAGCAGGTGCTGCAGGGTCCCAGTTCCAACTTATAATATAGGGGTGCGCACAAAACTGATTTGCCCAGCTGGGTTTGAGTCCAAACCAGACTTGAAATGAACTGGGCATGTTTAGTTTTGTAGCACTGAACCCCTGTCCCTGCTGTCCAGTTCAAATTCAAGCTGGTTTGAGGGTTCTTAACTTTTAGTATATGTGTGTGTGCTGGCATGGCCACGGAGGATCACCTTAACCTCCATATGCCCCCACGCAAAAGGCCAGGGAGCATGCGTGGCAGCCTCCATAATGGCCACTGCCACCAGGAAAAGAGCCCAAACGGCCCTTTCAAAACTGGGGAGAGGCCGGTGGGGGAGATGGAGACTAAGGAGACACCTATGGCCACTCCAGCACCTGGACCCGCAGCTGCTGGACCCGCAGTGGCGAGTTTAAAAAAAATTAAATTTAGAACCCCCAAATTGGCCCCAAGCCAACCAGTGGGGGGTGGGGGTGGCTTGAGCTTGAGCCAAACGGTGCCCGGTCCAGCTCGAGGGTGAGCCCTTGAGCCAATCCAGTTTGATGGTGTACCGACTTGACCTCGAGACAGTTTGCACACCCCTAATATAATACACAATTATTATAGGCAACTGGTTAAATTGCTCTGAAAACTGGTAGACATATCACATAGGATATCCCAGCTTCTTTTTTAAATCAGGACTGAGTAGAAATACATTTCCCTATATGTATCAGGCTATATTTGTTGGCATCCAGCTATGTTTACTGCATTATTGATGGATTTGAATTCCCCACTACATACACATACTTTATTGGAATTGCTGAATATGGTACATCTGCTTGAGCGATAATACCCAGCTATTGACGATAGCCCTTTTAAGGATATCCTGACAACCCCTCAAAGAGCTGGAAAGTTGGATGAAAGAGAGTGGAGGTTTTGCATCTGCACCATGAACTAGGGACGGATTCTACTAAGTTGCTATAGCAAATAATATGTATCGCCAAAAACCGGGACTCGATTTTGCTAAGCATTGATTCTGAACATGTATAGCAAATGACTTCTAGGCACACACTATATCTTACCTAATTTGTCTTTTTGTGCAATGATATGGAGAGCGCCAACAGACAGAATAATCTGTCATGTTCCTGAGTTCACTTCCAGCTCTTCTAGACCTAAGAAGCAAGGACAATTATGCCAATCGTATTTTTGTGTGTGGTTGCATTAGTTCACTTCAGAGTGAGACACTACAATGTGGGCATCCTCATTGGATTGATGACGCCAATGCTCCATGGGACCATTTTCAGGGCAAACCAGGATCTCTTGTTTTGGGCAAACATGTTTTTATTGTTGTAATTTTATATGATTTATTTCATTTATATGCTGCCTGACTCCAAAGGCTCTAGGCAGTTTACAAGAATTGTTGAAAGTGGTTGGTATGTATGACAGGAATGACTCTAAAATGATTAGTTTGGGGAAACAAAGGGGTAGCAAAGAACATTATTAGGGAAGCAAGGATTTTACTATATATTAAATACTTAGAGAGGCATGGTGACTAATGTTGGGATGGCGCCTTCCCTGGTTGCCTGCATGGCCCTGTGGGATCCAGCAGAGAGTGTGGCATTCCTCCATTGCGGCTTCAGTCTTTCCCTGAAGAGAGCGGGGGTGAGATGGTTCCAGGCTTGTTGAGTCCCGGTAGGGTTAAGCAGGCGAGGCAGGGATAGCAGAGAGGAACAGTGGGGCAGCCATGTTGGGCGTGGCAAGAAACAGGAAGTGAGACCAGGGAGGGGGCGGGGCTTGGGGTAGGCTTTATGACCTCTCAGCTCTGTATCTGGTGGGCCACAGTGCGAAACAGGATGCTGGACTAGATGGGCCTTGGGCCTGATCCATCAGGGGTGGGGGTGGAGCTGTACGCAAGTTCACCTTTACAATGGATGCAGATACAGTCGTTCACACAAAAACATGTACCTGTGTAAAGACATCTGAACAGAGGTACAACCTGTATATACTGTATACAGATTGTACAAAGTCCAATTAAGACATTATGCAATTTCATGTACTGACGTCTGTACAGTTGTACATGTGTTGGTGTGAATGACTGTACCTGTGTTCGTTTTAGAAGTAAACCTAGATACAGGCCCTTCAAATGCATGGTACAGAGAGGAAGTGTACTTCTGTACCTGTGTTCAACATCATATGTGAATGCCTGTACCTGTGCACAAATCTGTACCTTTGTACACCAGACACTCATTGCTCATGTGTTGAACAAAACGTGTGAGCAAGAGTTCAGCATAACGTGTGAATAAGGCTCCTGCTTTGAATGATTCCTTCTCAAAAACTTCTATCCTTTATAAGCACTTAACTGTGAGCTTTCTAGTTTAGTTTTTTATCCCCCTCCCAGACTGGATTGCATTCAATATCTGTATGTTCTCTATTCTGGGCCTTTTGCTATAGACAAGCTAGATCAAAGGTAACTACTTAAAGGCCTTTATCAGTCATGTCCACCCCTATTACATGATCAATTTTGCAGAGGAAATCGTTAGTATGACAGCAGTAAGTATCACCTGTACAAAGCCTCCACAGCCATGTCAACCTTCCCTTGTGCGTGCCGCAGTTTGAACTGTCACACCACACCATCCTGGCATTGTTTGTCATAAATGCTCTGATGATGAGGCATGGAAAGAAGGGGCCATTTAATTACTATGCAATTGGCAGAGAATTACCTGCAGCACGCACAGGTAACAATAGGGACAGGCAACTGAGTGACAGATCTATTGGAATCCAGGGGTAAGGCCTGGTGCTCCATCTTATTTGTGTCTCATTGTTCATTCTCGTTGCTGTGCTTATGGACTGAGTAGCTGTATAATTCACTCATCTGAAGCAGCTCCATTGTTTAGGATGAGTGGGATGAATTAAAGATGGAGTGCCTGACTTTTACCAGGGCTTCTCTTGCTCAAGAGAGCCTTCAGTCACAACCTTATCCAGTTGCACTGAAGTCTAAATTTGAGCATTAGTGCTGGTTGACTGCCACCATTTTTAAAGAGTTCCTCTTCAGAACAAAATTAGACATCTTGGCCCTTTTTTCCCTTAAAGAAGAAACAATGCTTTTCTAATAGCGCTGCAGATATTTCTGTACTTTGGGTTGCTATGCAGGTCACAGTTTTTCTTCTTGAATCGTTTTCAAGCATCTCTTGAGACGGAATGCATATTGAGTGACAGACTGTAGCTCAGCGTTGGATGGTATGTACGAGATCTCAGTCTAGACTTGCCACCAAATTGGTCCATTTTTAGCTTACTTTCCTTAAAGAAAGTAACTTTCCTACTTTCCTTAAGTACTTTCCTTTAAGGAAGGAATGAGATCACCAAACATTCTGTCTCTGTGTGTGTATGTCCCACATCAGCGACACAATGCCTGTACCAATATTAACCTAATTGGGTGCAGCTGTAGGGACACATGGGCAGGGGCGTAACTATAATAGGGCAAGGGGAGACAGTTGTCTGGGGGCCCACTGCCTTGAGGGGGCAGAGGCAAGTCACACGACTGACTCCCCCAGCCATGCACCCACCCAGGGTGTGCTTCAGTTGTATTCATCCTCCGAAATTGATGTGAGTGTAAAGACCTGGAGCTACCAAAACAGCATATGCTAAATCATTGTAAACCACTTAGAGGGCTTCCAGCTATAGAGCGGTATATAAATGTAAGTGCTATTGCTATTGCTATATCTTTCTCTAGTACCATTAAATGACTTGCATCATCCACAATTTACAAAACTTGTAAAAAAAATAATTTAGGGTGATGTTCTATTGTGGCGCGCGCGCGCACACACACACACATATGTGTGTATATAGATGGATGGATAGATAGATAGATAACTTCAGTGAGGGGGGCGCCATTTTAAAATCTTGTCTCTGGGCCCACTACAACCTTGCTACGCCCCTGCACATGGGGAAACCTCAACGGCATAGTCTGTGATGATGTCATCCACCCAGATTCAAAATGATGGACGTGTGAACATTTGAGGTGAAAGTGGGCTAACTTGTGGACCATCTAACCAATCTGAACCAAATTTGCTACAGTAGTGAGTGACACATAGGGACACCTCAATGGTGTAGATTGTAATGGTGGATGCATGAACAGTGGAGACATTTGGTACAGTTGTAGTAAGTGACACACAGTGACACCTCAACTGCATAGTTTGTGATGATACCACCCACCCCAAATCAAGGTAGTATGACCCACCCCAGTCATGCAGATGGCCATCCATCCAAAATGGCTGCCACCAATGCAAAGAGGCCCAGAAAGGGCCAAAAATGTCCAGAAAACCGCCCGAACTGAGCCAGTTGAAAACTGGGGGAGGCTGGCAAGTAGAGGGGAAACTACCAGAGATGCACATGCACACACACACCCATGGCCACAGCAGTGCCCACCAGAGGCAGTGAGACGATGATGGTGGTGGTGATGATGATGATGATGATGATGATGATTGATTTTCTGTTAGAACCCTTGGACCAGCTCACATTCAAGCTGAACCAGGTGGTCTGTTTGGGGGTGGGTGGGTGAAGCAAAACCTAACATGCCCAGTTCCTTGCTTAAGTAGCAAGGTTGGAAAGACCTTCTCCCTGCAACCCTGGCCTAAATGGGCTGATGGTCTGATTCATCATAAGACAGCTTCATATGTAAGGAGAGAAGGGTCAGGAGATATAAGTGAGTGTTAAAAAGTTATTCCCTCAAGACTCTTGAGGAGTTGCTTGCCCAACCTTTACATACTGTTACTTTTGACCAAATTCTTATCTCTTTGCTCTTCTGTTCGACCCTCCCTCCCTCCCTCCCTCCATCTGGGAGGGCTGGGGAGAAAAGCCACCCTTGGCAGCAAGAATGAATTGTCCTTTTTGCTAAGCAGGATCTGCCCTGGATTTCATATGAATGGGTGACTATATGTGAACAGTGTAAGATATTCCCCCCCCCCTTAGGGGATGGGGCCATAGCTCAGTGATAAAGCTTCTGCTTTGCATGTAGAAGGATTTAGTTTCAATCCCCAGCAATTCCAGGTCTAGCTGGGAAAGACTCCTGCCTAAAACCTTGGAGAGCCTCAGCTAGTCAGTGTAGACAATACTGAGCTAAATGGGCCAATGGTCCGACTTGGTATAAGGCAAATTCCTATGTTCCTGTTGTTTCCTCCGGCTTGGGATCCTCAACTTTCTCTGATTTTCTTATGTCAATGACAGGGGTTGTGAGTGGGGGTTCTGAGAGTTTAATATCTGCAGAAAGGCCACATTTTGAGACCCAAGGTGGTCTAAGAACACCAAACAGTTATACAAACTGATGATGCACCATGAATGACTGCATAGGCCTGTCCTGTGCAAATTTGGATTAGAAATTTTTTCCCCAGAATTGGGTTGGTAAAGTTGGAATTGATTTTGAAATATTGAAATTAAATTTGAAAATAATTTGGAGTTTGGGGATTAGCAAAATGGAATAGGAATTTCCCTGTAGAGGTGAATTGGATTTTTTAATAACAAATTCACTTAAAATAAGTGGTTGGCCCTAAAGCCCTGAAACTTGCTGCTCATGTGAGGAAGGAGTTCAGGGCCCCCTCCAATGAATTTGAAGAGACTTGGTCAATCTTCTGATGTTTGGTGGATTTTTGAAATTTTGTTAAAATGAGTAGAAATGGTAAAATCTGGCTTGTTTCATGCCAGAACTTTACAAAATTTTCTGAAACTGAAAACTCTCCTTAGACCATCATTCTGCCACCATATGGAGGAATTGGCCCCTTGCCTTCATGTAAAGGGGTAACAGCATGCCCCTTTGTCTCAATTTTTACATCTCCTGAATGAATGGGCATACAGTTATGAAATCTGGCACACATTAAATTGACATTGGCAACACTCTATATGTTGTTTTTTTTAAAGGTAACTCTGATTATTCTAGGGAAATTTTCAGAAATAGAAAAAAAGGACTAAAACTGGCTTCTTTCAAGCCAGAACTTTACAAAAAGTAAAGTTTTAAAATTGAAGCCCTTCCTAGGACCATCATTCCACTCCATTGTAGAGGAACAAGGACATTCTTTTGATTTTATATTAATTTTTGTCTTCCCCATTGAAGAAGCACACAGTCAGTCAAAGTAAAAGTACTTTGAGTGGTTCTGATTTGGTTAGAAAGAATTTCTCACTTTCTCTTCTAGCCCTTAAGGGATTAAAAGGTATGAAATACTTTTTATCCCTTGTAAAGGTTTGTCTGTTCATGAAATGAGGAAGAAAGAATAAATATAAAATCAGAGAAATCTCCTTTTTCCTCCACATGGGGTTGGAATGATGGCCCAAGGAGGGCCTTCAGATCCAGAACCTTTTGTAAAGTTCTGGCTTGAAATAAGCCAGATTTCCCCTTTTAAAGCCAATTTAAAACAGAAATTTAAAAAAATCATAAAATTGACCAATTCTCTTCAAATTCACTATATGGGACCCTAACCTCCTTCCTCACAAGTGCAACACAATTCAAGGCTTTAGGACAAAGACTTAATTTTTGGTTATTTTTCTCCCTGTTCCCCATTGACTGCTATTGGGGGGAAATCCAAATTTAAATCAGGATTCAGATTCCAAATCCAATCCGATATCTGACACCACTGGAGCGTATAGAATCAGAATCTTATATTGTCACATTTGAATCATGTTGAATCTGAATCTGAATGCACACAGACACGGTGATTGCATGTATCAATATCATTATTTGACTGCTGGTTGTCAAGGGTTACATCTCATAGATGATTTCACCGAGGGTGACATCCCTGACATCTCAAGTTAAAGCATATCAGGAAGAGAGGCTGGGAAATCATTGCAAAACAGTCTGCATGGCTGGGTTAGAAAGACTATTTGCTCTGAAACATCAAATCTTCACCCAGTATATACACCCAAATAAAGTGACTTGCAGACAGCTTAAGACTCAGATCTAAAAGACAAGTGTGTGTTTTGGGAAAGGAAAACACACTAAGGGAGGGAGGGAAGGAGGGAGAGCTCGCAAAAAAGAGCTGGTTTTCTGCTAATGTGCATGAATTGCCCCCTTTGCTAAGCAGGGCCCACCTTGGTTTGCATTTGGATGAGTGAGTACATGTGAGCACGGTAAGATACTCCCCTTATGGGATGGGACCATAGCTCAGTGCTCATAGCTCAGGTTAACTGCTCTGCATGCAGAAGGTTCCAGGGTCACTGCTTGGCACTCTCTTGCATCTCCAGGTAGGGCTGGGAAAGTCTCCTGCCTGAAACCTTGGAGAACCACTACCAGTTAGTGTAGACAATTCTGAGCTAGATGGATCAATAGTTTCACCAGGTATATAAGGAAGATTCCTTTGTTAACTGATTATTTTAGAGGATGGGGCCATGGCTCAGTGGTAGAGCACCTGCTTGCAAGCAGAAGATCCTAGGTTTACTCCTGGCATCTCCCATCCCAGTGCCTGGCCAGCAAAGAAGCTAAGGGGTTAGCCTGGTTCCTGGGAGGCTGGAGGAGTCTCCTACCTATCTGAATGCATTGACTTCTGATGCTTGTTCTGGGGCACAGGAATGAGTTAATGAGGCTTTAAAAAAAACAAAACACAGAGACCTTTTAAAACAATCAAAGCTACAGGACCATAATTCATTATGACAGTATTGTCTGAAGCTTTGCTTTGAAGTTCCAATCTGATGGATGGATGAGCCAAAGGGGGAGTAGGAAGTATTTTGAGGGGAGCGCCTGTTAGCCTTTGGAGTCATCCCTGGCAATTCTACGTAGGGATGTGCAAACAGGTTCAGAAATCTACCTGTTCAACATCAAACTGGTTTGGTTTGATGGCTCGATATTGGACCGAACCCCCCCCCTCACGGGTTCATTTTGATATCAAGCCAACCCCCCTGGCCTGTTTGAGGGTTTTGAACTAGAAATAGAGCTCACTGCTGCTGCTCTGGAGGCTTCTTCAAGGCCATGAGGTGGGGGTCATGACCCAGTCACATAGAGGCCCATTGGGCATGCACGGCAGCCTCCAAATGGCCATTACCACAGGGGTGAGGCCTGGAACGAGCTGAAGACTGCCCAAACTGGGTGATTTTGAATATAATGGAGGCCGGTGGGACGGGGGGAACTTCTGGAGACCCCCGTGGCCTCAGAGAAGCCCCCAGAGTGGTGGCAGTGAGTTCTATTTCTGTTTAATTTTTAAAAATTAGACATGTAACCCCCAAGAATCCTAACCAAACCAGGGGGGAGTCGTGTTTCAAGGTGCACAAAACCAAATATGTCCCGGTCTGGTTCAAGTCCATTCTGGATTCAAACTGAACCAAGCAAACCAGTTTTGTGCACACCCCTACTAGGACATACAAAGCTGTGTTCTACCGTCAAGACTATCCATCCTTTAAACTACTCTCTATTCTGATGGACAGCAGAACCTCAGTTTTTTTCTGGGGTTTTCCCCCCAGCTCTTCTGCGTCAGATAATCTTAAATTAGAGATCTGTGAAAGTAGACCTGTGATCTTTTTGCATGTAAGGCACTGGTCTGAGTGTACCACTGAGATACTGTCCCAAACCCTCCTTTCTAGTTCTTCTAGAGTTAGCTCTAAAATGTAATAACCAAAATGTAACAACATTTGTAATAACCTTTTGGTAGTCCTTTTAAAAACATATGCACCCCAGCTTACCTGTTAGGTAAATTAGATTAATGTATTCAACACTCACATCTGTTATAGTAATGTAATTGTCTCTGGCAACATGGTGCTGTTTTTCTGTTATTATGCCGAACAGCTCTCATAAATCAGGGACCGGTGATGTGCGGCATTGTGTGCAAAGCCCTCAAATTAACTCCAAGGAGTGTTTGTCATTACGACACAGCCACTCTATGGTTGTCATTAAAAACGTGGCAGTGTTTTGATTTCCAGTTCTAAAAGAAATATTGTATCTGAGGTTGGATATCATTCAAAGCAATCTATTAGCATTAAGTCAGTGGCTGACATCCAGAGTAAGACTGTGCTGATGCACCAGCATTTTCCATTGCAGAATGAGTGAGGTGATTTTTGACAATCTTGTGTTCCTGCTGCACTCACCTGTGCCTCTTGAAAATAAGTTCCTCAGAGCTCGCCCTCCAAACCTCAGGTTTCAGGAGGCACAGGCAACTGCAGAAGGAAGAGAGGATAGTCAAAAAGTGTCCCTCCCCCAATGTGATTGATATGCCAGTGTAAATGTCCTCTGGTGCACCACTCCCATTGTCTCTCAGCATGTCCCCGATGTCACAGCATGTCCCCAGTGTCCCTCAGCACTGATGTCTCTCCCCTGAAGTCCCGTCCCCAATGTGATTTTTTTACAATCTTCTGATCCTTCTGCTTCTCAAAACTATGTCCCAGAGAGCCCCCCAGCCCTCAGGGACATAGTTTTAGGAGGCACAGAAGATAGTCAGAAATCATCCCTCCCCCGTTTTGTAAGATAAAATGTTGGTGTGTCAGTGCAGCATTGGTTTGGATGTCAGCCAGTTTCTCTTGAAAAGTGCATTGATGTTTGATTATGAAATAAAAGAGAGTATTCGGGATTTTTAGGAACACAGGCAGCTGCCAGTCAGATTATTGGTCCATGCAGCTCAGAATTGTTTACACTGACTGGCAGTTCGCTATCTAGCTGGATGCAGATGGATTCTGCATCTCTGCACACATGGTGCAGGGGAGAGGAGCTTGCATTGGTGCAGGGGAGAGGAGCTTGCATCTGCAAGGTAGAAGAAAGTGGGGGGGGGAGAAGGAAGGAAGTGGCTGGAAGGAAGGAAGTCCCAAAGAGTAGCAATCTACATATCAAAGGGATAGTGTCAGAGGAATAGAGAAGAGATGACCAATGTCTTGACACTCTAGCCCTCTGACTCACTAGTCTGTCCTCCTATGTCATTGAGACAAGAGACAGCATATAGTCCTTCACTTCCCACAAAGATGCCAATAGTTATTATTATTTTACATTTTATATCCTGCTCTTTCTCCAAGGAGCCCAGAGCGGTGTACTACATACTTAAGTTTATCCTCACAACAACCCTGTGAAGTAGGTTAGGCTGAGAGAGAAGTGACTGGTCCAGAGTAATCCAGCAAGTACCATGGCTGAATGGGGATTTAAACTCGGGTCTCCCCGGTTCTAGTCCAGCACTCTAACCACTACACCACGCTGGCATCCTACAGTAGACAGTGCACACTTGTAGCCACTCATCCAAATGCAGTCCAGGGCAGACCCTACTTAGCAAAGGGGACAATTCATGCTTACTGCCACATTATTTCTGTATCTGTTTGCAATGGAATTAATTAGCTCAACCAACTACTCCTGGGTTGTCCATTGATCAGTTGTTAACATTTGATAGAGATACTGAAGCTATTCACATGATTGCTCAAAACCGGGCTATGGGAGCCCAGCCTAGTTTTGAGCAATCGTGAGAACCAAAGGGCTTGCGGGTGAGCCCAGTGGCTCTCTGGCGGCTAGCCCACCTAAAAAACTCTATTCTTAAATGAGGTTGAGTGCTCCATTAAACTCATTCTTTTGATTGTGTGTCAGCCTTGGCTGCCTGCAGCCACACCTGACACACACTGGGTGGGGGGGATAGGGGATGGGGGACCCCAAGAAGGCACCTCACACTCACACAGTGCCTTCCTGGGCTTTGGGGTGCCAGGGTGCCATGTGGTGGTGCTCCTCTTCCCCTGGAGCTCCAAACGTTGCTGTGGCCAAGAGCAGGAGCGCCCAACTGGAGCAGCCAGTTGTCTTGGCGGCCAATGGGGCCACCCAGCCCTGAGCGACTGCTTGTTTGTGAGGAGAGCAGGCTAAGCCTGCTCTCCCTGCACAAACTCCATCTGGCATTCCACACTCATCCTGTGAAGTGCCTGACAATATTTACCTGAATCTAAGACTAGGTTTTCTCCCAGTTCTTTGATGTTAGAAATGTTCAGAGTCCACTTCCTATACAGTAAATATGGCTAAACCTGTATTTAACCTTTATTTTATTTTTTACAAGGGCCATCTTAAATTCAAATTCATTTTCTATTCAGGTAAATACGATATGCAGAACCCTCCAAAGAAATGCCTTATAGAAGCTTGTTTGGTTTTCACAGAATCTTCTCTGATGTTTCACTATGAGACCAACCCTGAAATTAGTTTCAAAATTCACTTTTGCATAAAACATTGGTGCCAGCCCTCCTGAACTATTGCACTTATGTGATAGAAACACACTTGGCAGCTCTTGGTGAGTTTCAAATGTCTCACCTTGGAAGAAACCCTAAAATTCACTAGGAATTTCACTTTCAGAACTTCAGTAGAACTCTATTTGCATGCCATATTGTAGTCTCTGCGTGGCTTTCTCAAAAGCCTCCGGAGAATCAATATTGATGGATGGTGAGCCAAGGGCTATGATTCAATATATTCATCTTCCTGTGACCGTAATGAACATTCACTGCTGCTAAAACTTTATGTTCAGCCACATGGAACAAGGATCCCTCTTGAAGATGAGATATGCTAGTGTGAAAGGGAAGACACTTCTGCTCATGCAGGGTGACTCTCAACGTTTCCACTGATTCATTCTCCCACTGCAGTCCTCGGCAAAAACGGATCCGGGGTGATTTGGGAAATTACAGGGCAGTTAGTTTAATGTCTTTCTGGGCAAATTGATGGAAAGCAATGCTCAATGCATCCTCAAGGATAAAATGGTTAAGCATATAGAAGAACAGGCCCTGCTGAAGGAGAACCAGCATGGCTTCTGCGAGGGTTGCCTTGCTAAACTTTTGGAGTTCTTTAAGGGTGTCAACAGGGATGTGGATAAAGGTGACCCAACTGACATAGTTGGGAAGGGACGGAGGTTAAGCTAACCTCCCTGTAATTTCCCAGATCCCCTCTGGATAGCTTTTTGAAAATCAGTATTATATTGGCTACTGTTGTCTGGTAAATGGAAAAGGAAAGGTTGTGCCGTCGAGTCAGCGCAGTATGAGATGATGCCTTTCAGCACCTTTCCTGTATCGCTGCTGCCTGATATAGGAGTTTCCTATATTCTGGGGAACACACCAGCGGGGATTCGAACCAACAGCCTCCTGCTCTCTAGGCAGGTTGCTTCCCCACTGTGCCATTAGCTCTGGTACAGAGCCTGATTTTAGGGATAAGTTATATATATTGCAAGGAGTTTTGCAATTTTACATCTGAATTTTTTTAAGGAGGCTTAGACAAATTCATGGAGGACAGGTCTATCCATGGCTACTAGTCTGGTGGCTATAGGTCACCTCCAGCCTCTAAGGCAAGATGCCTCTCAATACTAGTTGCAGGGGAGCAACAGCAGGAGAGAGGGCATGCCCTCCCCTCTTGCCTGTGGGATTCTCAGAGGTATCTGGTGGGCCACTGTGTGAAACAGGATGCTGGTCTGTTCTTATGTTCTTACATTCACCACTTCTACACAGCCACTAGGATCCAAGAGTCCCTGCCTCACATGGAAACAATAGATAGCTATAGCTACAACACCTTCCATCCAGTGTTGTTCCAATCTGCAAAGCACACGCTGAGGCTCTTCACACAGTTGTAGAAAATCGGGCTAGCCTCCGCTGTGAGACCGGTGGTTCTTGAGCAGGTAACCCACTCAAGTACCCCGACCCTTATACCGGGTTTACGGAGTGAGCGCTCCATAAACCCGGTTTTTGGGATCGTGAGTAGCCGCGGCGTGGCTCCGCGCCACGGCTACTCACAATAGACCCCTGGTGGGAGACTGAAAAGCAGCCTCCTGGCTCGCAGGTCTCCCCAGTATGCCTTGCGTGCTCGTGCAGAGCATACTGGGGCTTCCAGTGGCTGCGTGGCCCCAAAACTCCCCAGCCCCCGCTGGCTCCGTCATGGAGCCGGCAGTTGTGTGGTCAGCCAATCCAGCCACCCAAGGCTCCTGCCCTGCTCGTCTGCAGGGAGAGCAGTCTTAGCCTGTTCTCCCTGCAAAACCGGCAAAAGCTTTAGAGTGGCTTCAACAAGGCTTGGTCTGCCTGCTGCTTTTTCATGGCCAATCAGAGGGCTGCTGCTGACGTCTTGCAGGCTGCAGCTTTCCAGTCTGCTGGCAGCGCAAAGCATGCTGGGAAACCCTGCTAAGCCTTGGGGGACTGTCAATGCTTGTAGCTCCTGATTTCAGGAATGGACACCACACCTGGGTTCTTTGTGTGTTTCTTGGGCTTGCTGACCCAAACAGAAGTTCTGGTCATGTGCTGCTAATGCGGTAGGAACTCTCTAAGCCTCCAACCCACCACCAAATGGTCATGTGAACAGGCCTAATCCCTTTCCTAAGCTCCTACCTCAGTTTTTGCCAACACACTAGTTCTAATGAGTACCCGTGGAGCACTGAAAGCCTACTAGTGGCAGCCAGTGTGGGCTGTGTAGAGAAGCGGCAAGAGGTAACTCTAATAGTCTTAACCACTGATATCCCCAGCACCTGAATGCTGCAGGGAGCAGGGCCACCTTGCCTGACATTCTGCGTGGTGGTGCACCCCCATCTTCAGTATTCACCTGGCCACTACTCATGCATAGTCATTTGCATGGTCAGCGACACCATGCACGGCAGCCAGGTGAATGCTGAAGATGGGGTCACCGCCATGTGGAACGCTGGGCAGGACAGTGCTGCTCCCTGCAGCATTCAGGTGGTGGCAATATCACAGGTTAAGATTGTTATGGGTACCACTTGCTGTCCTCACTGGTCGCCAGTGCCTCCTACCCAGCTTTTGATCATAGAAGCCAGCCTATTGTGTGATCATAGAATGTAACTACTGGAAAGTTCCTGCTCCCCACTTTTCTTGCTCTGGAAAATAATTTCCACAAAGGTGTCTCACTGTCTTTCTATCCCACTCATTCCCAATTGCATTTATTGTCCTCTGAATATTTAGAGATCCACTTAAATAAGGAAGAGATCCATTTTTTGTAAGGAAGAAGGGACTCTGGCACTATAGATTCCAGCAAGATTTTGACGCCGGCCAATAATTTACAAGCCTCATGCAGCTTTTTTTTCATTAACTATACTCATTTACAGTCAGGCTTTTTATGGGTTTCTTCTCAGTGATAATCCTGGAAGTGATGGAGCAAAATTGAGTCCTGTGTTTAATCAAGAGAGCAGTTCATTCCAACTCACACTGAAAAGACTGAAGGTGAGGAAAGATGGCTGGAGAAAAAGTTTAGCAGCCCCCCAGTAAAAATAAATAAAAATGAAGGCTATAAACTTTGAATGCCGAATAGATATGTCAATAGCATGCACAGGCAGGCTCAGATACTAATGCTTGGCTGTCGCAAGAGCTGTAGCTCAGTGGAAGAGCATCAGTTTTGCAATCTTTGGCATCTCCAGGTAGGCAGAAACAGAAAAACAAGAAGTCTGAAGGGTTCAATAAGTCACAACTGCACCCAAACTAAAATGCTATCAACCGTAAAAAACCAAATGAATTAAGAAATTTTTGAATGAAGTAAGAATCATTACCATAAAATGGTAATTTTACCTCCTCTCTGGCTGCTTTTAAAGCCTTTCTTAAGACCCACCTGTTTTGCCAGGCATTTGCCCGATGATGATGATGATGATGATTGATTAAGTGCCATCAAGTTGGTGTTGACTCTTAGTGACCACATAGACAGATTCTCTCCAGGATGATTTGTCTTCAACTTGGCCTTTACGGTTTTTCAGTGGTGTATTCATTGTTTTCGTAATCGAGTCTATCCACCTTGCTGCTGGTCGTCCTCTTCTTCTCTTTCCTTCAACTTTTCCCAGTGTTATGGACTTCTCAAGGGAGCTGGGTCTTCGCGTAATGTATCCAAAGTATGATAGTTTGAGCCTGGTCATTTGTGCCTTGAGTGAAAATTCTGGACTGATTTGTTCTATGATCCATCTGTTTGTTTTCCTGGCTGTCCATGGTATCCTCAAAAGTCTTCTCCACCACCAAAGTTCAAAAGCGTCAA
The DNA here is from genome assembly GCF_027244095.1 of Hemicordylus capensis. Classification (NCBI taxonomy): domain Eukaryota; kingdom Metazoa; phylum Chordata; class Lepidosauria; order Squamata; family Cordylidae; genus Hemicordylus; species Hemicordylus capensis. Next base: position 12,387,391 of record NC_069664.1, on the reverse strand, counting down.
TGCTTTTTCTATCTTGCTTCTTCAAAGTCCAGCTTTCGCATCCATAGAGTGTCACGGGAATACTTATTATTACTTATTACTTATTATTAATACTTATTAGTATTAGTATTGATATTCGTATTGTTGTTCACCACCTAGAATCTTTGGAGGAGGCAGTATATATATATTTTAAATTAATAAATAAATTAAATATGACATAATTCTGATATAGCTTATAACAATTGTCCCACATATAGATACTTTGATATAGAAAATTTAAAATAAAAGCTAAAAGTCCCAAATGGTAAAAATCTTTCACATTCCTTGTAGAAGTCCAGTGATCCAGAGCAATTGTTCAGAATGAAAGATGACTGTGTGATATAATCCGCATGTGTGGAGAAATATATGATTCCAATTTTCAGATACCATTATTCTGTTCAGCCATATGCGATTCTACTCTCCTTCCTCAGTGCACACTATGCAGACTGCAACTCTTTGCAAATAGTCAAATATATTGTACTTCCTTCTCAAAAGTACAGCACCAAATCTTACTCAGTAATCCACAGTTACTCCAGGTAGGCATCAACCTGCTGATCATGGAAATGGGCACCATCTCGCTTACTGCATTTGTCTTTTCAGACAAAAAAACATAACTGTGAAGCGTGTGAGTGAGAAATTCACGTATTCACAGGTAATGCAGAACTGGAGTTTTAGGGGACAGAGGTTTCCTCACCATGTCGGCTGAATACTTGCAACACGGGTTTTTCTAACCGACCTACCCTCTGTATTACCCTCTCCATAGGATCTGCGGATCCACATTACATGCAAATGTGGACAGAGAGTGACGTGTTGGTGATGATTTGCTGGCAGCCAGGCTTCCATTTTCACTTGGGATGCTGTAATCATGTCAAGGTAAAGTGTGCCATCGAGTCAATTTTGACTCCTGGTGCCCACAGAGCCCTGTGGTTGTCTTTGGTAGAATACAGGAGGGGTTGACCATTGCCATCACCTGCACAGTATGAGACCATGCCTTTCAGCATCTTCCTATATTGCTGCTGCCCAATATAGGTGTTTCCCATAATCTAGGAAACAGACCAGTGGGGATTCGAACCCCAGACCTCTGGCTTGCTAGTCAAGTCATTCCCTACTGCACCATTAGGTGGCCTGTAATCAAGTACAGCATCCTTTTATTAAAAAGTCTGAAGGGGGAAAGTACCCATGTTTATTTTAAAATTGAACGTAACTACAGGCCCCTCAAATGCATATCACAGATAGGGATGCGCGAACCAGCTCAACCTTGAGCTGGTTCGATATCAAACTGGGCTGGCTTGAGGCCAGCTCGGGGGTTCTAAAAATTTTTCCCTCACCACCTGGTTCAGCAACCTTAGGGGGTGCTGCTGTGGCCATGCATGCATGCATGTTCCCCCCTGGCCTCCCCTCCAGTCTCCAAAGGGCTGTTTAAGTCCATTTTCCGGCCGTATTAGCCCTTTTGGAGATGGCAGCTGCCATTTTGGAGGCCGCTGCACATGCTGAAATGGCCTGAAACTGGGTCAAAATGGCCCTTCTGAGACTGAGGGGAGGGCGGCAGGGGGAGAAGGAACCACCGGATATCCCCCTGTGGCCGTGGTAGCACCCTTCAAGACCAAACCCGGAGGTGAGTAAAAAAAATTTTTCAACAATAGAACCCCCAAATCAGCTTTAATTCAAGCTGAACCAGGCCCCTCATTTGGGGTGACAAAACCAAACATACCCAGTCTGGTTCGAGTCCAGTTTAGACTTGAACTGAACCGAAGAAACCAGTTTTGTGAACACCTCTAATCACAGAGAGGAAGCGTACTGCTGTACCTGTGTGCAACATAAAAATGTGAATTTAAACTGTAAACTTGTGTACAGATCCATGCCTGTGTGCTCTGTACACTCATTGTATGAGTGTTGAACGTAGCTGTGAATAGGGTGAATATGTGATGGTTGCATTCCAACCTCCAGTTCTAAGTTACAGCTAGCATGTGGCAATCTCTGTGAAACCAGTAATGGGGAGAGTGGGAAGAGTGCTCCCTTGAACCCTGTGATAATCTCCAATCTCTGCCTACAGAGGAGATTGTGAGAATCTAATAAAAATGATGATGATTCCACGGTTGAAGGTGAGTTGGTTTTAAGACAGTACATATGTGGGTTGATCTGTACATGCCGAAGCAATTGGAGAATGCCATCACCTCATGCTGGCCTCAATCTCAGATCTCCAGAGCCCCGATAATTTGGCCATCCAGTTTGACCCTGTCCCACTGATTTTGGTGGGAGTTTCTTTCTAAGCACCACTTTGAGACTAGCCATGTTTTAGCCCATTTATGCCAGAGGAATCAAATTTGCCAGCCACTCCAACAAAAGTGGATTGTGTCCCAAATACAATCTGTAGCTCAGTCCTGGAGGGGATGTGTATATCATCTTGAGTGATGAGTCTGAGTTTTAGTGATGATTCTGAACAATATATAAAGAGCTTGGACTTACAGTGTGCTAAAAAGCTGCTCAGCCAGCATCTGCAGGATGTAGCTCTTCAAAGTGATAGAGCAGTTGTCTTGGCTTCCAGAATATCACCATTTTATAGAAATCCCCACTGTGCTCCTTTAATTGCGCTATGCTGTTTCAGGGAGATACACAGTTATAGAGAGAGGGTTGCCTTTACTAAAGCTAGGTTGGATCTCATGCCATCAGCTGTGTTAGAGGAAACAGATACAACAAGCCATATCCTGATAATCCCTGCCCTTGCATCTTAAAGTCTGTAGAAGAACTGGTTCATATTACAATTCAAAGTCCACTGTATAAAACAGAAAGGCAATTACATCTAGGGCACACCCTTAAGAGTTTTGTGAGGATACCTACCTGCCAATAACACAGTATTCGATTTGTTGTGTGATCAAGATAACTATACAATGAAACTCTTCTCATGATGGGGGGGAAGAGCTTCTTCCTCACAGATGAGCAGCCACTCATGGCTGGACTGGCTGCCCACGGAGCTGGCAGGGGCTGTGGGGATCGGGGGCCGTGTGGCCCCCAGAAGTTCCAGGATGCCTTGCACGAGCATGTGACACATGAGCAAAAAACTGCTAACCTCATTTAAGGGGAGGGGGAATTAAGCGGGCTAGCCACCTTGGGAGCACCAGGCTCGCCTGCGAGCCCAGTGTTTCCCACGATCACTGGAAAGCGGGCTAAGCTTCCTTAGCCCGCTTTCCAGTGATTGTGGGAATAGCTTCAATGACTGGGACTGCTCATTTTCTATCCACAGCAATTAATGTTCGAAGGAAGTTCTTGAAGGCAAATGCTGTTGCTCGTTGGGAGGATTCTGTATTTTAAGGTGTGGCTGATTTTTATTTGGCCCTATATGCTATTTTAGTTATATGTTTTATGTGATCTGTTTTTTAATTGGATTCTTGGATGTTACTGTATTTTTACTAGCTTAAAAAGGTTTGCTTGTTTGTTTGTTGTTTGACCTGTGTGCTATTTACTGGTATTATTTGTGTCAATTGTTTTACTGGATTTATTCCATTTATTTTGTTATGGTCTGACCACTAAATGCAAGTAAAAGTGTACATATGGAATCCACGGCCGCCAGATGTGGTGATGGCCACTAATCTAGACAAGTTTAAAATCTAGATAAATTCATGAAGGATAGGGCTATGATTGGCTACTACCCTAGATAGCTGTATATTTATTTATTTACACTTATTTATTATTTATTTTTACACTTTTCATCCCCACAGTAACCCTGTGAGGTAGGTTAGGCTGAGAGATACATGACTGGCCCAGAGTCACCCAGTGAGTTTCATGGTCAAATGGGGATTCGAACCCGGGTCCTAGTCCAAGACTCTAACCACTACACTGATCTGGCTCTCTTTCCATCAGGGCATGCCCCTGAACACCAACAGGAGGGGGCAGTTGCCCTCTTTCCCCTGCTTGCAGGCTTTCCAGATGAAGCAGGATGCTGAGCAAGATGGGCCTTTGACCAGATCCAGCAGGGCTTTTCTTATATTCTTATGAGCACTGCCCTTCAGTCCAACCCAGCTACCTCAGGCCATGATCCACATTTTTCCTTTGAAATGTTGACTAAATATATTGAGCCTTATCGTGAGACCCGGCTCAAAGAGAGCTGTCCTATCTTTCTATTTGGGTCATCTGTGCAGCTGGTGTGCTTTAAATTGTTCCTAGGCTGCTGGCAGCCATGTTTACCATAGAGATGGATGGAAAGCATAGCCAGGGAGAGGAGAGCTGTTCTTGTGCTAAGGGTTGCCTTTTTGCTGCTCGCACAATGCATTGTGGTATATCTGGAGGCCCCAGCTCCTGATTTCAGCTCTGGAGAATGCTGCAGTGCTAAATGGAGGCTCTGGTCATTTGGAAGCAGGAAGGTAGGATCCTGCCTTTCCTCCAGCCCTTCCCCGTTTGTGAGAACAGCCTCGTGTTTTCTTTTTTCCATAGTTACCATGCAATGACATTGCAATACTGAATGAAACCATATTTCCTTAAGTCTCCTTTACCTTTGATCACCCCTTGATTTTCATAATGCTGCCACAGAACGTAGGCAGTTGTTAAAGAAAGAGATCTAAGGTGAGTAGCTATACGATCAAGTCATGAATTTTAATGCAATCTCTGGAAGACACCTTAATAAGATATTAATTTGGTCTTTTATGTTTCCATATAATTTTATACATTTTCCATACTCTGTGTGTTTTAGTGATAGTCATGGCTTGCTTAATGTGAAGCATCACATGCTTAATATCTATTTCCAGCTATTAATAGAACCAGTCACCCAGAGCATTGACTGTTTAAAGAGGAAAGGGGATATATTCAAACTTGGTTTTGGAAGTGCAACAACTCACATGGTGTACAACAGAGCAGTAGAATCTAGGCCAAAGGTTCTCAGCCTGTGGTACTCCAGATGTTGCTGAACTACAACTCCCATCAATAAATTGTGGCTGAGGATTATGGGAGTTGTAGTTCAGCAACATTTGGAGTACCACAGGTTGTGGACTCCTGCTCCAGGACGAAGGTCTACGGTCATTTTTTTCAGTGGGCTCTGGCGATGCCTTTGAAAAGTGTTCAGAGAGTAGTTGGTCCAGAATGCTGTAAACAAGGGGTTTGAACAGTACTGGCCATACGAAGTGTATGATTCAATATATCACTTCACTGGCGCACAGTTGGTGACTGAGTCCAATGCAAAGGACTGGCATTGACCTTTAGAGCCTTTTATACTGTGTGATGGATAAATCAAGGACCAGTTTCAGTGAAGTGCAAAAGCTTGCTGCAGGAAAAACAACTAGAAATGGCCTATACAGAGGGAGCAAATTGGTTGCTTCCAGCCACCTTACCCAGGCTCATGCCCTCCATCCATCCATGAAGGGAGGAGAGCTGCTGGTCTTGTAGCCTTTAATAGGTTTTTTGCAAACAAGATCTCCTGTATTCGGGCCGTCTTGGACTCCACTGTTTTTGCAGGGCCTATGGAGGAGGTCTCCAGCAATCCCTCTAGCAGTATTAGATTGGATCGGTTTCAATCTGTGACTCCTGAGGATGTGGACAAGCTGCTTGGGGCAGTGAGGCCTACCACCTGTTCTCTGGACCCTTGCCCGACTTGGCTGCTTCTATCTAGCAGGGAGATTGTTGGAGATGGCCAAGTTAATATCATAAACGCATCACTGAGGAAGGGTAGGGTGCCCCCTTGTTTGAAGGTGGGATTGATTAGACCACTCCTAAAGAAGCCTTCTCTGGATCCCTTAGTGATGGACAGTTACAGGCCAATCTCCAATCTCCCTTGGTTGGTCAGGGTGATTGAGAGGGTGGTGGCCGACCTGATCCAGGCAGTCTTGAATGAAACTGATTATCTAGATCCATTTCAAACTGGCTTTAGGGCTGGCTATGGGGTTGAGACAGCCTTGGCCGGCCTGATGGATGACCTTTACTGGGGAATCGACAGAGGGAGTGTGAGTCTGCTGGTTCTTCTGGATCTCTCGGCGGTGTTCGATACCATCGACCATGGTATCCTTCTGGATCGCCTGGGGGAGTTGGGGATAGGGGGCACTGCTTTGCAGTGGTTCCGCTCCTATCTCTCGGGTAGATTCCAGATGGTGGAGCTTGGTGACAGTTGCTCCTCAAAATGGGAGCTGTTATATGGAGTCCCCCAGGGCTCCATTCTGTCACCAATGCTTTTTAATATCTACATGAAACCGCTGGGTGAGGTCATCAGGAGATTTGGTGCTGGGTGTTATCAGTATGCTGATGACACCCAAATCTACTTCTCCTTTTCATCTTCAGGAAATGGCACTCATTCTCTAAATGCCTGCCTACAGGCAGTAATGGGCTGGATGAGGGAGAACAAATTGAAGCTGAATCCAAGCAAGACGGAGGTGCTCATTGTGGGGGCTCAGAAGCTGAGGGATGAGTTAGATCTCCCTGTGCTGGATGGGGTTACACTCCCCCAGAAGGAGCAGGTGCGCAGCTTGGGAGTACTCCTGGACCCAGGCCTCACCCTGGTATCTCAGGTGGAGGCCATGGCCAGGAGTGCTATCAGCTTCGGCTGATTCGACAGCTGCGTCCATTCCTCAGAGATGATGACCTCAAAACAGTGGTGCATCAGCTGGTAACCTCCTGGCTTGACTACTGTAATACACTCTATGTGGGGCTGCCTTTGTACGTAGTCCGGAAACTTCAGTTAGTTCAGAATGCTGCAGCCAGATTGGTCTCTGGGGCAACCCGGAGAGACCATATTATGCCTGTCTTGAAACAGCTACACTGGCTGCCAATATGTTTCCGGGCAAAATACAAAGTGCTGGTTATTACCTTTAAAGCCCTAAACGGCTTAGGTCCAAGTTATCTAAGAGAGCGCCTTCTTCTACATGATCCCCACCGCACTTTAAGGTCATCTGAGGAGGTCCGTCTCCAGTTGCCACCGGTTCGTCTGGTGGTGACGCAGAGGCAGGCCTTCTCTGTAGCTGCTCCTGGGCTATGGAATGCACTCCCGGCAGAAATTCGTAATTTGAGATCATTGCTGTCCTTCAAGAGAGCCCTTAAAACCTACCTATTTGGCCTGGCCATCCAGAGTTTTAAATTAGTAACTGTTTTAAATTGTTGGCCTGATTTTCAGGGCTTGTAGCTGTTTTATTGGTTTTATTGTGTTATAATAGTTTGATTTTAATTGTTTATTTGTTTTAATTGTTTTTATCATGATGTGAACCACCCTGAGCCATTTTGGAAGGGCGGTATATAAATCTAATAAATACATTTTCCTTAACCATGCCTAGTATATAGAAATCTTGTACAGCTCAGTATAGGAACAGAGCAAGTGCCCTACAAGGTTAGTCCAATTATCCATCCAGGCCATCATTCTCTTCCCAGTAATAACCACTTCTGGAAGTCTCATAACTTTAATTCCTACCATCAGATATACTGCTGGCCTTTTCTGGTTAAATTCTAACACTGCATCTCATCCCTTCATTTACATAAAGGGCTGTCATTACATTATGTAACTACATGGAGCTACATGTCATTTACATGAAGGGTTCCATTCCAATACATGCTCCCTCCCCCTACTCTCCCGTCCCCCTGCTCTCCCATCCGCATTTGGACATTCAGGACAGCGTCTGCTATGCAGTCAGCGAGACTGCAGAAAGGCAAGGTTGCTGGCTGTGAGAACTTCATTCTTGCTTGAGGGACAGCCCACACAGACAATCAGGGAGGGAGAGAGGGAGGAGTTTCCTTCCTCAACTCTCTGGACCAATGCAGCCTCCAGTGCTGCATTTGGATGAAAAGGAGGCACCTTGGACCCTCAGTCTGGAACAGCAAACCTCACTACAAACCAAGGGTTCAAATTGGAGTCTCGTCAGTGCGACCTTGGGTCGCACTATGGATGGGACTGGAGTTGGCTGGGTTTGGATGAAATTGCAAGGAAACTGCAGGTCCCTCCACCTCCGGCTCTCCATTATGAGCGAATGCGGCCAGTATCTTAACATTGGGGCAACCAACTAGGCTGCCTAGTAACCAGAGAATTTTTTTCCTTATTCCATAAATGCACAAAATGGTTGGAAGAAAAGCTAAGGAAGAAGTGCCTCTGGGGGTGGCAGCTGTAATCTGAATCCCCAGATAATCGTTACTACTTCAGGGTTTAGCAGCTGGAACAAATGACCAATTTACTTAATGTGTGCTGTCCCTCCTCTATTTCTGGCTGTGGTCCTGCAGTGTCTGACCCATCCCAGTCTGGCTTTTCAACAACAATCCTCATTTTACAAATAGTCTTCTAAAGCAACAGCCCCACAATTCAGGCAGATTTCCTTCTCGTGGCCCAACGAAAGCCTTTTGGTCTTCACTCATTTGCATCCAACATTATCAAGTTCAAGTTCAAGTAGTTACGGTTTTCAGTACCTACTCTATAATTTTTATCAAGTAAACTTATTGTGTCTCTCCCAGATTCCATATACGATAAGTACATGATCTGTCAGAGAAAGGGGGAAATACCAAGAACCCATGTTTTTTTTTTTTAAACCCACCATTATACATACAGGGAAATGTATAGTTAAATCAGTGAAAAGTCAACACTTGGTACTAGCTGCATTCTTCAGTTAGATTTTCTCACTTAGATTCTAGATTGTGGTTTAATTATGCCTTCTTATTGCTGCTAGACTTGAGAAAGAAAGCCATTAATTCTATTCCTTGTATCAGGGCAAAAATGAGAAAACTTGGTAGTCACTAATCAATATGTCCATTGAATAGTGATAATTATTTAAATTGTCAGCTTGGTAGTTGGCTCCCATCTGTAAACAGCTTCAAAATGAGATTTTGCGGAATGGAGAGAGAGGGAGGGAGGGAGGGATCAAGAATGAAAACATAAGCAATTTTGAGATTTGCTTCCATCGAATGATACTGGATTATTTTCTTGTCTCTCTTGAGTGTTGGGTCAGACCCAAGAGCATGAATATAATTAATGATATATGAATTCACATGTAACATAGAACCGTGGGTTGAATGGTTCCGTGCCCCTCTCTCTCCTGTCTACGTTTGGATGTTGATGAAAGCTGCCTATCTGCATTCAGTGAGACTGCAGAGAGGTTGGGGACTGGCTGTGCGAGTTTCTTTCTTGACAGATGGATAGCCCACACAACTGATTGGGCCAGAGTGAGAGAGGAGCTAACTGTCTTAATTCCAGTTCCATGGGGCCAAAACTGTGGTGCCCATGTCTGGATGTAATGCTGGCACTGCAAAACTGAAGTTACAGTTGGTGAAACTCCACTCTGACTGAAGGTTCAGAGTGGAGTTCGGAGAGAGGAATCTTGGGTCCCTTTGCACCCTTAACTCTGGTTTCCAGCATTCGGACGTGTGGCTATGGAAATCAGAGATGAAGATACCTCCATTCTCCTATTATGACCAAATCTGGCCAGTATGCTGCCTGTCTTGGTAATCACCTGGCTCAGAGTGATCACCTAGACCACGGGTTCCCAATTTTTAAAAAGAAGTGTACCCCTTTTGTCAAAAACTTTCAGCTCATATACTCCATAGACATGTTACGTATGTGTGTGCATGCCCATACACATTTAAATATTAGAGTCTTTAGGCTACTACAGTCAATGGCTCACATCCACACTACATAACTCATAATAAGTCTTATTGAAATTGATTTCAATGGAAGTATTCCAAGCCAATTTTCTGAAACCTGTCAGTCAGGCTGAGGGGAGGGGTACATTGAGTTACAACATGTAGCCAGCCAATCAGGAGTAGAGGAGGAGCTGTCTTCACCCTCCTCCCTCCCCTTCTGCATTGTATATTCCAGGCCTTGTGCTTAAAACACCACTGAGCATGCTCACAATAGCATCTCAGGTACCAGAGATCCTGAGAAATGCAGTTCTCCATGACACCTGAGCTTAGTATAAATAGCAGATACCCAAGAATCTATTTGTAGAAAATCTACATGTCTGTGATCTCCCCATCCCTAGCTCTAGAACTTTGTAGATCATAACCCATTTTAACGGAAACTGCTCAGCCTTACAAATGGAAATTGTTTTGTGTCAAAAGGGGTACAGGCCAGTCTTTTGAAATGAAATTATCTTTGCTTGTGCCCGAAGGCTTCCAGTCTTCACTAAGACTGCTAAGAGACAGTTGGTGTTGAAATGAAGAACTTTCAGGGATGAACTCTTGATAGACATTCAGCAATGTGATGCCCTCTGCTTTAATCCGTAACTAAGAAATGGTGAGTGAAGGACAAGTATGGCTGAATTATAACTTATCAACTAATCAACTATTCTTATGGGGGAATCTAGGACCTCAGCTTTTAAAGGCGGGTCAGGTGAGTAGGGATTAAAAAGTACAATAAAAATTCCCATCCACCCTTTCCCATCAGATGGGGGAAAGACTTAAAGCAGTCCCACAACACAAGGCATAACATCATATCTATTAATTCTGGGTGCAGTACTCATGCATGGCTAATGATCCATAGTATGGATTCATTTCCTTTGGTTTCCTGCAGCTGAGTTTTGAGCATTAGGGTGATGGATTTCTCCTCAGCTGAAGAACTTTCCATCTGAAAGTTGAAAATTAGTGGGTAGGTGTGTTTGTCTATGTGTGCACATCTGTGCTTTGGGAAGGAGGATATTTAGCTCTTCTTGGGATAAATAATCTTGTGTTCCTTTCATTAAAGTTAACAGATGTTGCTTACTTAAGGTATCACTTAAAATATATTGATTGATTGATCACTTGCTTGCTTGAATTTATATACTGCCTAGTACAAAAATCTCTAGGCGGTGTACAGAATTAAAACATAAAATATAACACATTTTAAATCCGTAAGATAAAAATTAGATAAAAACATGTTAAAAACACATTAAAATTTAAAAACTGAATCTCAGTTGAGGGCCTGGGAAAATAAGTACGTCTTCAGGGTCCTCCTAGAAGCAAACAGAGAACTGTTGTTATGTCTACTAATCAAGCAGTCCTTCGAACACCCCGGTTCAGTTTGTTTTCGGACCGAACACTCCTCTCTCCCAGTCTGTGATATTTTTTTTAAAATTACTCACCCCCTCCGGGGGGGTTCCCTGAGGCTGCAGGGGGTCTCTGGAGATTCGCCGTCCCCTGCCGGCCTCCATTATGTGCTAAATCGCCTGATTCAGGCAGTCTTCTTAAAAAAAAAAATTCACGGAAACACACACACACCCCACCCCAACTGAACCAAACTGGGGAGGGGAGGTTTCGAGGGGGTGCAGAACCAAACTGGCCCAGTCCAGTTTGGGTCCAGTTTGGACTCGAACCAAACCGGGGCAGCCAGTTTTGTGCACACCCCTAGTGGATGTGTGAGTTCAAGAGAAAGAGCAGCTGGCAATTTCAAAGAGACAGTAGCCCTATTCTGACATTATACTTAACACTTGTACAAGCATACAGTGTACACAGGAACAATTATTCACTGCAGTTGAGCTGCTGTGAGTTTGCCCATCACTGTAACACAACTTTGCCATCAGTGGTGTAGTCTCTCTCCATGATGGCCCACACAGCCATATTCATCTTAGTAGCCACACCCTATAGCCACAACCATTCCAATGGCCACACACCTCCCTTAAATAGATGCAATAATTTTGGAGGTTCTGCTAGAAGAAATCAAGGATAGTTTCCTTACCCTACAGAGCTTGAACCTCATGTGGTTGTTCAACCAGAAGAGTAGTCTGGATTGTCAAAGACAAAGGGTGGAGGATATTCCTTGTAAGATAAGACAGGAAGAATGGTAATAAATTCAATTACCCTAATCAACCCTAACCCTAATAAAGTTTAAAAGATTACAACAATTTAAAATTTAAAACCTTAAAACTATTAAAAACACAATTAAAACAATATCTAACTAAAGGCCTGGGTGAACAAATGTGTCTTGACTGCCTTTTTAAAAGTGGTAGGAGATGGGGAGGCTCTTATTTCAGCAGGGAGTGTGTTCCAAATCCTCGGGGCAGCAATGGAGAAGGCCCATCCCTGAGTAGCCACCAGATGAGCTGGTGGCAACAGCAGACAAACCTCTCCTGATGATCTCAATGGGTGGTGTGGTTCAAAGTGAAGAAGGAAGTCTCTTAACGCCTTTAACGTATTTGTAATTGGAATCTAATATTCAAGTTATATAACAAACTGTTGGAATAGCAAGAGCAGCGTAAGATTTCCATTTTGATAGCAAAGAGCTTTGAGTCCCTGCTGAAACCCTGGAGGGGGGAAAAGTACTGGGGCTGCACCTCTGCCCATCCCTGGAGCACTACAATACTGTTTATGATCCCCACAAGAACATAGCAAATTGCCTAATATTAAGTCTGACCATTGATCCTTCTAGATCAGTGTCGTCTACACTAACTGGCAGTGGCTCTCCAAGGTTTCAGGCAAGAGCCTCTCCCAGCCCTACTTCAAGGTGCTGCCAGAAAATGAATCTGGGATCTTCTGCAAGCATGCAGATGCTCTATCACTGAGTTATGGCCCCATCCCTTATGGGAATATTGTGCCGCACTCACATGTAGTCTCCAAATGCAAATCAAGGCAGACCTTGCTATGCAAACGGCACAGTTCATGCTCATTACCACCAGACCAGGTCTCCTCCTCCTCCTCCTCCTCCTCCTCCTCCTCCTCCTCCTCCTCTTCTCCTCTGCTCTTTGCTCCCTCCACCAAGAAACAAACCAACCATCATTCTAACGAAGGCTTCCTTAAGCCTCCTTTTATTCAGAGAAGAAGCAGTTTGCCACTAGGTATTCCTATGGTGCCCTCTCCTTTATTGGCAAAGAAAGGATGTATCATCAAGATCCACTCTGGCATACATGCTACACCCATCCTTAGGCTAGATGACAATTTCTTTATATATTTATTCTCTTATTATTATTTTTTCCTGAGTGAATGAAGTTGCTGCTGTCTAGCTGGGAAGAAAATTGATAACACGGCAGTGTGATCAGCAGGGTGCTTCTGTCAGAGTCATTGATTTTCTTCCCTGCCAGGCACTGGCTGCACCAAGCTCCTTGCAGAATGCACAATGCCTCCTTCCATGGCCATCATTATCAGTGCTGTCATGCGGCAGACCCATCCAATTGAATATAATGGATTTATTATGGAGAGGGTTGTGTTTTTCAGAATCACTTGATTCTGAAACCCTTGAAGACCACTTCCGCCTTGGCTGGAAATGGTGGTGCTTGAAGTTAGGAGTGATTTTGCTCAAACGTTGGTCTTTTCCTGCTGTCCAGGATTTTTGCATTGATGCCTCAAACAGATTTGTTCTTTAGGAATGCAATCCAGATGCACTAACTCTTGCATTTTGGGAGAGCCAATTTCACAGATGGCTGATATCTTGAGTTATGAAGCACTGGTGCTGCTACTACATTCTATTAATGCAACTCCAGCGATTGCCTGGGGTGTGGTGGTGATTTTTGATGACCCCCCTTTTCTTCCCAGAAGCACTCTATGCTAGACAAAAAATATGTCCCCAAGAGTCACACAGCCCTTCGGGACATTTTTTTTTTTCACAGCACAGAGCACTTCTGGGGGGAAGGAGATCTTAAAAAATCCCTGCTGTGCATTAACTACTACTGCTTTACATACTGCATTACTACTACTGCATGTTCAACTGTTGAGGGCTGGGTAGGAATTTTTTGGTCTTCATCTGATTGACTGATGATGGCAGCCCCCACCCCAACTCTGCTTTTTTGCCTACCATGGATAGGGCTTTAGCTCAGTGGAAGAGCATCCGCTTTGCATGCAGATGGTCCCAGGTTCAACCTCTGGCATCCCCAGGTAGGGCTGGGGAAAAGTCCTGCCTCAGACCTTGAAGAAGCAGCTACCAGTTAGTGTAAACAATACTGAAGTGTTAATTTTTGCTGGTCATGTACTGAAATAATGAGGCACTTCACACAATTGCTGTGAAGTGGTTCAATGTGGTCTGCGTGGAGACTGGGCTTAGCGAAAGCCGGCGGGGGGTGCGGGGATTGGAGATTGAAGTTCCAGGATGCCCCACTGTAGCCTCCCAGTTGGGGGTCTACTTGTGTGTCACCGCGAGCCACGGTGACACACGAGCCAAAAAAATGAGGTTAACGGAGTGCTCATTCCTCATTTAAGAGGAGGGGAAATTAGGTGGGCTAGGCGCCTTGGGAGCACTGGGTTCCCACGATCCCTGGAAAGTGGGCTAAGCTCCCTTAGCCCACTTTCCAGGGATTGTGGGAATCGCCTTAAAGATTGATTGATTGATTTTTTGACTGACAATACTGCCTTGTGATTGTTTTTAATGAAAGGCGGTATATAAATTTAACAATAAATAAAATAAAATAAAAATACTGAGCTAAATGGACCAATGGTTTGATTTGGTATAAGGCAGGTTCGTATGTTCTATGGTTAAGTTCTTTTTCTGGTCACAATTGCAGGTACAGTGTGGAATGGGAAATCCTATAGTGACTGGTGAGCACCTTAAGCCACATGTTGGGCTTAGTGAGGAGTTCTTGCTCAATCCTTAGATACTTCACAGCCTGCCTTAGACTCTCTAGCCTGCAGGGGCATTGCCAACCTTAAAAGCTGCATGATGTGGGGGCTGATGCCTCCTGTAAGATGCCTTGACCCCTTTGGTCGGCTAAGAGGAGCATTCTGTGATGCTGTTCTAAGCCAGGATGGGTCACCTAATGTGATGTAGATTTGGACTTGCACCTGTGGTGGCAAGAGACTAGTTTCCACATTGAAATAGGGTGGCGATCCAATACTTTCATCATTGTTTACATGGCTGTTTATCACTAAAGTTGTGGCTCTTTTCTCTTGTGATTTCATTATAATTTATTTATAATTTATTTTATTTAATTTTATTTATCATATTTTTATACCGCCCGTTATGTACATCTCTAGGCAGTGTACACATTTTATTAAAATCAGGTTAAAATACATAAACACAATAAAAACAATATAAAATAATTAAAATAATTAAAATGAATTCTAATTAAAATTTGCAAGAACAGCAGAGTCTCAAGGTTCTTCCTGAAAACAAACAGAAAAGAAGATGCTCTTATTTCAACAGGGAGCATATTCCAAAGCCACAGAGAAAGCCGAGTCCTGAGCCGCCACCAGATGAGCTGGTGGCAACCATAACTGGACCTCTCCAGATTGTAAAAGGCGGCAGGGTCCATGACAAAGGAGGCACTCCCTTTAAAAGCCTGGATCCAGGCTGTTAAGGGCTCTATAGGTGACAATGAGCACTTTGTATTTCACCCAGAAACATATCGTCAGCCAGTGCAGTTCTTTCAAAACTGGGGTAGGATGGTTTCTTCGGTTGTCCTAGAGACCAATCTGGCTGCCTCATAATGGGGGCAGATCAGATAAAAGATCCATCCAGTCAAGCATCTTGTTTCCTGGCAGTTCCCATTCCCAGATAAATGCTTACAGGAAACCCACCAACTAACTTTGAAGACACCAGCTTATCCCTTCTGCTTGTCCCCACCCTAAGAAAATGCTTTTCAGAGGAATGCCACCTTTCAACCTGGGAATATCCCATTTAATTACCATAGTTAATAGCTGTTGGTAGGCCTGTTTCCCATAGATTCTACTTGTAGCTTCCATATGATCCAGGCCTGTGTTCTGTAACTTTGCACTTGTTAAATATTTGCAGTCTATGCAATATTAATCTATTAAGAAAAAGCATCTAATTACACCTTTATGACTAGCATAATTCTGAACTAATTACTCTAGGTGGAACACAATATGGAATGTGGCCACTTTATTGATGATAAATACAAGAGGGATTTTTTTTTCCATGAGTGTTGATTTTAAAACATTTTAGTGTCCTACAAGAGCTATTAAAACTGTACCTCTAAATTAAAGATTTATTTGCAGTGGCGCATTTAAAATGTTAAATTACATGCAATCACTTGTTGCCCAGGGCAGCATTTTTTAAAGTACAGTACCAAATAACTCAAAGGCTATCATATATTAAATGTTTATATACACTATGTTTATAGTGCAGTCTGATTTCCTGGAGTATTATAACCTTCAGTGTTACTTCCAGTAATTCTGGGACATGAGTGTGTGGACTGTCCCTTTTGCTAAGCTGCATCTATCATGGTTTGCATTTGTGAGCACTGTAGGATATTCCTCTTAGGGGATGGGGTCACTTTGGAGAAAGCATCTGCATGCTTGCATGCAGAATGTTCTAAGTTCCCTCCCTGACATCTCCAGATAGGGCTGAGAGAGACTCCTGTCTGCAACAGGGGTCATCCCATGAAATTGATTGCCAGGAAATTTAGGACCAGCAAATGGAGGTATGTTTTCACACAACGCATAATCAACTTGAGGAATTCTCTGTTACAAGATGTGGTGACAGCCAACAACCTGGATGACTTTAAGAGGGCTTGGGATAACTTCATGGAGGAGAGGTCTATCAATGGCTACTAGTCGGAGAGCTATAGGCCACCTCCAGCCTCAAAGGCAGGATGCGTACCAGTTGCAGGGGAGTAACAGCAAGAGAGAAGGCATGCCCTCAACTCCTGCCTGTAGGCTTCCAACGGCATCTGGTGGGTCACTGTGTGAAACAGAATGCTGGACTAGATGGGCCTTGGGCCTGATCCAGCAGAGCTGTTCTTATGTTCTTAACCTTGGAGAAGCCGCTGCCAGTCTGTGTAGACAATATTGATCTAGATGGACCAATGGTCTTACTCAATATATGGCAGCTTCCTATGCCCCTATGTTCCTATGAGTGTGTCAGTAACTGAAATTATTTCAGGAAGACATGTTTTGCTATTGTTGCTGTAAGTTTGTAACCCAGAGATGAAAGTTTGGGCGGGGGTGTGTGTGTACAAAATTGATAGATAAATAAATAAAATAAATATTTATTCACACAGAGATAGAGATCAGGGTTGGTAACTGGATCGCAATATCAATGTTGTTGATTTTTATATTCACAATTCAGTGCCCTGAAATGTCTAGTTATATAAGGGACCTTCCTTCCTTCCTTCCTTCCTTCCTTCCTTCCTTCCTTCCTTCCTATTATTATTTTTTTTATGTCAGCCCAGGTGCCTGCCTTTGGCTCAGCAAGGGTCTACTGCTTTACAAGCAAGGCCTCGGAGGCAGGGGAGGAGGTTAGCAACACCCTCTTCCTCCTCTTGTGTGCCTTTCTGGTTCTTTGTACTGGTCCATCTCCAGATGACCCACACACTCCCTGACTCCAGCCAGCCCTTATCACTGGCTCTGCCCTCTTTAAAGGCCAAGTTGCAGACCAAACATCCTGACTCCAACCCCTCCTCTCACCTCGCTTGGAGGTTTCACAGACAGGGCTCCCCCCACACACACACACACCGAATCCACTCCTGATTGGAGTGTGCCAGTCCACATATTCACTGGATTTGACCCAACTTCCCTGCTGGCTATCAGAGACCAGGACAGACAGAGCTTTGTTTTTCTCCAAAGGAAGGCTGGGAATTCTGGAGTTAAGTCCAGGGTTTAAAAAAAAAAAAAATCCTCTATTTCCAGCAGCTTTTGCAAAAGCTCAGGGGGTGGGGGGCTTCTACTTTCTCTGAAGGTGTTGATGGAGGTGCTGATGGCTATGCGAATGATCCACCTAATCCCTCGAATTAAAATGCCTCGAATCTACTGCAAATCAGATTCGCTCTTCAGATATCCCAGGCAAAGAGCCATGTGTGAAAAACCTCCTGGTGCTTTATTAATCCCATAGAGTTCTCCCTTTTCCTTTTGTTTGCCCTCTGCTTCTGTCCCTGTGCTATCTTGGCCCACCCGTTCTCCCTCCTGCACACACGCACACACACACACACAGAGTCCATCAGACATCATCGGCCTTCTGACTCCATCAGGAGGTGTTGGTGGCATCTCCTGTTCCAAACACTCACTCCAGCTACCTAGGGAAGATGCCTCTTCTAAGTGTGGTGAGGAGGATGCCACACTGCTCACCAGTGGCTACTGAGACTCCTCTGGCTGCCTCAGAAGGCAGAGGAGCTGGGGCGCCCAGACAGTTCAGATATTTAAATCCTGACTGCAAACCGAAGTTCTTGAAGCAGCTTACAATATATTCTAAAGTCAGCAGCAAAGTAACCCAATACTGGAACTACTCAACTGGTTCAGCTCATAAATATGTGATGCTGTGTTTGAAACCAGCACCTGACTGATAATTTTAATGCTTTTAATTTGAAGCCTCCCAAGTGGTCTGTGAATGAAATGTGAGCCCAGAGATTATTATTAGATGTGCATATAGGGCTGTGAGCTCTGGAGCATAAATAGCCTTCTCCTTTTGTCTGTGTTAATGACACATGGAATTCTAACCTGAATTGTCATCAAGCATTTAATCAATAGTCGTTGAGCATGTTATGAAGTGACCCACTTACGAGTGTTATCAAAAATGATACTTCTCTGCAGAGTGTCATGCCCTTGCTCTCAGATAGCGAGAAGGAAGGGGGAGCTGACAGCCCTTCAGCCGATGCAGGGGTGCCTGAGGAGCACAGCCCAGCTGTCGGTTCCCAAGAGACAGCTGAGGCAGGTCCGGCTGATATTTCAGAGCAGTCACAGCAGTCTGAGGCACCAGAGACAGTGATGGACGAACCAGAGGATGAGCTGTGCAGGCAACCCCCCAATGACTACACAGCAGAGGCACGTCACAAGATGGCGGGCACAGCTGGAAACCATCAGGAGAAGTAAGCGCCTCTTGCAGAGGGCTGATAAGCCTTGAATCCCTGCCAGCTGAGAGTTATCAGCTTGGACTATAAAGCACGTCTACAGCTTACAGTTAGCCGCTGGAAGGCAACATATGTCATCCCTGGTGTCGACAGCTTTCAGCCTGAGCCAGAGAGAAATATTTCTGAGCCGTGTTTCGCTTCTGCAACCCAGTTTGGTCTTTTGGTGAACTATCATCCTAGACTTCCCTACCGGGTGGCCAAATTTCTGACACAGAGGTGCTCTTACCCCTAGAATTCTAGCGCCGAAGTCCAGGGCCGCCACACTCCCTGCCCCCCCCATCCTCTTTAGTCTGTCCTGGATGGTGTGGTTTGTGCCCTCAAGAATCTATGTGTTAAAAGTGATGCTTAATTTGAAGCAGGGGAACCTCCTTTAGTTCCAGGCTCCAAAATTACCTAGGTGCACTTCTGCTTCTCTGGGCTTTTGAGTGACATTACCACTTGGATCTCCTAAAACAAACAGATCTGATACATACAGCATTCCAAGAAGTGGAGATTTGGGAGAGATCAATAATGTAAGATGGTCATATACTGAATTTACCTGAATCGAAGACAATTCCAAATTTAAGGCAAGCCCCATTTAAAAATAGAGGTTAAATGCAGGTTATACTTGCATTTACTCAAAAGGAACAGGACTCTGAATTTATGATGACCTCCTGATTTATAATATAAAAATGCTTGGGGAAAACCTACTCTTGGATTCAGGTAAATACAGTAGGCAGAGCGAAGTCCATCTTTCCTATAATCTGATTCAAAATTTCCCAGGTGTTCTATTTCATTCAAGAGTAATTTGTGATGATTCCATGACCAGATTTTCCTAGAGTGCTTCATGTGTTGGATGAAGGTATTTCTTCTCCAGCTGGTTTATCACAGTCCAGGATAGTGGCATTTCCCAATTAGGGCTACACTCTCAAATTTTAATTCTTCTTCACTGAAGAAGTATTAACTTCTTTGAATATCAAGGCTGGAGGTGACCCTGGGGCAAGATTTGAGGACGGACCCCTTTGTGGCCCTTCACTGACTGCCATCTGCCCGCCTAACAGCTCGTTGCCTCCTGCCTACCTGCCTGAACCATCTCTCCACCACCTACACAGACTAGGATGGCCACAAGACGCAGTCTGACAATGTCATGGAGCCAACATCAGCCTGGCAAAGTAGGGCTGTACTATCCTGTGCCGTCCACTGCTGCTTCTCAGTAAGAATAGGTAGCTTTTAAAGGGGCTCTCTGTTCTTGCTGAGAAACATCCAACTTGGGGGGGCTGAGCATCCAACTTGGGGGGGGGAGTGGGGGAGGCAACTGGCCATCCCCAAAGACCTGCAGCTCTGCCACTGCAGTGGCCCTGTCACAATAGTGGTTGCGTGACTAGACTATTCTTTGTACTGCCAGACATGTTGAGGAAGATTGGCGGACATCCAGAGAAACGTTGCATGTCAATTGGCAACCTGTAGTTTTTGCCTGCACCTTTCAATCTATCTATATATAAAAGGCTAAGGACGTGTGTGGCAAGCCCCGCCCCCGCCACAGCCATGGCCAATGAAAGTGTGGGGGTGGGGCTTGCACACACAACCTTAGACCGAGGCAGGAATGGAGGCAGAGGCTGCGATGATGGGGGCGGCGAAAGCTCCTTCCATGGGTGTGCATTTCAAGGCTCTTTGAGGGAGTCCTGAAATTGGCCGTAAATGGCCTGATCTGCCATTTGGGTGACAGGCAGGCCCACAGAAGGAGCTTTCGCTGCCCTCTTTGCTGCCAGTGCCCCATTGTCACCTGTCCTCTCCGCCGCCATGGGGCAACTTAAGGTGGGAGAGGAGGCGGAGCAGGGGGACAAAAGGCCGATGGGGGAGCAGGAAGGAGGTATTGCTGCCTCGGCTGCCATCCTGGATGGTAGGGGGTGGCTAGGGTGGCGGGAACGTGGCATAAGGAGATGATTGGGATGGGGGGTGGGGCATGGAGAGACCGGGAGAACTAGTGTGCAGGTGCTCTGTACTGGGCCAGCCAGTAAGGATATAAAAGGAAGTTGCCTTGTATCGAGTCAGACCCTTGGTCCAGCTAGCTCAGTACTGTCTATACAGACTGGCAACAGCTTCTCCAAGGTTGCAGGCAGGAGTCTCTCTCAGCCCTATTCTGGAGATGCCAAGGAGGAGACGTGGAACCTTCTGCATGCAAGCAGGTGCTCTTCCACTGAGCAACAGCCCCATCCCCTAAAGGGAATGATCTTTCAGTGCTCAAACATGTAAACGCCCATTCAAATGCAAACCAGGCGGGCCTGCTTAACAAAGGGAACAATTCATGCATGCTACCACAAGACCAGCTCTGCTCTCCAGACCAGCTCAGTATTGCCTACACTGACAGGCAGCGACTCTCCAAGGTTTCAGGCAGGAATCTTTCCCCGCCCTACATCAAGATGCTCCCAGGGATTGAACCTGGTACCTTCTCCATGCTAAGCTGATGCGCTGTCATTGAGCTATGGCCTCAGGGGGGCATGGCCACCCCACTAAGGGGTATATCTTACAGCACTCACATGTAGTCCCCAACTGAATGCAAAGCTGGGTGAATCCTGCTTAGCAAAGCGGACAATTCATGCTTGCTACAGTATGTCTGCATAATTATTCATCTGAGGGAAAAGAGTTTATTTTCAAGAGGGGAAAATGTCAGATCAAGCAAGAAAGTTTGAATGAAAAAGATAGGGGAGTTGATTTCTTCTCCAGCTCAGATTAAAAATGGAGCAAGAGAAGGACGAGGAGGAGGGAGCAGTATGAATAACCAAGGTTTGTATTCTGAGCCAAGGTATTATGAAGTTCAGTGACTTTCTTTAAAACCAAGCCATTGAGAATCAAGTAGATAGATTACTTTGATTGTATCTCAGGCTTTCTGCGTTGGAGAAATATTCTCTGCATCCAAGCAAAACTGTGAACTGATGTCATAGCTTGATGTTAACAGATCTGCGAGAACTTTTTACTAATTGTCATACACTTTCTTCTATTGTGGATGCTCCAAACCTGAAGAGTTTCATTTAAAACTTATAATGTATTAAAAGTAGTGACTTCTACTGATGAAATTGAATCCTGATCTTAGCCATAAGACGGCAGCCTGTGTCTTGTGATAATGATAACCCTCCAGGATGTATGATTAGTTCTGGCCATGTGATTCATCAGTCACTCTTGAAATTCTCTTTCCCCCCCACACACACTTTTTATTCCATTTCTCACTTTATTCTGGCTTAGAATGAAGACAGAAAAGAAACTGGAGGGACCAATTGAAAAAGCAACATGTTTTTTGATAGGAAAGTCAAAGATTTGGGATCAAACAATAACAATCTGATACATCGTACTGATACATGGACAATTTGGTTGTGCAAATGTTTGTGAGGAAGGAAGGAAGGAAGGAAGCGTTTGACTTAAATAATTAAATAGAAATTAGCTGAAATGAGTGCAGAGCATCTGCACCTCTTGTTCTCCCTCATTCTCCCCCTGCCCCCCACTTTCTCCCCCCCAACCTGCCCCCTCACTGCCCCCTCATTTGGCTGGCAGACAAACCTGGAGAGGGAGGCTGTGCCACCCTCTCCACTGCCTGCTCAGCCGTTCTCCACTGTGGGCTGACCTGACATTTGGCCAGCAGATGGGCCAGAGAGAGGGGCTGCACCGCCCTCTCTGCTGCCCACCCACCCACACTTAACATTCGGTCCCAATGCGGGCCATCCTTCCTTTTGGCTGAAGGCGGGCCTCTTCTTCACCGCTGCTGCCACTGCCCCCACCCCACCTGCTGCTGTTTACTTCCTGGCTGCATCCGCCCACCCATCATTTTCTCTGCCCACCCACCACTGCCTGCCACCGTCTTTTCCCCCTGCCAGCCCGGCTGCTGCCACCGCCATTTCCCCCCCTCCTGCCCGTGCCCGTCACTATCCGGGCAGCTGCTCACAAACTCTCGCAAGAGCTGCCACGCATGAGATTAGCGATGGGTACACTTAAGAGAAATAGGGAGAAAGACTGTAGGAGCAGTGTTTCCAGAAGTTTCCCCATTCACAACAGTGGGTGGTTTTTGTGAGGAACTAGTGGAAAGGCTGCTTCCGCAATCACTGTTTGAAAACAGCCTGAGTGTCAGGACTCTCTTTGAAGGCTTCAGCAGTCCCAAGGCACAGCTTTATAGCTCTGTTAACACTGCATAATATCAGCCAATATATGCAAAAAAAATCCTGTTGGGCCACCAATAGGGCCCTACCAAAGCCTTCCTCCTCCTCCTCCTCCCCCTCCCCCTGCTCCTCCTCCTGTTGTAAGTCAAGGCCTATGCGCTGTCTCTTGTCTCAATGACATAGGAGGACAGACTGGTGAGTCAGAGGGCTAGAGGGTCAAGACATTGGTCATCCCTTCTCTACTACTCTGACACTATCTCTTTTATATGTAGATTGCTAATCTCAGGGCCTTCCTTCCCTCCTGCCACTTCCTCTTCCTTTCTTCTTCCCTTCCTTCTACCTTGCAACATGCAAGCTCCTCTCCCCTGCACCACGTGTGCAGAGATGCAGAATGCATCTGATCCAGCTAGATTGATGGATTAGAGATCCTAACTCCTCACTTTCCTACCTAGAATGGAGTTCTCTAATAAATACTCCTTATATTGATTTGAAACTATGAACTGGCTCCAAGTTACTTTACTCTCAGCATACATGCATGTCTAACCAAATTCCGCTGTGTTGTGCCTCTGTGCACTCTGCTATAATGAAAAAGGGTTTCTCTTACCAAAGAGAATTCCCAACACCTTCTGTATATTCCCAGCTGAGTCCTGAGTTTGTGGGGGTGGTAGTGCTGCTGGATGCACACTAGCTTGACATTATTGTAGGGCTGTTCCTACAATTGGCATTATGGTAGGAAAAGCCCCTGACACTAATTAGGTGTCCATGCATGCTGCTGAGTGACCATCGTGAGGATTCTACAAGCAAGGTAGAAGAAGGGAATAATGTTTGTCTATGAGCTGGGAAATGACTTGATTAGCAAGCCAGAGGTTGCCGGTTTGAATCCCTGCTGGTATGTCTCCCAGACGGTGGAAAACACCTCTATCGGGCAGCAAAAATATAGGAAAGATGTTGAAAGGCATCATTTCGTACTGTGTGGGAAGAGGCAATGGTAAAGCTCTCCTGTATTCTACCAAAGACGTATACAGGGCTCTGTGGTAACCAGGAGTCAACACTGACTCGACGGCACACTTTATGAGCTGGGTATGGAGGTGGGAGGCACGGGGAGGGCTTTCTCTCTACCCTCACTCCCAAGCTGGGTTCAAGTTCTGGGCTTACCACTGCTGCTCCTCTCCATACCTAGTATGCAGTTTGTTTTTCCCTCCTACCTTGATTGTAGAATTCTCACAAGAGCCAATGAGGAGCATGCATGGCTCCTGAAATAGGGCAAAAGGTTTCTCCTGCCTAATGCCAAATGTGAGAAGAGCCCTAGAGTGTATGCATATGAGTGTGTGCATATATGCACCAGGTACACAGCAAGACCCCTGGGGGCCCAGGCACAAAATCTTTGTAGGGGGCTCCCCCTATCGAGCGCATGAAGTGTGCACATGCCCCAAGCCACACACCCTGCAGCTGACATCAGACACAAGGAATGGGGCAACAAACATCTCCCCCACTGCCCCCATCCTGTGCCACTGCCTCTCCCTTGCCCCACTGCTGCTTCTTATCTCTGCCCCTGTTATGGCGGCAGGTGATGTGGCTGGCCCAGGCCAGGCCATTCTGGGTGGCCGGTGTGCCCCCCCCCTCTTTCTCACCAGCTGGCCGAACTGTGTGCCTGCACAGTTCAACTATGGACATTGCATGCCCATGGTGTCATGGACATGTGACTTCCATTGCTGAACTGCGTGGGCGTGCAGTCCAGCCAGCCAGCGAGAGAGAGAGAGAGGCTTTGGCCGGAGAGGCCCGGAGCAAGGGCAGGGGCGTGGGGTGGGGCAGGGGCGTGGTGCGGTGGGACAGAGACAATGAGGCAGTCTGTTTGGTGGGCCCTAACCTTCTGGGCCCAGGGACATTTGTCTCTGCTTGTCCAAGGGACGCTACGCCCATGATGTACACCCATGTACAAAAGGGAAGGAGGGGAAGGAAGAGAAGAGGGCTCTAGTAGGCTTATGACAATCCCTCTAGAATGATTATATCTCATGTCATTTTCCCTACTGGGTTTGCTGCTTTTAAAAAGTTTCTGGGGCTGTTTTTAGGATTCTGTTGCTTTATTATTACTTGTTGACTTTCTAAGGCACCTTGAGCAATGGAAGAGACATGATAAACATGTTCACATTTTTTTAAAAAAAATACACATAAACACTCCTAAGTCCCATCTATTTAAAGGAGAGGGATAAACAAATGCTTAACATTTTGACATTGAAATCAATGGGACTTAGATGTGCTTAACTTAACTGGTGGATTGTGCCCGACATTTTAAATGAAAAAGAAGAATCAAATTTCATTTCGCACAGCAATTTAAATTCAAAAAGAAAAAAGAAAACCCTGGATGCTGGTGCTGAAAAGAAATAAAATGAAATGGGGAAAGCTTAAGAGGACTGTCCAAATTAGTACATTAGAAGCAGTTTCTTCCATGTCACATCACCATTAATCAAAAGAGTGTTTTTTATTTCCAGGGCATTTTTCACACAACAACCTGTACTTGTTTACTCAGAGGCTTTACTGCAAGTTTCATGTTGCCCAAAAAAACCAAGGTAAAAAGTGGATTTTTTACCCAGGATATAAACCAGGCTACACTCTAATACACAATGAAAAACCTGAATCATGTGTGAAGCACTCTCCAATAGCTCACAGGGACTTTGGGCAAATCTGTCCAATATGTGAACACACACATCCTTCGTTCCGGAGAAGATGTGAGCTAAAAGTCCCGTGTGAAAAACAACCAGGCAACTTTCCCATTTCCTCTTGTGACTCAGAAAGCCATTGATGGCTTGAATGTGGTTTTTTTTTTCTAAGTAGGTGTTTTCCTTTTCTATAGGCTTATTTTTCAAGTGCTTTTTTATTCATTAGAAAATGGCTGTGCATATGGGTGCCAGGAAATAGGTTTCCTGCAGGGAATGATTGTCACTTCTCTGATTTCACACACAGGAAATTTCAGCCAGCAGAGACATCACTCCTACAGTTCAGTGCACAATGCAATTTATAGATGTACCTTTTCTACCGGCTCACTCATTTCCTATAGATTATTTTTGGGATTTTTTTCCATTTAAAGTAATTACTATCATAATGGTCATAATCACCACCACTACCACCACACTGGAAGTGGGAAAGAAATGGAGGAGGGCATTAGTGCCCAAAGGAAAGCATCTTATGAAAATAAAGATGTTGTGTGCTAGATGCTACAATTTCAAAAGCTTAGAAGCTTTTTTTTAAAAAAAAATGTCTATTTTTAAATGTGTATTGATCTAAAGGAAAGTAAGGGAACCAGTGATGTGTGAGTCCTCCACTGGCTCACCCAAAAATCAATTGGGGGGTTTTCAGGTGTTCTTGTAGAACACACAAAGAACCTTGAATTCTCAAACTTTGCCCCACAATGCTTAGCAGGTAATGAGCAGGTCTCACGATCAGTGAGACCTGGTTTAGAAGGGTGAGCGGGGAGAGCAGGCGAAGCCTGCTGTCCCCGCACATGAGCAGGGAGGGAGCCCTGGGTGGCCGGATCAGCCGCCCACACAATTGCCAGCTCCATGACGGAGCTGGCGGGGCTGGGGAGCTCAGCGAGCGCGCAGAACATACTGGGGACACCTCCAGAGTTGGGAGGCGGCTTTTCACCTCCCCTCCCCTCTGGGGGTCTACTCATGAGTAACCGTGGTGTGGAGCCACACTGTGGCTACTCATGATCTTTAAAACCAGGTTTGCGTAGTGCTCGCTCCACAAACCTGGTTTTAGGGGAGAGGTACTTAGGCGGGTTGCCCGCCTAGGAACCACCAGGCTCGCAGCTGAGCCCGGTGGTTCACACGATGGGGCGAAATCGGGCTAGCCTCCATTAGCCCGATTTTGCCCCATCATGTGAATAGCCTCATTGACTCTCCAAGGGTGAGAGGTTGCTGAGCCATGGGCAGCAATCCATAGGGGGTGCAAGTCCAAAGCTGGGACAGGGAGAATCGGGAGTTCACCAGGGGTTGAGCCAGGCAGGCAGGCAGGCAGGGGCCAGGAAAGCTAGACAGGAGCCAGAAATCAGCGAGGCAGTTCTCACGACCGCCAAAAAGTGGGCTGCCACAAAAAGTGCTGCCACAGGAACCGAGTGGCTACTGGCAGCAAACCGCCCTAGGTACCCCTCCCCTTAGCCCAGGTTAGCGGAGCGAGTGCTCCTCTAACCAGGGTTAATGGATCGTGTGCTGCCATGCTGTGGATTCATGCTGTGGTAACGCACAAGGAGACCCCCAGACCGAGAGGCTAAAAAGCAGCCTCTCGGCTCGGGGGTCTCTCCAGCATGCCCTGCACACTTGTGCAGAGCATGCTGGAACTTCCGGGGACCGCGCAGACCCCGAACTCCCAATCCCCCGCCGGCTCCGTAACGGAGCCGGCAGTCATCTCGGCAGCCCGTCTGGCTGCCCAGGGCACACTGGAGGATCGTCTGCGGGTAGAGCTGGCTAAGCCTGCTCTCCCTGCATAACCCTATCTGGCAGTTCCCTCCGATCGTGGGAACCGCCTCAACAACACACCAAGAGTCAGGGTTGAGTACTCCCTAGAAGCCAGGAGTCAGGAAAATATTGAGGTCATGCACACAACTGAAAACTGGGTAAGGGTTGGGAGCTGTGTGTGCTCCCCATTTTTGGTTGTGTGCAGTGGTGGATTAATCGAGAGGCAGAGTAGGCATTTGCCTACAGCGGCAAAGTCTGAGAAGCAGCAAATTTTGCCCCTCCTCAAATTTTGCTTCCCCTCTCTGTGGGCATCAAGGCAAAGGAGGAGGAAGTCCTGCCCCACCATATCAATCAGCAGTGCGCCCCCCACAATTCATGCTTGCAGCAAAGCTTGTCTAAAGAGGGAAGAGCCCCACACATGATGTTAGGCACTTCCATGATTGCTTGTCTGAAGCGGAAAGAGCCCTAAGCATGATGGCATGCAGCCCAAGCACCTGACACATGGGGTAATCCCCAATGCACTGTGCTCACGGCACAGTGCATTATGGGATTCCTGGAGACTGGTTTCCCCAGCCTCCAGTGAGCCACCCTGCCAGGAGCAATGCAGATCATGTGCAGCAGAGTGCAGCATCATGCCGAAGGAAGCAGTGACCATCGTTTGGGGAAGGTGGGTCCTACCACGCCTTCCCCCAACCTGCCCTTGCCACCAGGGCATTAGCTTAGGTGTGTGCTATGTTATTTATTTATTTATTACATTTTATATCCCGCTCTTCCTCCAAAGAGCCCCAAGCAGTGTACTACATACCTGAGTTTCTCCTCACAACAACCCTGTGAAGTAGGTTAGGCTGAGAGAGAAGTGACTGGCCCAGAGTCACCCAGCTAGTATCATGGCTGAATGGGGATTTGAACTCGGGTCTCCCCGGTCCTAGTCCAGCACTCTAACCACTACACCACACTACAGATAACAGCCATACTATTGTTTGTATGAACACTTATGCCATACTTACAATCACTTATGCCATCCTGAAGGAAATGTAAGTCAGGAGGTTTATATCAGTCTCGGGGTTCCCATCCCTGATGCTTCATTTCACTTCAGGTTCTGATTTAACTCCTTGATCACATGAATGTAATGGAGCTTTGATCAGTTTTGCTCTCCCAGGAGACCTAATAAGCACAAACAAGTCCTGATGAGTGTATATCAGCTTGTGATCTATCTGGACTGACAGGAATTAATGTGATTTCAGCTCCTGCAACATTATGTCCCTGACCTCTTTAATAATATCACCTGGCCTTTCACATTTCTGCTGTAGGGGGGGAAATGAAGTTGGTTCACACAGCCAATTGTCACCTGCTGGGACACTGATTACATCCAGGAAAATCCAAGCTTGTGCTGGCAGTAGGACAGAAAGAAGGTGTTTAAGCTGGGAAGGAAGGAAGGAAGGGAGGGAGGGAGGAAAGGAGGGGGGAGTGAGAGAGGAAGGAGGGAGGGAGGGAGGGAGATGGGAGGAAGCATAGGAAGGAAGGAGGGAGGATTGGAGATGGGAGGGAGGCAGGGGTAAGGGAGGCAGGGAGGGAGGGAGGTTGGTTCTGCACATACTTTTGCTAGGGTTGAATTAATCCACTCCACTGGGCAGAAAGCACACATTTTGATACTGTTGATGACACCAGTTTTAGCATTCAGTGAGCCCTTTCTCAAATTCCATGAGAAAGGGCTTGAAGGAGCAGGGGAGGAAGGCTCCAAAAGCTTACCTCTCCTGCAAATGATTTCTGTCACTGTGCTGGGCAGATGGATTGCTCCCACCCCCAGATGATTGCTGCCAACAGCAGGGAGGTTTGGGGGCCAGAAGGCCCCAAGAACTCCCACAATGCACCACGTGAGTGTGCAGGGCATTGTGGGGATTCCCTTGATGCCAGCTGGGAGCCCTGCAAGCAGCTGGGGCCGGCAGGTGGTCAAAAATGGGGCAAAGGCAATGCTTTGCTCCTGTAACCTCAATTTAAAGGAGGACTCCATAGGTGGGTTTGCCTCTGGGAGCCATGTGGCTCTCTGTGGTTCTGACAATCAGCCGAGACCAGGCTCAGCTTTCTTAGCCAAGGCTGGCAAACATGTTAAACCATAAATGTCTATAGGGAGCGTGTTCAATAGCCTAAGAGCGACTACGGAGAAGGCCCGCTCCGGAGCTGGATGGAAGTGTGTGAGGGGGGTCTCACGATCGCAGAGACCCACCTCCATAGGCACAGTGGGTTTGCGGGGAGAGCAGGCTAAGCCCAATCTCCCCGCAGACGACCAGTGCAGCAGCCCTGGGTGGCCGGATCAGCTGCCCACATGACTGCTGGCTCTGTGACAGAGCCGGCAGGGGCTGGGAGGATCGGGGCTGCACCGCCCCCAGAAGCTCCAGTATGCCCTGCGCGAACACACAGGGCATACTGGAGAGACCCCCCAAGCCAGGAGGCTGCTTTTAAGCCTCCCGGTCGGGGGTCTCCTCATGAGTAGCCATGGCACAGAGCTGCGCCATGGCTATTCACGCTAAAGTGTGCATTCAAATGTGTGATTCACCTGAGCTGAGAAGCCTGATGGGAGCAAACATTGGTAGGCTTCAGATCTGTGGCATCATGTACTAGAATCTTGGAGTGGCTGAATTGGAAACCCTGTCCCCTTCCTCCTCATAACTGTGACATGTCCCAATTGGCACCAATGGGAATTCCCTTGCTGCACAAGCAGCAGTTATGAGAGGCCTGATTTGAATTGCGATCATGGTGGGGGCAAAAAGAGAACATGTTGTGTAAATTCCTCTCCTCCGATGCCACAGTCCTGATCCAAATCCCCCTCCCCGCAACCAAGACTTCTACTTAGATAACAAGAAGCTCTGGTAAGAACGAATCTGCCTACTATCTTTTCACAATGAGCTTAATTGATAATTATAATCTTCACAAGTTAGCCCCCTTGCGCCTCAAATGTTCACACATCTGCCATCTTGAATTGGGGTGAGTGACATCATCACAAACTACGCAACTGAGGTGTTCCTATGTGTCCCTACAATTCTACCAAATTTGGTGGGAAATGGTCCAGGCATTGCAAAGTTGATAGGAACACACACACACACACACACACACACACACACACACACACACACACACACACACACCCGGGTGGTCTCATGAGCTTAGTTTCCTTAAGGAAAGTAGGCTAATCAAAGTAAATCAGATTAGGGCCAAGTATGCTATTAACATAATGTGTAGTTTGGTCCACAGGGTGCAGTGAGAAGAATGAGTCCACATGGCTTCAGTGTCTTAAAAGGGGCATAGCTCACCAGCTGGCATCTCAAGTTACTCATGAGGAGTCCCAATGAAATTAATGGGACAAATTAGTCGTGAATCATTTCAGTGGGAAGAGTAATTTAGTCTGACTGTTGCCATTATGTATGGTATGTTGCATCTTGATTATTCATTCAAACTCCATGCAAGTTTTGGGAATATAACAGTCTCTAAACCGCACTTCTGCAGCACTGTTTCTTCTAACTTGAGGGGTGAAAAGAATGATGAAGTCTGGGAGCTGGGTTGTACTTAAAGAGGCCATGTACTGGTAATTCATTCTGCCTGAATGGAAAACACATCGAAAGGAGAAGGTATGAAAATAACTGCTCAAGAAAGTGTCCTTTTCTCTTTTAAAGAAGAAAGACCCCTCACAAAGAAAGAACAGAACAGTTGCAAGCTAGGATATATGACTAAGGCTGAGTTCACACAATCACAAGGATCTTGGTTAAAAATTTAATTGGGATTAGTGTGCCCTGTTTTGCTGATTGTGAAAACCAGAATTTCAGGACAAGCAAACTGTTCCAGCTAACCAGCATTTAATCCTGGTTATCTATCCTGGTTAAATGCTGGTTAACCAGAGCAGCGAGATCAGGATTGGTCAAGGCCTGAAATACTGGCCTAGTTAATACAGTGAAGCTCTTCTCACGATCCATGAGTAGCGCTTCGGGGCTGTCTGTGGGGAAGAAGGGTTTCGCTTACCATCCCCGCAGATGATCTCCAAGAGGTCTCTGGTTGGGCAGACTGCCCTCCCAGATGAGCAGCGGATCATCCATGCCTTGCCCAGTCGCTCTGAGGCTTGGGTGGAGGGAGGTGCAACACCCGACCCACTGGAGCCCCAAGAATGCAGCAAGTGAGTGCACGCTGCATTTTTGGGATCCCCCACCCCTCTGAGTGTGCCTGCCGTGGCTGCAATCTTCCATGGCGATTCTAACGAACACCAAAAGGCGGGCTAAGGGAGCCTAGCCCGCTTTTTGGTGGTCATGTGCTGCCATGGGAGCTGAGTGGCTGCCCACAGTAAACTGCCCAAACCACCCCTCCCCTTAGCCCAGGTTAGCAGAGCAAGCACTCCACTAACTGGGGTTACCGGATTGTGTGCTGCCGTGGCATGGCTCCCAGCTCAGGGGTCTCTCCACCATGCCCTGCGCGCTCACACATGGCATGCTGGAACTACTGGGGGCTGTGTGGCCCCAAAACTCTCAAGCCCCTGCCGGCTCCGTGACGGAGCCGGCAGTCGTGTGGGTGGCCACTGCTGCCACCCAGGGATGGCTGACTGATCATCTCTGGGGAGAGCGGGCTTAGCCCATTCTCCCCACGAACCCCATCTAGGCTCTTCTTATTGATTGTGAGAAGAACCTCACACAATCAAATAAACGAGGTGGTTCACATGAGCATGCAAAACGAGGCTAGGCTCCCTTAACCCAGTTTTGCACGCTCATGTGAATAGCCTCAGTGATTTGAATCTAGGTTTAATGTGGGTTATGGACATTCCTATGCTTGTGTGAACCCAGACTAAGGTGGTTTATGGCCAGAGATGACTCTGAGATTCCCACCTTCAAGTGGGTTCACACAATTATGCTAATGTCAGTAACCCACATTAAACCTAGATTCGAATGATGGTGTCAACCAAGCCTCTGGGTTCTCACAATCAGTTCCAAAGGGCTCACTAATCCTGACTGAGGCGATTCTCATGATCAGTGAGAAGTGCCATAAGGGGGTTTGCAGGGAGAGCCAGCTTAGCCCACTCTCCCCACAGACTGTCAAGCTTGCAGCCCTCCGTCACAGAGCCGGCGGGGGGATGCAGGGAGTGGGGGGCATATGGTCACCGGAAGTTTCAGGATGTTCCACACAAGCATGCGGGACATCTTGGAAAGATCCCCGAGCCCAGGAGGCTACTTGCAGCCTCCCGGCGGGTGCTCCCCATGTTTTGCCATGGCATGGAGTGCGCAGGGCATACTGGGGAGACCCCCGGAGCTGGGAGGCAGATTTTTGCCTCCCCTCCGGGGGTCTACTTGTTAGTAGGTGTGGTGCGAAGCTACTCACAATACTGAAAACCAGGTTTGTGGAGTGCTCACTCCGCAAACCTGGTTTTTGACCAGGGGTTCTCGAGTGGAGAACCCTCTCTAGAACCACCAGGCTCGCAGCCAAGCCCGGTGGTTCTTACGATTAACAAAAAGCGGGCTAGGCTCTCCTAGCCCGGTTTTTTTTAATCATGAGAATAGCCCCATTAACTTCTTAAGGATCCTTGTGATTGTGTGAACACAGCCTAAGTAGTTCATTCAACAAGGTTTTGTTCAAGTTGAAAGAAGCTGGAGGTTTCTGAGCACTTCCCTATGGGCAACAAAGGTCTCTACATCTACAATGCACCTATCTAGATATCCTTACATTGTACTTGCCAAAGATCCCTACAAAACCTGTTCATCAGGTTCCATCCTTAATATAACAGTTGTCTGTGGAGCAACAAGACTCTGGACCAGGTCTCACAATCAGGGAGACCCGGTTCTAACGGGAGAGCGGGAGCCCACTCTCCCCGCTCACGAGCGAGCAGGGAGCCCTGGGCGGCCGGATCAGCCACCCACACGATGGCCGGTCCCGAGCCGGAGCCGGCGGGGACTGGGGAGCTTGGGGGTTGCGCAGTCCCCGCGAGCGCGCAGGGCATACTGAGGAGACCCCCGAGTCAGGAGGCTGCTTTTAAGCCTCCCGGCTGGGGGTCTACTCACAAGTAGCCGTGGCGCGGAGCCGTGCCGCGGCTACTCACGAGCAGATAGCCCGGGTTTGTGGAGCACTCGCTCCGCAAACCCGGGCTAAGGGGCGGGCTACCGAAGCGGGTTAGCCGCTCCAGAACCACCCGGCTCGGCTGCGATCACAAAAATTTCCCAGCCCGATTTCTGTGACCGTAAGAATAGCCCCTTAGATTTAACAGACTCAGAGTCCTGAGAAGAAGAGCAAAGATGTATTCACTTACACTTGGAAGAAGCTTCCAATATTCATGTTTTTAAAAAATGAATGACTATGAGGCACGAGCCCTCAGGCTAAAGCATCCAGTAGACTTAATCAGGACTGCCACTGATCTCCAGCAGGTTATTAATTAGAACAATGGATTGAAGCTCCTGCAGTTTCCAGACTCAGCAGACTCGGCAGCCCAAATAGCTACACATTCAGACATGTAAGAAAAGCTAATCTGTACAGGATCAATAGAACGCAGAGGAAAGCAGTGAGCCTTGAAAATCAAGACACATACAGTACAATCTAAGAAACAAATGGATCTGCACTTCCTTGAGTGGTGAGATATTCTGGGGGCATTCTATCTAGGTTTGGTTTCCTTTGGAAGATCGCTTCTAGAAGCTTATTGGGTTTTTTTTGGGGGGGGGATTATTTATAAATATCCATGTAGAGCATCTGTTGTGAGCAAGCAGCACATGCACTCTTTCCAGATGATGGATCTCTATCTGACATCAAGTAGACATGTCTGATTATTTGCCTGAGGGACAGAAGTCATGAGTGTGCACTCAGTGCAAAGAGCTTCCAGTTCTCAGAGAACAAGTTATTTTTCTAGAAGACAAGGAGGCTCTTCACACGATCCATGAGAAGAGCCGGGGGGGGGGTTGTGAGGAGAAAGAGCTAAGCCCGCTCTCCCCGCAGATGAGCAGCAGTCTGCTCTGGGTGGTCACAGCGGCCGCCCATATGACTACCGGCTCCATCACAGAGCTGGTGGGGATTGGGGAGTTCGGGGGCCACATGGCCCCCGGAAGCTCCAGCATGCCATGTGTGAGCACGTAGGGCATGCTGGAGAGACCCCCGAGCCAGGAGGCTGCTTTTGAGCCTCCCGGTCAGGGGTCTCCCCATGAGTAACCGTGGCACAGAGCTGCAGCGTGGCAACCCACACTTTTTAAAAATAGGTTTGCAGAGTGCGTACTCCGCAAACTCAGTTTAAGGGTAGGGGTAGTTTGGCGGGTTAACCGCCTGGAGGCCACCGGGCTCACCTGCGAGCCTGGTGGTTCTCATGATCAGGCGAAATCGGGCTAGGCTCCCCTAGCCCGATTTTGCCTGATCATGGGAATAGCCTCAAGGTATCCTGGAGAAGCTCCAGGAGGCAGAGGTATGTGGATGAAATCCTCAGGGATGTGACAGAGGCATCCCACTTCCAGGCTGACAGCAACTCTGCTGTCATGGCAAATGAAGATGTCATGGAAGGAGGACATCAGTCTGAGGAAGAGGGGAATGCTCCATTAGAAGGGACTCCTTTCTTGGGTGATGAACCAATATCCTCCCGCACAGAGGATACTCCTCCGGGAGCTGGGGGCCTCCTGTCTTGGAGGACAGAGCTTAAACCCTTTAATTAGCTAACAATTGCACCTAAGATCTATTTTTCTAAGTAAACAAATTCTGTATATTTTTCCCTCACTCACTACACTAGAACCAGAGATCATCCCATGAAACTGAAGGCCAGGAAATTTGGGACCAACAAAAGGCAGTACTTTTTCATACACCACATAATTAATCTGTGAAATTCTCTGCTATGGGATGCGGTGATATAGCCACTAAATTGGACGGCTCCAAAAAGGACTTAGAGAAATTCATGGAGGACAGGTCTATCAATGCTTACTAGCATGGTGGCTATAGACTACCTCCAGCCTCAGAGGCAAAATGCCTCTACATACCAGTTGCAGGGGAGCAACAGCAAGAGAGAAGGTATGCCCTCACCTCTTGTCTGTGAGTTCTCAGAGGCATCTGATGGGCCGCTGTGTGGAACAGGATGCTGGACTAGATGGGCCTTTGGCCTGATCCAGCAGGGCTGTTCTTATGTTGAGCAGAGTCTTCTCCTTCTGGTTGATGCTTTTCTCATCCCAGACATTCCTGATGGATCTCTGTACCTGAGATTTTAATTGAGACATGTCTACTGGTCCGTATGGAATATAGGAAGCTGCCATATACTGAGTCAGACCCTTGGTCCATCTTTCTCAGTATTGTCTACAGTGACAGACAGTGGCTCTCCGAGGTTTCAGGCACTCTCAGCCCTACCTGGAGAGGCTCCCAAGGGTTGAACCTGGGACCTTCTGCATACAAAGCAGTTATTCAACACTGAGTAGTGGTGCCAGCATTTGGAGCATTGCTGTTTTATATTGTTTTATTTTCTCTTACATTAATCTGATGGTTTAAATTTATTTATTTTTAATGCTTTTACATTTTCTGTAAGCTGCTCCTGAGCTGTCTTCAACTGGAAGGATGGGATATATATTATCTGAAATAAATAATAGATGTCTTGGGCCATTAGCCAGTGATATGCCTAGCAAAAGAAAGGGCTGGCCAGCAGCCCACAATGAAATGTTCTGGTCATTGCAGATGCGGCTCCTCTCCCCCCAATGTTTCACATACGTCAATAGGACATGATTGTAATACCATCCCCGTTTTTCATACCAAGTATCACTAATGGGTCCCAGTTTGAAATGATTCCCAATTTCCCAGCCTCTCTCGTGTGGCACAGTGTTGAAGCTCTTCACAGCATGCCATGTGCTCTGCATCAGTTTGTACTTCAATGATAAATGCCACTAAAAGGGTGATGGCACGATGGTTTAAAGATGTTCTCCGGCAGAGTTTCCCGACCTTGAGTCATTCGATGTTGTTGGACCACAGCTCCCATGCTCTTCAGCCCCAACAGCTTTTCAGGGGAGGCCAAATGAGTTTCTAGAAGGCAAGTGCAATTCCTCGGGTTTCAAGGGCACACAGTTTCAAGGACAAGAGATGCAATCACGGAAGGAGAGCTGGTCTTGTGGTGGCAAGCATGAATTGACCCCCTTTGCAAAGCAGGGTCCACCCTGGTTTGCATTTGAATGGGAGACTACATGTGAGCACTGTAAGATATCCCCATTAGGATGGGGCCGCTCTGGGAAGAGCATCTGCATGCCTGTATGCAAAAGGTCCCAAGTTCCCTCCCTGGCACCTCCAGGATAGGTCTGAGCCTGAGAGATACTCCTGCCTGCAATCTTGGAGAAGCCACTGCCAGTCTATGTAGACGATACTGAGCTAGATGGTCTGACTCAGTAGAATGCAGAGGCGTATCTAGGGAAAATAGGGCCTAGGGCAAGCACTGAAATTGCGCCCCCTGTCCAAACATCTGACACCCATCTTTCAGATAACTTTACCTTAATGTCAGCTGAAAAATATAAGTCAAGCTTGTTAATCTTTTAATATTTCAAAAACTATTTAGCAGTGGATGTAGCCAGACCAAGAAAATGCTGGAAAATTACAAATTTCAGTATGCTAGGGCTCATGAAATACCCAAATATTATGTGGAGGTGTACTTGGAAAAACTAAATAGAAGTGCCTGTCTAATTCTCTGCTATGCATTGAAGCATCATGAATACGTAAGTTTTAAAAATAAATGGAGAATTTGACTTTCCCCAGATACTCTGAAAATAATTAAACGATATGCAGAGTAAACGGTGTCACTGCATGGAATATATTCTAGTATTTCAGAAAGACAGTTAAAATGAAAGAAAGAGCAAGAAACTCCCAGTGGGCCTTAATACTAAGGATTTCACATGGATTCAAAGACAAACTCACCATTAATAGCCATATTATTAAGACATCACATTTAACTCACTTATCACAAGAAGCAAAGTAAGAGCAAATGGATACAATCTTAGCTCATAAACTTCAGCTCAGTATTCACAAGCCCTGATTCTCTGTACATAGTGCCAATCTGAATATGTGTACAGTGACTTATATTATATTAATTTTTTTTAAAAAAAATTACCTGTAGCCCCTTTGGGGGACTTCTTAAAGGCTGTGGGGGGTCTGCAAAGTTTCCCCCTCCTCCCAATGGCCTCTAGGGCCTCACAGGCACCATTTGAGCATGTGCAGTGGTCATTTATATATATATATATATATATATATATATATATATATATATATATATATATATAAATGGCTGCTGAAAACAAAATGGCCGCTGTGCATGCTCAAATGGCCTCTGTGAGGCGTGGCATGCCCTAGGGCCATTTTTTAAAAAAAAAAATTAATTTTAAGAATTTGCGCCCCCCTTCAAGTGGCGCCTGGGGCACTTGCTCTGCCTGCCCCGCTCTTAGATACGCCCCTGGTAGAAGGTAGCTTCCTATGTTCCTAATGTCCAGGAAGCTTTGAGTTTGCAATTTTGCAAGAAATTAAATATTGCTAGTATCAGTTTGGATGGTTTGATTGTGTTTTCTCATATATACCTGCCAGCTGACTTTAACCATGGAGGTTACAGTTACAGCAGAATAGTTTTCTTAATCAATATTCAAAAACACCGCAAGTTGCAAAGTTATTTACATGGATAAGCTGCTGTGCTTAATGGAAATGAAACAGAATCTCAACCACATTAGATAACCTCTTGTAAGTCAGTGACCTCCTGTTGCTTGGAAATTGAAAACCTACCTTACCAGAACCTCAATACGTCAAAAGCTCCTTGTTATCCAAATTTGCTTTTTTTGATGGGGTTTTTTAAAACACATTGTTCAAGTAGATGCATAACAGTGTGATTTTGCTATGCTTCAGTTATGTATTTATTTGGCACATTTCTATACTGCCCTGTATACGAATCTCCAGGGAGTTTACATTTTAAAACACAACAATAATTTAAGCATTAACACAATTAAGACAATTTAAAATATAGATAAAAACTCTAAAACTCAGAACTTTAAGACTACAGACTAAAAGCCTGATTAAGCCGGCATGTTTCCATATATCGTTTAAAGCATCTAGAGAAGGGGAGGCACCAATTTTGTTAGGGAGTACATTCCAAAGTCCAGGACAACCCTAGAAAATGTCCAGTTTGGAGTCACCACCAACTGCGCTGGTGGCGACCACAACCAGACCTCTCCTGGTGATCTTAATAGGTGGCAGGGTTCAAGAAGAAGACGACATTGGGGCTATTCTGAAGATCACAAAAATTGGGTTAGGAAAGCCTAGCCCAATTTTTGAGGATTGTCAGAACCACCGGGCTCGCAGCTGAGCCCGGTGGTTCTGGAGCGGCTAACCTGCACTCTGCAAACCCGGGCATCTGCTTGTGATTAGCTGCGGCACGGCTCTGCGCCGCAGCTACTCATGAGTAGACCCCCGACTGGGAGGCTTAAAAGCAGCCTCCCGGCTCGGGTGTTTCCCCAGTATGCCCCGCGCGCTCGCGCAGGGCATACTGGGGCTTCTGGGGGACGTGCGGCCCCCGAGCTCCAAGCCCCTGCCAGCTCCATCACGGAGCCAGCAACCGTGTGGGTGGCCGATCTGGCTGCCCAGGGCTCCCTGCCTGCTCGTCTGCGGGGAGAGTGGACTTAGCCCGCTCTCCCCGCAGTTTTTTAAAAAGAGGTCTCACGGATCTTGAGACCTGCCTCATTCTCTTAAATACCTTGGACCCAAGTTATTTAGATATTTCATGTGTTGCTTCCACTGAATGCTTGTCTGGGCACTGAAACAGAGTCATGTGAAGCCACTGTGAAGTTATTGATTTCTGGTCATGTTACTAACCTGTGTTGTAAAAAGAAGCACTGAAAATGGCCCGTAGCCCTACTTAGACCTTACATTCAGCATTTGTACAATCTGTGGACAATGTCGATGTGATGGTGAACATCCTTACTTCACATTCTTAAAACTCAGGACATAAATCCTGTTGAGTATTAGCAGATCCCAATGCCAATCTGCTGTCAAGGCTTGGAACTGAATCCAAAGCTGGTCCTACTGACCCAAATGCTCTTCTGTCATCATGATTGAACATGGA
The DNA here is from genome assembly GCF_027244095.1 of Hemicordylus capensis. NCBI lineage: Eukaryota > Metazoa > Chordata > Lepidosauria > Squamata > Cordylidae > Hemicordylus > Hemicordylus capensis. The sequence continues at coordinate 12,348,093 of NC_069664.1, read as the reverse complement.
TCTACTACATATGTCAGAGAACATGGAAGTGTTCCACAAAAATACATGCAAGGAGAGGCCATCTCATAATATTAGTAGATCTGGATCAAATCTCTTCTCCTGTTGTGTTGAATGTGAAGATGAAAGAATTCTTGTTGCAATCTCCATGTGTCTTTCTTGGAAGGGAAATGTTCTGATTATCATCTGGCACTGTTTTCTGTCTTGCCAATGACTGTCCCTGCCTTGGCATGTGTGGGAAATGCTGCTGCCTCCAGTGACAGTGACTCTTTACACATGCAAGGAGTCCGTTCAAGAGAATACTGGCATCCCATACGGAGTGGCTGTGAATGGAATTGGGCATCATTCACACTGTGTCGGGAGGGAGATAGTATTTTGCATGATCCATCCTGACATTTGGCAAGTTAGAGCTGTTGGCTTCCCAACATGTCCTTCTCCTGAAACGAGGTTTGCAAAGGATGTTGCCAATTTTATTTACCATTGTCCTATCCTGGAACATCAAAGTCTGGGCTCACTTATGTTGGTTTGATTTTATTGGTTTGATTTGGTCTGTAGTGACTGGATGTCTTTGCTTCTAGCATTCCTGACTGTATTCTTCCTCATTAGCTTCATAGGAACACTGAGCTTCCTCATTAGTTTCATAGGAACATAGGAAGCTGCCATATACTGAGTCAGACAATTGGTCCATCTAGTTCAGTATTGTCTACACAGACTGGCAGCAGCTTCTCCAAGGTTGCAGGCAGGAGTCTCAGCCCTATCTTGGATATGCTAGGAAGGGAACTTGGAACCTTATGTTCTTCCCAGAGCAGCTCCATCCCCTGAGAGGAATACCATACAGCATTCACATGTAGTCTCTCATTCATGTGCAACCGGGGCAGACCCTGTTTAGCAAAGGAGACAAGTTATGCTTGCTACCACAAGACCAGCTCTCCTTCCAAGCTGATGGGGCAGGGGAAACAAGCAGCTGAGGATAATCAAAATAGCAATAGCAATAGCACTTACATTTATATACCGCTCTATAGCCGAAGCTCTCTAAGTGGTTTACAATGATTTAGCATATTGCCCCCAACATTCTGGGTACTCATTTTACCGACCTCGGAAGGATGGAAGGCTGAGTCAACCTTGAACCCCTGGTCAGGATTGAACTTGAAGGCTGAGTCAACCTTGAGCCCCTGGTCAGGATCGAACTTGTAACCTTCTGGTTACAGGGCAGCAGTTTTTACCACTGCGCCACCAGGGGCTCTTTTAGGCATGAGATACTGGAGTGCGTTGGAACCAAATTGAAACTAACTTGGAACCAAATTGCCATCTTGACCAGAAGTCCAAACAATATTTGATGATAAGAAAGCTGATCCTTCTGACTGAAGCTTTCCCCGCATTTTGAGCATGTCCACAGTTTCTCTCCAGTGTGCATTGCTGTGCCTCAAGCTCTTTCCATGATCTGAGGCATGTACATGGTGTGGATTCTTTGACGGGAAGTAAACTTATTGCTTTGACAGAACCTCTTTCCATGATTTTCCATGCTTCTCCATCCTGACAGCTTATGGCACAACCTGAATTTTATTGCACAGAGCACAGCCTCACCTAATCTACCTAATCTGTGTCTGGATAACACCTCCCTCCACATTGTGTTTTAAAACTATAATAGTCTGAAACCAGTGGCTCTTTCATCTTGCACAGCAACATCATTTTTCTTTCTCCTTTCTTCATATTTCCCCCCTTTACTTCCTGCCTGGTGAAGAGTTGTGCTTAAATTAATGAAATGTCATGTGTAAACTGCCTGGAGACATGAGTTGTGGCAGTACAGGAACGTGCAAATTAAATTTGAAAAATAAGTTTCTCACTTATTTGTAACTATTTAGTTTGTTATTGATTGATTGATTGATCATATTTCTATACCGCCTGATATAGACAAAGTTAAAAACATGGTGAAGGTAAAAGAATATAAAAAGAGTTAATTCTCAAAACAAGTAAAAACGATCGCAGAAGATAAAAATATATTAAGAATTTTAAATTTCAGTTAAAAGCCTGGGAAAACTTGAGGGTCTTGAGGCTCTTCCTAAAAGCAAACAGAGAAGGAGAGGTTCTTATTTCAACAGGGAGAGTATTCCAGAGCCCCGGGGCAGCCACAGAGAAGGTTCGCTCCCGGGTTGCCACCAAACGAGCCAGCGGCGACCGTAACTGGATGTCTCCCGATGATCTTAATAGCGACAGAGTATTTTATAATGGTATTTCCCTACTATTACTCTTCTGAGTATTATTGTCCAATGTGAACGTTTGTCCCCAGTTCTGAGTTTCATGACCTAAGATACTGTGGTCACTGGGATCCAGCATCGGCTTTTCAAAAACAAGTCATGACAAACTAAAGTTAGCTCCTTTTTAAAAAAAGTTTAGTATGTCATGGGAATGTCATGAGCATAGTGTATCTTGGATTTAGAAAAAGATGGTAAAATGTGAGCGAAATGATATTACTGTTGGATGGATTCATGACTGGCTGAACAACTGTACCCAACGAGTGCTCATTCATGGCTCCATGTCAATCTGAAGGAAATGAGAGGGAATGGACTGAGGGCCTGCTGCAGAAAAAGTATGTACTCCATCACTGAACTGCTACCCATTGCTGAGACATGACAGGACAGCAGTATCATCCTGCTGCACTATTCCTGATAAGTGTTACCTGTGACAGGGATTCCCAGATGTTGTTGACTATGACTTCCAGCATCCCCAGCTTGGGCTGGGCCTTTGACCGGGCATGCTGAGATTTGTAGGAAATCCTACAAATCCCTGTTACAGTGGAAACTGTCCCTGACTCCTGCAAAAGTGCAAGCAGAACCTGTGCATGTACAATTGTGCATTCATAGTCTCTGTACATGACATTGGCGATCTTTCCTTTTACAGGATTTCCAGTTGCAATGAGAGAGCCTATTGTACATACCACTTGTATGCACATAGACCCTATTCTGATCTTTGGCTGAATATGTGAAGGTTGGGAGTGGTGACAGGTGTATGATCTTTATTTTGGTCCCATTCATGAATGGCTAGTGATTGCATCCCTCCAATTCATCCTTGATTTTAACCCAAGCCTTCCAAGTCGAAGATTCTGTTGGCATTCACAGTCCTGTTGGTGGACTGTGGGGGAAGCCCAATTGAGTGAATCACCAATTTGATACTGTGATTTGTAAGAGGAGTTACTGGTTTAGTGAATTGGCTTTCTGACTCATCCTATTAGCAAGTCACCAAAAGTAGCATTTTTAACATTGAAGTCTGTGACCATGGAATTGGGTTCTTTGTCGATGTGTATAAATTTTGATGTGTCCAGGAAGGAAAGTCAGTGTAAAAATCTTATTCATGAAGGAACACAGTGTTTTTCTAGAGAATTTACTGCCTACTTCAACAAATCCATTACGCAGCCTATGGAGTTTTTTCAACCCGGGGAAAGCTCATATGTCTGCGACTTTTCATTTGGAATCATTGATCTAAGAACTGATAACCTGGTTTGCCCAGTGGATTGCACTAACAAAGTCTGTTCCTTCTGGATGTGTAGAAAATTCAGTATTAATTGTGCTGTTTTAAATTATTCAGCTACTTATTCTCAACAATGTGGTTTTTGTTTTCCTGGATAAGCCTTTTCCTGGTCTTTTGTCCACCTAGGATAGTCATTTACAATGCCATAGTTAATAGATATTTGGAATGCAAGGGTCACAGGGTTTGCTTTTCAATAAAGTCAAACAGGGTGGAGCACAAAGGAAGGCAGACTCCAGTCTTGCTGTTTCTACATGACACGAGTCTCCTCTGGGCTCCGCCATTCGTGAGCCCACACATGCAGCATGGCGGCGAGCTCCAGAGCTCAGAGGGGAGGGGGGGGGACTTGCACTGGGTCCTCCAGGATCCCACAATGCACTGCGTGAGCAGCAGACTAGCTGTCCTCAGCATTGCAGAAGTTGCACTTTGTCTGGCCCCCCTTTCCCCCAACTTTCTGATTAACATGGCCACCTGGGAACAGTTTTGAAAGTGGTGGTAGCATAGACAACCAGAGGAGAAGGTAGGGAGGGGTTGGTTCTCCTCCTGCCTCACTTTTAACCTGGGTAGACCAGATCAGCTACCCAGGAATGGAGCTTCTGCCATGGGAGGGCTCCCATGCCTCAAATGACCACAGATACCTAGAATAATCCTCTCCTATCCAAATAGCTCTGGTCGTGAAAATAGCTCCAGTGACTTACATTTAACCAGAAGGGATAGAGTTGGTCTGAAAAATTCTTAGAAGTGGTTTAAACAAGATTTGAAGGTGCTGGGGGATGCGGGGGATTAAACTGGGTGATTTGGAGGAAAGGGAAATTATTCTAAGGTTTCTTGTAAAATTTTCAGGGGTGATAACTTGCCATTGTTTGGTGGTGGAATAGCAGGTGCAATTTTTCCCTTCCTTTTTGGAGCAGTGGGGAAGTAACTTGCCTAGGGAGCAAGAGGTTGGTGGTTCGAATCCCCGCTGCTTTGTTTCCCAGACGATGGGGAAACACCTATATCAGGCAGCAGAGATATAGGAAGACCTGAAAGGCATCATCTCATACTGTGTGGGAGATGGCAATGGTAAACCCCTCCTGTATTCTACCAATGACAACCACAGAGCTCTGTGGTCGCCAGGAGTGGCCACCTACTCAATGGCACAACTTACTTTACTTTAGATGGTGGTGGCAGCACTAGTCCTGGTGTGGAATCATTCTGAAGGGGATTTTTTTTGGGGGGGGATTTCCTCAAATTTACTTAGAATTTCTCGGGCCCACCCAAGAAATTGCTGAAATTCCCCTTTCTCATTTTTGCCACCTAAGCATACAACAAAAACAAAAACAAATAATAATAATATTTATATACCACTTTTCAACAAACATTTCCAAAGTGGTTTACATAGAGAGATAATAAAATAATAATAATAATACATAAACAAGATGGCTCCCTGTCCCCAAAGGGCTAACAATCTTAAAAGAAACATAGGCAGACACCAGCAACAGTCACTGGAGGGATGCTGTGCTGCGGGTGGGTAGGGCCAGCTACTCTCCCCCTGCTAAATAAAGAGAATCACCACATTAAAAGGTGCCTCCTTGCCCAGTTAGCAGGGCTAGAAGATGGGGGGGGGGCTCCAGAAATTACCCAGGGGCAGAGCTATGATAGGGTTCAAGGGACCCCAAGAACCCCCAGAACTCTCATGGCCCCACCTCCAGGGCTGCCACATTTGCCCACTGACACAGCTCTCCTCCCCACGATGCCGGGCTGCCCACCCCCAGCAGTGCATGCCTGAAGCCCTCCGCCACTTCCTGCCCATCCCCAGTGGCCCCGCATGCTTTCGCTGGGGTGGGAGGAGCCACTGTCATCACTGTTGCTGGCACCACCACCAAGAGAACAAGCATGCCAACACCAGGGTGGGAAGTAGTGTGCTGCTACCATGGAGTGTGTGTGTGCGGGGGGGGGGGGTGGCTTCCCATGAGAACACAGGCCACCTATGCTTTCTCCATGCCACTGTAAGTGAAAGTCATGGGGTAAGTGAAAGTCATGGGGCACGATTCACCTAGAAGATCCGCTGTGCAATTCCCACCCCATTGACATGAGCTAATGGCATGCTTGTGTGCAGCTTCAAGGAGACTCACTGTACTGTTGCCACTTCAGCTTAGTGGCAGAAGTGACTGTTATACAGATGTCTTTATTTTGCATTCATACTGCTCCTGGGCAGGGAGTGGCAGCTATGGCAGAAGAGCTGAAGTCAAATGCCATCATTTAGTTGTCTGGAATGTTGCAACAAAATGTGATGTTGCATCATTCCCTGGTGCATTCTGGGAAAAAGAAAATGGTGCCCAGCAGTAGCTGGCTGGTAGAAACACCTCTGGTGCTTCCAGTTCTTCTGGCTACACAGGCATGGCATTGGAGGAAAATACTGAATGACATTCACACTGCTGCAATCTCCCTCCCCTGAAAATTTCAGGTGGAAATTTCGTAGAAATCTCCCTCCCGTTTTTCCACCTATGAACTGAGCAGTGAAACTGAGGTGTCACTCTTAGACCTGCATTAAAAGTGGTTTAACATTCGCTCAAAAATATCTCAACTGGTTACCTAACTTTTTTTTTTTTTTAGTTTGCATCTGAACCAGAAGTGAACTGGAGCATTTCCAGACAGCTGGAAATGCTGTTTATCATAGGTTTACTGCAAGGCTATACTGCAAGTTCAAATTTGCCCCAAAAAACCAATGCAAAAAAATGATTTTTTTTTTTTTTACTCTAGACATAAATCGGGCTATGCTCTAATGCACAATGAAAAATCTGAATTGTGTCTGGTAGCTCGCAGGGACTTCAGAGTAAATCTGGCTGATAAGTGAATGTACACCCTCCATTTTGAAGGAGAAGTGAGCTAAAATCCTCATCTGGAAATGTTCTTTGAGAGTTAAAAACATACTGGCAGGATTGTAGCTATAATTGAACAAGGGACGGGGGGACAAGTCCCTGAGAGAGGGGGATCACTAGTTGAGTGATTACTCAGTCCCCTACAGGAGATATGGGAGAGAAGACAAAAAAGACAAGGGGGTAGGGACCCATCTTCGCTTTTGTCCCCGGGCCGACTACAAACTTGCTTAAACCCTGCATACTGGTGAACCTGAACTGGACCCAAACACAGTTTTTTAAAATAGTTGAGCTGTGCCGTAATTGTTCTGTGCCTAAATGTAGGGGTAATAAGTAAAGTAAAGTGTGCTATCGAGTCGACTCCTTGTGACCACAGAGCCCTTTGGTAGAATACAGGAGGGGTTTACCATTGCCTCCTCCCATGCAGTATGAGATGATGCCTTTCAGCATCTTCCTATATCACTGCTGCCCGATATAAGTACCAGCGGGGAGTCGAACCAGCAACCTCTTGCTTGATAGTCAAGCATTTCCCCATTGTGCCATTAGGTGGCTATGTAGGGGTAATACACATAAATTATTCCAGATGCACAGGAGCACAGGAGCCAGTCTCTCACATGCTACAGTTAATGTTCCTGCATTAGACCTCAGTGTGTATGTCCAAGGTGAATGTGGTATCAGTCCTGCCTTCTAGAGTTCTAGCATAGTGAAATGGATTGATACATTTGGCAAAGACATTCAGGAGCAGAATAAAGTGCTTTTACTCAACCCCAAAGGCCGTTCACAATCCGGGTATATATTAAAATCCGGGTAGGACAAATGTCCCACCCTATTTTGGGAGCTATACACACTCCTGTTTTGTGATCATGAAAAAGTGAGGTCAGAGGGGGAAGTAGTGATTGTCTGGGAGAGAGGACTGGCATTCGCTCCTACCCCAGTAAAGTGCTGGGTAAGAGAGCTGAGTAGAGCGGCACCATCCGACTCAGCTCCTCTTTCCCAGATTATCATTTCCTCTCCTCCGACCTCGCTGTTTTCATGATCACAAAACAGGAGTGCACCCAGCTCCTGAGCTGCCTTACAGTTTAAAGGTAGAGTTGTGACATGGAATCCACGCAGATCCAGAACCTGAGCTAGGAACCACACAGCTCACACTATGTTGTGGATTCCAGCCACATCATTAGTACGAGGCAAATTTAGTTTTTCAGGCAGAGTTGCTGCAGGGGTCACTTTTCGGGGGGGGGGGGGAATTAGCATTGTTCAGGTAACCAGCCCATTTTGCAATACAAATAATCTGTAGCAAACAAGGCAATACTTTATTTTATTTATCTACCGCCCCAAACTTGTGTCTCTGTCATGTTGAACATGACAGCTGTTGACATCACCCCCCCCATGAGATACCTAATTGTTTTGTCGAGCAGAGCAAAGACGTGTATTTGTGTGAAGTTTGTTTCGTGGCATTTTTTGCAAAGCTTTGGATGAAAACTCTTGTTCAGACACTTTAATAATTATTCTTGATTTATGCCTGATCAACACAGTGGTTCAAATAAGCAGCAATCAAAGCAAGTCAATCTAGAAATTTTTTTGGTCTGTAAATAATGCAAGTTTGCTATGGGGAGAACAGCTTGAAAGGTTATCATTAGGCAGATTAATAATATGCGTGAGATAAGAGAATTAAAAAGCTTATACATGAATCTACAGCAAATGAAATCAAGGTTTATGAGACATCGTTGAATGCAATTAGACATTACCATTGTATGTTGGTACCCTCTTGTTGTTCAAAGGCATTAGGGATTGGTGAGGGAGAGAGGAGGACATTTTTTGGATGCTTTCTCTTTTTCTTTCATTCTTTGAAGCTGTTTTCTGTTTTCTGTGGAATGTGGCATTCGAGAGGCAGTTTTTCCTGTGCGGAATATTAGCAGAGTAAAAGCAAATCAACATACTTGTATGCAGGAATGGTGAATATTGTAACATGGTGGCCAAGTTCACCATTCTGGCAGAGTAGTGATCTTCACTATTTTTAAAGCAGAGGCCACTTTTGGCATGCGCATGCACACACACACACACACACACACACACACACACACACACACACCCCTTCAGTGTAAGAGCCATTTCCTACTGTGCTGACCTCTGCACAGTACCTCACTTTTCTCAGTGCTGAAAAGACCCTTTAAGAGAGATGGAGACCTCGCTTAAGAGAACTATGGGGAAAGGACTACACTTCCCAAAACTCCATGCATGCCTTCCAAGTTGGTGTAGGGGCTCAAGAGGGCTCTGTTACCCCTAAAAGAATCTCCCAGTACTGGTGAGAATGGCCATCTCTGTATGGAACATAGGAAGCTGCCATATTCTGAGTCAGACCATTGGTCCATCCAGCTCAGTATTGTCGACACAGACTGGCAGCGGCTTCTCCAAGGTTCCAGGCAGGAATCTCTCTCAGCCCTATCCTGGAGATGCCAGGGAGGGAACTTGGAACCTAGATGCTCTTCCCAGAGTGGCTCCAACCCCTAAAGGGGAATATCTTACATTGCTCTCACATCTAGTCTCCCATTCATATGCAACCAGGGTGGACCCTGCTTAGCTAAGGGGACAAGTCATGCTTGCTACTACAAGACCAGCTCTCCTCCAAATGGTTCCAGGGAACTATGCAGAGTATTCAGCTTTGGTCAAAGCTTCACGCAGGTCCCAAAAACAATTAGTAAGGGGACCACACTTTGGGTTGATAGGGGCTGCCACTGCCCCATAGCCATTACAATGAAGAACACTGACATAGGGGCATTATGTGATCTTTCCCTATAACAGCTGAATTGCTTTTCATCCCAAGCATCTCACCCCCTATTTGAGGTGAGCTGGTCTTGTGGTGGCAAGCATGAATTGTCCCCTTTGCTAAGCAGGGTCCACTCTGGATTGCATTTGAATAGAAGACTGCATGTGAGCACTGTAAGATATTCCCCTTAGGGGATGGGGCCACTCTGGGAAGAGCATCTGCATGCTTGTAGGCTGCAGATTCCCTCCCTGGCATCTTCAAGATAGGGCTGAATCTCTTCCCTGTAACCCTGGTGAAGCTGCTGCCAGTCTGTGAAGACAATACTGAGCTAGATGGACCAATAGCCTCAAGGCAGCTTCCTATTTTCCAGTGTTCCACATAACTGAAGGCTTTTCTTTGCCTGCCCTAAGCTAATTTGCAACACCTTCTCCTGTGCTCACTTCTGAAACAGATGTGTGAGCATCATGGCCCCAGCGTTGGGACACACACACACACACACACACACACACACTCTTACTTGAGGGATGGGTTGCACAGTTCAAGGGATTAGACAAGGTGGAAAGGTCCTTTCATCCAGATCCCTGGTGACCCCATGCCACCACCTTCTCATACTAGAGGAACCAGAGCTAGCACTTCCACCACAACCAAAGAGTGTGTCCTTTCCTTAATTCTTGGACTTAAAAGAGTCTCCTGAGGACCTTCCAGCACAAGTAGAGATCTCCCAGCATCACCAGAACCAACATCTACAATCGGCCACGTTCACCCTGCTTCACAATAGAGACATACCTGGTTATCTTTATACTCAAGCAGGGTTATGTGGAAAGATGATATCAACACTTTGCTTAACTCTCTCTCTCTCTCTCTTTCTCCTCCTACTCTTTCTCCTTTCTCCTCCTCCTCTTTCTCCTTTCTCCACTGCAAGATCAGGGCTGGATTATGACATGCTGAGGCCCTAAGCTAAGTCCTGCTTAAAAGATGCCTCTGAATACCAGTAGCAGGGGAGTAACAGCAGGAGAGAGGGCATGCCCTCAGCTCCAGCCTGTAGGCTTCCAGCAGCATCTGGTGGGCCACTTTGTGAAACAGGATGCTGGACTAGATGGGCCTTGGGCCTGACCCAGCAGGGCTGTTCTTATGATCTTATGACCCTGTAAGGCTAGTATATAACAAGTTAGAAGTCTTCCTGTGCTGCTCACACTTAACAGCAGTGTTAGTCTGAAGAGGTGAAGACTGTCTGTAGCCATGATGGTGGGCGTTGGTCTAAACCAGGCCCTGGTCTAACAAAATTTAGATACACTTTACATCTATTTCTTCACAAATTCAATATGGTAAATAACTGCATGGCCATATAGGTATATTCTTATCAGAACAATAATGTCTGTTTTTGGCCAGGTCATACGTAGCCTGGAACTGTGGGTCTGGTAGACCCACAGCTCCATTCCATGCCCCCGCAACCTGCTCTCCAGAAATAATGTTCTGGAGGGCCCTCTGCAGTCAGTGAGCCTGAAGAGAGGTGGGGGAGCTGGCTGTGCTGGCTTCCATCTTTCCTGAAGGACAACCCGTGCAGCCAATAGCAACTGTAGTGAGGGAGAAGCTTACTCCTTCAACTCCGTTTTGTGATGTAATCAAATTGTGCTCCTGAGTTTGGACGTTTCGGATGGACATTTCGGTTTCGGCACCGCTGGAATACAATTTACAGTAGCAAAACTTACTACAAACTGAAGGTGACAAATGGGAGTTAGGGGAGGGAAAATGCCCAGGTCCATACGTTCAGGTTTGTGAATCGAAGGTGAAGGGATCTCTGGTTTCTCATTATTATTATTTCTTGTTTACACAGTCAGACAGGTGTTATTGACTGGTTTGTTTTATCCAGACATCGAGTCCTTCCCAAGGACCTGGGATGGCTGAATTTTATCATCAATACTGTTGGTTATTATAGATATCACCGCAAAACATAGGCTGTTCCCAGTAAAGTTGCTTTTTGTAATTGGTTATTATTTCTTGTTTACACAGTCAGGCAGGTGTTATTGACTGGTTTGTTTTATCCAGACATCAAGTCCTTTCCAAGGACCTGGGATGTCAGAATATTATTATCAATATTGTTCTTGTTATTATAAATATCGTCGCAGAATGTAGGCTGTTCCCAGTAATGTTGCTTTTTGTAATTGGCTGATGGTGATTTCTGTGGCCCCTATGGTGTTGAGGTGCTCTTCAAGTTGTTTTGGAATTGCAGTTAGGGCGCCAATTACCACTGGGATTATTTGGGTCTTCTTCTGCCTCAGCCTTTCAATTTCAATTTGTAGATTTTTGTATTTTGTGATTTTTTTTCTATTTCTTTTTCTTCTATTCTGCTATCCCCTGGTATTGCTATGTTGATTATTTTGACTTGTTTTTCTTTCTTCTCGACTACAGTTGTGTGGCAGATGTTTGTCTGTCTGTAGTCGTAAGTCCCATAATATTTTCGCATCTTCATTTTCTACAACTTTTTCAATTGTATGGTCCCACCAATCTTTGGCTAAAAGTAGCTTGTATTTTTTGCAGATGTTCCAGTGTATCATCCCTGCTACCTTGTCATTATTATTATTATTATTCCATTTATATCCCGCTCTTCCTCCAAGGAGCCCAGAGTGGTGTACTACATACTTGAGTTTCTCTTTCACAACAACCCTGTGAAGTAGGTTAGGCTGAGAGAGAAGTGACTGGCCCAGAGTCACCCAGCTAGTATCATGGCTGAATGGGGATTTGAACTCGGGTCTACCCGGTCCTAGTCCAGCACTCTAACCACTACACCATTACATATGAGCCATGCCTCTGAGTCTTCCCCGACTTGCTTCTTTATTTTCCAACCAGTTCTATAAAACTGGAAATTTAGTCCTCTTTTTGGTATAGAGGCATCTCATAATGTGAGAGCCTAAGTGGTAGCTTGTGCTTAAATCCAGCACGGTGCAGTCTTCTGCTCCTGATCATGTCCATGGGATTTTTTAAAGTGTATTCCATAATAAGACTTTCACCATAGAAACCAATGCTGGAATTTTCCTAAGTATACATGGACTATTCTTTAGTTCATGTAGTTATAACCTGGGTAGCTGTGCTAATGCATACCCTGCAACATTTCACCAGTCTCAATAGGGACAGGTCTTTGAATGTGTGGGCAGAACCACGGTTGAATAGGCCTGCAGTTCTGTGAACATTACGTCTGAATGCGCGGAACCACAGTTGGCGTGGCGATGAAACCGAGGATTCAGGTTTGGAAAACCAATCGGAACACTCGGGTTGTAGTGAGGTTCATCATCGCAATCTGAGGTTCCAGGCAGGTTGTGGTACATCTGAATGTGCCGGCTCCTCCTTCAACTCCGGTGTGATTGGCTGAGCGGGCTGTCTTTCAGTAAAGAAGGAAGCCCACACAACCAGCTCCTTTGCTGACTGAAAGGAGACAGCTCTCCTGAATGTCCAAATTCAGATGGGAGAGTGGGATGGGGTGGGGTGGTAGAACCGTGGTTCCACTTCACATGCAAATGCATCTACAGTTCTAATTACATGCATGCCACTAATGGAAATTGGGTAACAAAATACATGTGGATCACATTGTTCTGAATTACCTAAACAAATGAGTGAAGTCCATACCTTCTCACGTTTCACTGATGAAGGATTAATGTTCAAGGTCCCCACCCACTATTACACATTGCTGAAGACTGATTTCCACCCACTGTGTGCTGTGGTGATCTTTAGGGGCAGTGGTGGATTAACACATAGGCAAAGTAGGCACTTGCCTATGGTGGCAAATTTTGCAGAGCAGCAAATTTGTGCCTATGTGTTAATCCGCCACTTGCACTTGGGGGGGCAGGGGAAAGTCAAATCTATTTTGAAAACTTTTAAAACTGCCACTGTGCGAAGGTGGCAACAGCTCCTAGTGGGCCTGCCTGCCTCCCAAATCATGACAGGTCATCGGGCCATCTTCGTGTGTGTGTGTGGTGGGATGATGGTGGAGACGGCGGTGAGAGCTCCTCCCATGGGCCCACCTGCCTCCCAAATGACAGGTCAGGCCATTTCTGGCCCATTTTGGGTCTCTGCGCACACACACACACGAGGCCTGAAATGGGCTGTAAATGTTTTAAAAGTAGATTTAACCACACCCACACCCACAAGCCCTTTACTTGTAAAGGGGAGCCCTTGTTGGGGCGGCAAATCTCTGGTCACCTATGGGCACCAAAAAGTTTAATTCGCCCCTGTTTAGGGATGATACTAAGGATTGCTAGAGGTAACTCCTAGGATGCCATGTATTTCACATGGATACCCTCTGACATTTCACAGATGAAAATAGCAACATTCTTATATCCCTGGCATTTCATAGCAAAGATCACTGCCTGCGAAATATCCCCTTCTCACATTGCTGAAGAATGCTGTCCCTACATTGAATTACTGTACTCTGCAGTAGCCTGCCTTTTAATGATTTAAAAGATGGATGTGTGTGTGTCTTAGAGTCAAAGATTATTGGCTAAATAAAGGCAAAGTCAAGATTATTCTACAATATGTTGTGAATATATTGTCAACATATCAAATCTCACTTGCTGCACTGTGTGAAATCACAGGCTAGGAACTAACACAGGGTTTGACAAATCCCAGGCACCAAGGAGCCATTGTGCCTAGAAATGTAATCATGCCGCCTAGACTAGGATATTCAGAGGGTTATTTAATAAAATATTTATTTTTCCCAGGCAGCCCTGTTTCTGTTCTAAGTATGTTACTTGTAAAGGGGATAAAAAGAACCCATTCACCCCCTCCCCACAATGTACATAGGAAGCTGCCATATACAGAGTCAGACCATTGGTCTATCTAGATCACTATTGTCTACACAGACTGGCCACCATCTTACAATATACCCTGAAAGGAATCTCCCAGCACTGGTGAGAATGGTAATCTCTCTCTCTCAGCCCTATCTTGGAGATGCTGCCAGGGAGGGAACTTGGAACCTAGATGCTCTTCCTATTGCGGCTCCATCCCCTAAGGGAAATGTCTTACAGTGCTCACACATCAGGTCTCCCATTCAAATGCAACCAGGGTGGACCCTGCTTAGCTAAGGGGACAAGTCATGCTTGCTACCACAAGACCAGCTCTCCCCTCCAGAGGAGATGGACTTCATGACCATCATGAAGTCCAGTAATTTTGTCAAGTGTTCATCATCTGGTTCCTAAATTTGTGGGCTGGCTTCTAGATCCAAAGAAAATGTGAGGCTGTTCTCCCATGCAGCCTAATCCAGGCTAGGGATGCCCAGCCCAAGTGAGGCTGCCTGTGAGAATGGCCAGGCCAGAGCCACCTAGCCTTGCTTTTAAGCCCAGCTGTTAGCCAAAATTAAGAGAGCAAGTGCTCCTTTAGCCCCATCTACCTGCTCATGTGCAAGTTGGGCTACTGCTAGGTCGGCCACACGCAGAGATGGGCACCTAGAGTGCCCGTCCTCTGGGGGAATCCCCCAGTACAGTGCATGCATCACACACTGCATTGTGGGATTCACAGAAGCTGAGTCAACGAGTCGCGGCCTCTGTTTACAAGTCTTTCCGGGAGCAGCATGGGAATTCACCTGTGCTGCTCTCGGCAGTGCTGGTCATGTGGGCACATGGCTTGCATGCGGCCCAGCCTGTGAGCAATCATCTGGGGGAAGGTAGGTTGAGTCTTGCCTCTCCCACACCCACTCACCCAACCATGCTTGTGCAATTGTGTGAACAGCCCCTATGTCAATGGCTGCTTGAAGTTCCTGTGTACGTATTTACATGCATGTGCACTAGGGACAAGATGCATCTGTACATGCCCACATTCAGACTGGGGAGTGGGGCTGACCCCTAAGGAAAGACAAGCAAGGTATTTAGCAAGGTATCTGCTATTGACCAAAATAGGGATAGGAATTTACCAGTGCCGAAGCTTGTTAAAACTGGCATTCTCCACTGTAAACAGGACAGCTGGAGTGTACAGTATGTGATTATCTCTGTTGAAAAATCTACCCTCTGCCTCCACACATCCCACCAGATGCCCATTCACCTCAATGACTTCCCAGACTGCTACAATAGCACAGGAATATCTTACGTCCGTGTTATTGATGGATGCCAGAGCAACTTCCACGGAGAGGCAAGTTTGCCTTAGATCACAATGGGTTTCGGTAGGGAAGTGGAGTGTGAAGGCATAAAACGGTGAGAGCTGTGTTTGTGTTCGGGAAGTCTACAGTTTGGACAAGGAGAGGTCACTCACCCTGCCGCTGCTGCACCTTCCCCCCACGGCGCTCTAATCTGTGCTCCTGACCATATGGAGTCAGGCTCTGGCAAGGGGAGTGAATGTAAATAAAGCTTTCATTGTCTTCTGCCTCAAAGTCGGTTTTATGCTTCTGTCTCAGCAAGCATTTCCAGGCGCTCCAAGATACAGTTAGCATAAAAGCCAGCCTACTGTTTAGAATGCATCTTAGACTAAAAGATTTATTTTCAATGGGGGGGGACCCATCATTATTTGTGAAGAAGGACACCACAGTGTAGCTTGCCTTATTATGTTTTGTTTGCTCTGTAAGTATATTTTCTGCAGTTACCCTGTTCTATGCTTGTGTAGACTGATCGATGGGAGAGTTGTGGTAAAGGTGGCCCAGCTTCAGAGCGCTGCGCATGGCCAGAACCTAAGGGGTATACTCGTGAGTCAAATGGGCCGTAACCCAAAATTTGGCTTTTAAAAAAGCCAATCCTGCGACTAGCACAGTGAAGCGAGCACTCCACAACCCCCCCCCCTTTTTTTTGCTCGTGAGTTGCCGCGGTGTGGCCCTGCGCCATGGCTACTCATGAGTAGATCCCCAACCGGGAGGCTGAAAAGTAGCCTCAGGGGTTTCTCCAGCAGGCCCTGCTCACTCGAGCAGGGCATACTGGAGCTTCCGGGGGCTGCGCGGCCCCCAAACTCCCCAGCCCTGGCCTGCTCCACGACAGAGCCAGCATAGAAGCAGCATAGAAACGGTCATGTAAAAGCCTGGGTAAAAAGCCAAGATTTAAGAAGCTTTCTAAAAACTGTGATGGAGTCTGAGGAGCGAATGGCCACTGGGAGAGCATTCCAAAGTCTGGGGGCAGCAACAGAGAAGGCCCTGTCCTGAGTGCATGACAGACGAGCCTCCCTCATTGTCAGCACCCGGAGCAGAGCCCCCTCAGATGACCTTGTCAAGCGGGCAAGATGGCTTGACCTTGAGTCAGCTAAGATGAGCATCATCCACCGTGATTGCAAGAATGCAGCCTACAAATACTCAGTGTATAAACTGTTCAGAGACACACGTTTGGGGTGGTATACAAATATACCAAATATACCACACACACACTCACTGTTTGAGTGAAAGGCTGGTAATGTAACCACATGCTCTTAAATCCTGTTGACTTTCTACTCCTTTAGTTAACAGCATAGTTAGCTACCTATAAATTATTGTGTGTTTTTCTTATATTCTGGTGTGTGTGCTTTCTTTGAAATCGCCTTATTACTGAGGTCTTTTTTCCAGCCTGTATGCATGTTTCTTCAAAGCCATCTTATTTATTTATTATTTCTCTGTGCAAACTGCCCTGAGCCATTTTTGGAAGGGCGGTATAGAAATCAAATTCTTCTTCTTCTTCTTCTTCATCATCATCATCTTCATCATCGAGGTTTCCTAAAGTTGTTCATTGTTGTTTAATGAAGTCCACTGGTGCATTAAACTCAAGGTAATCTGGAGCTCAGGATGGCACAGGCAGATGTTCATCTGAAAATGTATCCCAAACTGTATCTGATTTGGGTTTATTTTTATTATATTTTATTGTTACATCTATAACCCACTCTTCCTCCAAGGAGCTGTGAACTGTGTGCATGGTTATGTTTATCCTCACAACAACCCTGTGAGTCAGATTAGGTTGAGAGAGAAGTGACTGGCCCAGAGTCATCCAGTGAGTTTCGTGGCTGAACAGGGATTTGAACCCTGGTCCTTTCCCAACACTCTAACCACTACATCATGCTGCAGATAACAGCCATACTATTGTCTGCATGATCACTTATGCCACACTGAAGGAAATGCAAGTGACTGGCCCAGAGTCGTCCAGTGAGTTTCATGGCTGAATGGGGATTTGAACTCAGGACTCTTTTATCCTAGTCCAACACTCTAACCACTACACCACATTGGTGTTCAATGCCAGAGACTGATGGCAGTTCCAACAACATTCTTTTCTTTGTTCCCATATGTAGACCTGGGACAGAGGGGACGTTGCAATTAAATGAGGGTAGATAGGCAGTAGAATATAAGTTCATGTTGGAGATTTAATACCCATATATTCTGAGTATCACAGAATCATCAACAGTACAATTTGACATCCCCAGCCAGAGTGGCAGGCCTGTAGCTTAAATCACTTGTGTTTTTTGCAACAGTTCAGCTGCCTTATAAACATACACTTCCTGGGTTCATAGATATGAGAGTGAAGATGAATTAAAATGTACTCGGTACTAGATACATAAAGATTCCTGGCCAGATAGCAAGTGGCAATAAATCAGCTCTGCTCCATTGGTGCCAAAGCAAGAGCAATGATTTACACAAAATGAAGGAGTGGGTGTTTTCCTTCATCACCAAAAGGAAGTGTAATTTGGAAATGAGTGTATATTGCAGGTTCTGATGGGTGAAGGGAAGGTAATGAATATTTGAGAATGAACTTCCTTTTGTGATCTGGTTCATGCTGCACTGCGCCACCCCCAGCATCAAAAAGCTTCCTTAGCTCCTTCCAATGTCAACAGAGGACGCTCAGGATAGAAATGACTGGATAGAAATGACTGGAATCTGCTAGTTTAGTAGATAACACTGGTATATTCAGAAATCATGTACCCATGGAGATTGACAAAGCTCACTTTAGATTTACTTGGAAATTGTCAGTGTCCCCATCCCCCCATCCTCAAATGGAGAAGTACTTCATTAACACAACAAATTAATCTCAGGCAGATCGGAAAGTTCTCGACCCCCTCCAATCAGACCGCCATCCTTTCATTACTTGTATTGATGAGGCAGTGGGAAAAGCAGCAGCAGCACTAAAGGAGGTTTTTCCCCTCTTCCTTCCCCTCCTCCTCCTGTTGTCATTTCGAAGAGCTTCAGAGCAGCTTGTAAAAGTCAACGCACAGTGGCCCTTAGGATTTAGAGTCTTTGGAAAACTCCAAATCCCAAGAGCAACCATCCTTTTACTTTGATGAAAGCAACAATGCAGGAGGGAGGAGGAGGAAAGAGAAAAGGCCTTCTTTGGTCTCAGGCTGGCAGTACTGTGACAGTACTGTGACAGTCGTTCCCCTGATGTGCTGGGATCCATTGGAGAGATGTGGGAGAACAGAGACAAAGAGAAGAGAAAAAGTCTCCCCATACAAATGTTGGTGGTGGTGCTGTTGCTGCTGCTGCTGCTGTTGTTTTTCCCACTGATAAAGAGGGGATGGATAACTCATCTGAGCTCTCCAAGCTCAGAAGAATTCTCAGAGCTTGGGAAATTCACCCTTCCCTTCAGCAGGAGGAAGGCTATCCTAAGTTCCAAGAATTCTTCATCAAGCTTGAATTTGGTGACCTCCACCACAGGAATACAGAAACATAGGATGCTGCCGTATACCAAGTCAGACCATTGCTCCATCTAGTTCAGTATTGTCTACACTGACTGGCAGTGGCTCTCCAAGGTTTCAGGTAGGAGTCTCTGCAAGCCCTACCTGAGAATGCCAGGGACGGACACTGGGGACTTCTACGTGCAAATAAGATGTTTTCCTGAACTATGGACCGATCCCCTAAGGGGGGATATCTTACCACAGACAGTGCACGCATGTAGTCATAGGAACATAGGAAGCTGCCGTATACTGAGTCAGACCACTGGTCTATATAGCTCAGACTGGCAGTGGCTCCTCCAAGCTTGCAGGCAGGAGTCTCTCTCAGCCCTATCTTGGAGATGCTGCCAGAGAGGGAACCTGGAACCTTCTGCTCTTCCGAGAGTGGCTCCATCCCCTGAGGGGAATATCTGACAGGGTTCACATGTGGTCGCCCATTCAAATGCAACCAGGGCAGACCCTACTTAGCTAAGGGGACAAGTCATGCTTACTACCACAAGACCAGCTTTCCTCTCCAACACCCTTATGACACATAGACGTGGTTCTCACGAGCAGCCCAGCCCAGGTCAGCCTAGCCTGGGCTAGGCTACTGATGTGGAGTGCTGGGATGTGTCCCTGTCACCTTGGGCCCTCTTGCCACTCCATCCTCGGAGGTAAAGTCAGCCAGCCTCCCCGGACAATAGTGAAACACAGACACATTTTAACTTCTTCTACTTAAGACTAAGAATCATCGCCCAAGCTCTCAGCCAACTATTACTCATTGGTGAAGACTTTATTCCCCCTGCTATATGCTGTATCCATTTACTTTACCATAGCCTGTCTTCCACTGATTTAAATGCCAAACTCAGTCGTATTTGTTGCTGAAGATATACTGGGTCGGCAGGGAGAGAACCACAGTTTTCTTACAATATTTTGACAGCTCAAAATATACCTCAGTTGCTCCAGTGATGAAATGGCAGGTTGCACATGATGCTTTAGAGTTCATACACAGCACATTTAGATAGATGTGTATTGAGACAAGAAGCATTGACCTCCCACTCTGAGATCTGACTAGTGGAGACCCTGGAGGTGGAGTTGAACATCGGAGAATGACAACTCAAGCAACTCACACGCATAAACAAGGAACGACAAAAGACAAAAATAAGGACAAAATAGGGACAGTGATTTTTCAAGGACAGGGACCATAAACAGGAACTGCTCGAGAACAGAAACCACATCCTTTTCAAGGATTGCAAAGTTGGACCTCCCTTTGCCAATTTTTGAGAGCTCCCTATTAGCTCCCTATGAACATGAACAAAGTCCACCCATTCAGGGCTGTCCTTAGAGAACCCTGGCAGGGTGCAGGGCCCGGGGCAAATCAGCCAGTGTGGGGGGCCCTTCCAGTTAATTCTAATGGGGTTAAAAGAGTGGGGTCTGGGGTTTTCACCCTGCTTGCTTTGCCCTAAGGGACAGCCCTGCACCCATTGGGGAAGGATAGAGGGAGGAGACGGCTTCCCTATCCGTCTTTTTCAATGCAGGAGGATCCACTGTTCTCAGTGCTGCATATGCCTTGCAGCAGAGCACGGGAAGTTAAAGGATCGTGGCTCAAAGGCAACTTGACAACATCCACATATTTTCTGAAAATACGCAGGTAGTAGAAGGAAGCTGATGAAGTGGAACACACTTCACATGATCATAATTAGGTTGGGGGAAGTATCCTACCTGAATGCAGGAGCTCTGTGCAGGAGTCTGCTGATTGGCTGTCAGTTAAAACCAAGGATGGAGGGAGGCACCATCTGTGCTTATGAGCGAAGCAGCAGCTGCATTAGAAAGCTCCCTCCTACCCAGCTGTTGAATGAGGTAGGAGGAAAAGTCCTCCAACCCAGCTGCTACTTAGCACATGAGAATGGATGGACCTTCGATAGGACAGATCAGAAAACAGGAGCATGCACAGCTAGTTAGTGCATTCCCTACCTTAGTTAGTGCACCTTCCTCCAGGAACTCAGGACAGCATATGTGGCTCTCCTTCACCTCCCACCCCAATAAATTATTTATTTATTAATGGCAGAACAATACATTGTTGATCCCCAGCAAAGAGGCACCTTTTAAAAGTGTTGAATATCTTTATTTAGCATGGGGAGAGCAACTGGCCCTATCCATCCCCAACACAGCATCCCTCCAGTAGCTGTTGCTGGTGTCTTTCTTATGGTTCTCTTTAAGATTGTGAGTCTTTGGGTAGAGGCCGCCATTTTATTTACTTACTTACTTACTTACTTGCTAATTCATTCATTCATTCATTCCTTCATTCATTTATGTATTTATATCTATGTAAACCACTTTGGGGACTTCTGTTGAAAAGCAGTATATAAATATTCATCGTATTCGTATTTGTATTCGTAGTCCGCCTTGAACCGTGCCCTCCTCTCCCCGCTCTCCCATCCGCATTCGGACAAAATGGAGAGCTACCTCTCTGCAGTCTTGCTGACTACAGAGAGGAGGTGGAACTGGCTGTCTAGGCTTCCTTCTTTTATGAGGGACAGCCCGCACATCCAATAGCAGCTGGAGCGAGGGTGGAGCTTCCTCCCTCTACTCCGGTTGCAGAGGGGGGAAACTGCAGTGCCAGCGTTTGGATGTAATGATGATAGTGCAAAACTGGAGGGACAGGCAGAGGAAACTTATGCAAACTGGAAGTACATATTACAGTTTGGAGAGGGAAACCGCGGGTCTGTTTCATGACACAATGGTGGTTGCCGACATTCGAATGTACAGTTTCCAAAACCAAAGATGAAGGGAGCTCTGGATTCATGTTACATGTGAACGCAGTCATAATATATCACAGAATACATTTTAAAAAATCCTTACATTTTAGCTTCCTAGATATCAGTTCTCAATTATTAAAGATAATAAAGATATTAAAGAATGGATGCCCTTCCATCTGCCGTTTTAGAGGGCAGGTTCAAGGGCATCCCTTTCCTTGCCCGCCTCTGCCCTTGCAGTTCTGGCCAAGTGGAGACCAGTACACATTCAATTTTACACTGTGGTTTTTTTTAAGGAAGTCCGCTTGAGATTAATCTCCACCTTATTGTCTAAGTTTTTAAGACACTCTGATGATTTTTATTTGAAGTTTTTATTACTTAACCCAGATGAAAAAAATATTAATATGGTGGCCAGGTTTTGTTTTATAATCTGCAAAACTCGATCTGATCTTTAGCAATGCATTTCATAAGTAGTTTATATATTTTTCTCTTCCTTTTTAATTTTATTTACACGATGCATTGTTTGTATTTCTTGTATATTGGTCTATGACCGTAATAAAGTTCTGTTCTGTTCTTAAAGATGTTACCAATCCAAAACATTAACCCAAACAAATGGGAGCCCTTTATGAATAACACACCCATACCTGAATGTAACACGCAGGTAAATACTTGGCCATAATTTGTTTGATTGATAAAAAGTATTAAATCTTGCCAGATCTCAAAGAATGTCCTGTTTCGATTGTCCTGTTCTGAGATGCAACTAATAGGTTAATTTCTCCACTGTTGCAATAAATCAAAGCCTGCTGTACCATTCATCTACAGATACAGATACTGGTACAGAAATCGCCCTGAGCCATTTTTGGAAGGGCAGTATAGAAATCGAATGAATGAATGATGTTCCATGCTTCCAGTTTTTTGTGGTAGGAGGCTTCTCCTACTCTAATTATGATAGTGTGAACTGCTCTAGTGAAAATTAACTTATGGAAATGAACTATAAGTTAGCAAAAACTGAGAGCCCTGTGCACACACTCCATTTCTAGAGCAGTTCTCTTAGAGCAGTTCCTAGTTGTTAGGATTTAGGAGAGGTGAAGCTCAGGGCAGAGTGAAGCAGAGGAACAATAAAGGAACACAACAGGGGAGAATAGAATAGAATAATCTTTATTACTATTACAGGCCAGACATCTCTTCATCCTTTCACTCATCCACTGTACCTCCAAGTTAAGTGTCAGGATCAGCAC